>NC_091291.1:1844294-2186870 GCF_032444005.1 Ranitomeya imitator
GGGTGGGGGGGGTCTCGCACAAACACTGGGTGGGGGGGGTCTCGCACAAACACTGGGGGGGTCTCGCACAAACACTGGGGGGGGTCTCGCACAAACATTGGGGGGGGGGTCTCGCACAAACACTGGGTGGGGGGGTCTCGCACAAACACTGGGTGGGGGGTCTCGCACAAACACTGGGTGGGGGGGTCTCGCACAAACACTGGGCGGGGGGGTCTCGCACAAACACTGGGGGGGGTCGCACAAACACTGGGGGGGTCTCGCACAAACACTGGGGGGGTGGTTCGCACAAACACTGGGGGGGGGGGTGGTGTCTCGCACAAACACCGGGGGGGGGGTCGCACAAACACTGGGGGGGGTCTCGCACAAACACCGGGGGGGGGGGGTCTCGCACAAACACTGGGTGGGAGGGTCTCGCACAAACACCGGGGTGGGGGGGGGTCTCGCACAAACACCGGGGTGGGGGGGGTCTCGCACAAACACCGGGGGGGGGGGGGGGGGTCTCGCACAAACACCGGGGGGGGGGGGGGGTCTCGCACAAACACCGGGGTGGGGGGGTCTCGCACAAACACCGGGTGGGGGGGTCTCGCACAAACACCGGGTGGGGGGGGGTCTCGCACAAACACCGGGTGGGGGGGGGTCTCGCACAAACACTGGGTGGGGGGGGTCTCGCACAAACACCGGGGGGGGGGGGTGTGTCTCGCACAAACACCGGGGGGGGGGTCTTGCACAAACACCGGGGGGGGGGGGGGGGGGGGGGGTGTGTCTCGCACAAACACCGGGGGGGGGGGTCGCACAAACACCAGGGGGGGTCTCGCACAAACACCGGGGGGGGGGGGTGTCTCGCACAAACACCGGGGGGGGGGGGGTGTCGCACAAACACCAGGGGGGGGGGTCTCGCACAAACACCGGGGGGGGGGGGGGTCGCACAAACACCGGGGGGGGGGGGGGTGTCTCGCACAAACACCGGGGGGGGGGGGGGGTCTCGCACAAACACCGGGGGGGAAGGGGGGGTCTCGCACAAACACCGGGGGGGGGGGGGGTGTGTCTCGCACAAACACCGGGGGGGGTGTCGCACAAACACCAGGGGGGGGGGTCTCGCACAAACACCGGGGGGGGGGGGGGTCTGGTGTCTCGCACAAACACCGGGGGGGGGGGGGGGGGGTGTCTCGCACAAACACCGGGTGGGGGGGGTCTCGCACAAACACCGGGTGGGGTCTCTGGCTGCACCAATCACGTGGTGGTCTCGTCGCTCCTGTAAGGGTCTGTCTCCACGTTCAGGGGACGCTGCGTGTTTGACGCTGCATTAAGTCGCAGCGCCCCGATGTTCCAGCATTGCATGAAATCCCGTCTCCACTATGCAGTAATAGACGCAGGCGGCGGACCCGTGAATACGCACATGTGCCTCGTCTTTTCAGAACGCAGCGTGTCCTTACACTGCAGAACCTGCCCGTGACCTCAGTGGCAGATTGTACCTGCAGAAAATCCTGACCAAACCCTGACCGTGGACACAAACCCTAAGGCTGTGTGCACACAGTGCAGATTTAGTGCAGATTTTCTCTGCTGCAGATCTGCACTGTGATTACACTACAATGTAAATCACATGGGAGATGTTCCCGCTGCATTATCAGAGTGCGCGTCACTTCTTCTGTCCAGTTCTGCGCAGATTTTTTTCCACATTGATTTCCATTATACTGCACAGAAACAGCATCACATGTGCAGATGCAGATTTAGTGCAGAAACCTCTGCCCCACATTTCCTACGTGTGCACATCGCCCAAGAATCACAACCGCAGGGAAGAGCTATCACGTGACTGCGGGCTGCCGCCAGACTGCGCATGTGCGGAACACCCCACTGGGCGCCGGCCTCATTTCATGTGACAAAGGCGCCAGCTGTACACACAGGTCAGACAGGCCGGGTGCACCAAGATGGCGGACCGGAACTGCTCGTCAGCGCTCATCCTCCGTGCTGGGGCCGCCCTACCTCCGCTCTCTGCCGCTGCTTCAGCTCCTGCTCCGCGCTCTTCTGCTTCGCCCTCTCGCGGCGGCTGGCGGAATCTCTGGCCTTGTATTTATCCTTCCGACTGGCGGCCTCCATCACCACAACCGGGGACCACAGGCGTACCCGACACTGACTGCGCCTGCGCGGAGTCTAGGAGGCGGCCGTGCCAGGGAGAAGGCACGTGACTCAGCTGCCCGTAGTAACGCCCCGCCCCATAGCAACGTCCCCCACACAGTAACGTCCCACACAGGCCGCCCACAGCAACAACCCCCACACAGGCCGCCCATAGCAACACCCCCCACACAGGCCGCCCATAGCAACACCCCCCACACAGGCCGCCCATAGCAACACCCCCCACACAGGCCGCCCATAGCAACACCCCCCACACAGGCCGCCCATAGCAACACCCCACACAGGCCGCCCACAGCAACACCCCCCACACAGGCCACCCACAGCAACACCCCCCACACAGGCCGCCCATAGCAACACCCCCCACACAGGCCGCCCATAGCAACACCCCCCACACAGGCCGTCCATAGCAACACCCCCCACACAGGCCACCCATAGCAACACCCCCCACACAGGCCGCCCACAGCAACACCCCCCACACAGGCCACCCACAGCAACACCCCCCACACACAGGCCACCCACAGCAACAACCCCCACACAGGCCGCCCACAGCAACACCCCCCACACAGGCCGTCCATAGCAACACCCCCCACACAGGCCACCCATAGCAACACCCCCCACACAGGCCGCCCACAGCAACACCCCCCACACAGGCCACCCATAGCAACACCCCACACACAGGCCGCCCATAGCAACATCCCCACACACAGGCCGCCCATAGCAACACCCCCCACACAGGCCACCCATAGCAACATCCCCACACACAGGCCGCCCATAGCAACACCCCCCACACAGGCCACCCATAGCAACATCCCCACACACAGGCCACCCATAGCAACATCCCCACACACAGGCCGCCCATAGCAACACCCCCCACACAGGCCACCCATAGCAACATCCCCACACACAGGCCGCCCATAGCAACACCCCCCACACAGGCCACCCATAGCAACACCCCACACAGGCCGCCCATAGCAACAACCCCCACACAGGCCGCCCACAGCAACACCCCCCACACAGGCCACCCATAGCAACACCCCACACAGGCCGCCCATAGCAACAACCCCCACACAGGCCGCCCATAGCAACACCCCCCACACAGGCCGCCCATAGCAACACCCCCCACACAGGCCACCCACAGCAACATCCCCACACACAGGCCGCCCACAGCAACACCCCCCACACAGGCCACCCATAGCAACACCCCCCACACAGGCCGTCCATAGCAACACCCCCCCACACAGGACGTCCAAAACAACACCCCCCACACTGCAACGTCCCACACAGGCCGCCCACAGCAACACCCCCCACACAGGCCGTCCATAGCAACACCCCCCACACAGGCCGCCCATAACAACAACCCCCACACAGGCCGCCCATAGCAACAACCCCCACACAGGCCGTCCATAGCAACAACCCCCACACAGGCCACCCATAGCAACACCCCCCACACAGGCCGCCCATAACAACAACCCCCACACAGGCCGCCCATAGCAACACCCCACACAGGCCGCCCATAGCAACACCCCCCACACAGGCCGCCCATAGCAACAACCCCCACACAGGCCGCCCATAGCAACACCCCCCACACAGGCCACCCATAGCAACATCCCCACACACAGGCCGCCCATAGCAACACCCCCCACACAGGCCGCCCATAGCAACACCCCCCACACAGGCCGCCCATAGCAACACCCCCCACACAGGCCGTCCATAGCAACACCCCCCCACACAGGACGTCCAAAACAACACCCCCCACACTGCAACGTCCCACACAGGCCGCCCACAGCAACACCCCCCACACAGGCCGTCCATAGCAACACCCCCCACACAGGCCGCCCATAACAACAACCCCCACACAGGCCGCCCATAGCAACAACCCCCACACAGGCCGTCCATAGCAACAACCCCCACACAGGCCACCCATAGCAACACCCCCCACACAGGCCGCCCATAACAACCCCCACACAGGCCACCCATAGCAACACCCCCCACACAGGCCGCCCATAACAACCCCCACACAGGCCGTCCACAGCAACAACCCCCACACAGGCCACCCATAGCAACACCCCCCACACAGGCCGCCCATAGCAACAACCCCCACACAGGCCGCCCCACAGCAACGTCCCACACAGGCCGCCCACAGCAACACCCCCCACACAGGCCGCCCATAGCAACAACCCCCACACAGGCCGTCCATAGCAACAACCCCCCACACAGGCCGCCCCACAGCAACGTCCCACACAGGCCGCCCATAACAACACCCCCCCACACAGGCCGTCCATAGCAACAACCCCCCACACAGGCCGCCCCACAGCAACGTCCCACACAGGCCGCCCATAACAACACCCCCCACACAGGCCACCCATAGCAACAACCCCCACACAGGCCACCCATAGCAACGTCCCACACAGGCCGCCCATAACAACACCCCCCACACAGGCCGCCCCACAGCAACGTCCCACACAGGCCGCCCACAGCAACACCCCCCACACAGGCCGCCCATAGCAACACCCCCCACACAGGCCGTCCATAGCAACACCCCCCACACAGGCCGCCCATAGCAACAACCCCCACACAGGCCGTCCATAGCAACAACCCCCCACACAGGCCGCCCCACAGCAACGTCCCACACAGGCCGCCCATAACAACACCCCCCCACACAGGCCGTCCATAGCAACAACCCCCCACACAGGCCGCCCCACAGCAACGTCCCACACAGGCCGCCCATAACAACACCCCCCACACAGGCCACCCATAGCAACAACCCCCACACAGGCCGCCCCACAGCAACGTCCCACACAGGCCGCCCATAACAACACCCCCCACACAGACCACCCCATAGCAACACCCCCCACACAGGCCACCCATAGCAACAACCCCCACACAGGCCGCCTCATTGAAACACCCCCCCCCCCCGCCTTTGGTCCCCCATGGCAACACCGCGACCCCCGTGCAGCCGCCCCATCCCCCCAGGTGAGCTGCAGTTCCACCATGCTCCGGCAGGGGGCAGTCACTGATGCCTCCCCGTAGCTCCGGGGACACCGCTGATGGCTGCTCGGTACCGGGCCCGTCCTGGACCTCTGCTCCCCCGGGGTCTCCTGTGCGGGGCGGGGAGGAGCCGCCTCAGTGCGGAGGAAACAGCGGAAGAGTCACGTGAGACACCCGGGGTCAAAGATCAACCAGCGGCGATGTCACCGGCAGAGAGAGGCGGAGAGCGGGACATGAGGAGGCGCCGGAGGTGAGCGCGGACCACCCTGGGGGCTACACCGGGGGGCTACACACCGGGGGGCTACACACCGAGGGGCTACACACCGGACACACGGGGGGGGCTATACACCGGACACACGGGGGGGGGCTATACACCGGACACACGGGGGGGGGGCTATACACCGGACACACGGGGGGGGCTATACACCGGACACACGGGGGGGGGGGGCTATACACCGGACACATGGGGGGGGCTATACACCGGACACACGGGGGGGGGGGGGCTATACACCGGACACACGGGGGGGCTATACACCGGACACACGGGGGGGGGCTATACACCGGACACACGGGGGAGGCTATACACCGGACACACGGGGGGGGGGCTATACACCGGACACACGGGGGGCTATACACCGGACACACGGGGGCTATACACCGGACACACGGGGGGGGGCTATACACCGGACACACGGGGGGGGGGCTATACACCGGACACACGGGGGGCTATACACCGGACACACGGGGGCTATACACCGGACACACGGGGGGGGGCTATACACCGGACACACGGGGGGGCTATACACCGGACACACGGGGGGGGGGGGGGGGCTATACACCGGACACACGGGGGGGCTATACACCGGACACACGGGGGGAGGCTATACACCGGACACACGGGGGGGGGGGGGGGGCTATACACCGGACACACGGGGGGGGGGGGGGGGGGCTATACACCGGACACACGGGGGGCTATACACCGGACACACGGGGGGGGCTATACACCGGACACACGGGGGGGGGGCTATACACCGGGGGGCTACACACCGGACACACGGGGGGGGGCTATACACCGGACACACGGGGGGGGGGGCTATACACCGGACACACGGGGGGGGGCTATACACCGGACACACGGGGGGGGGCTATACACCGGGGGGCTACACACCGGACACACGGGGGGGGGGCTATACACCGGACACACGGGGGGGGGGCTATACACCGGACACACGGGGGGGGGGCTATACACCGGACACACGGGGGGGGGGGGGCTATACACCGGACACACGGGGGGGGGGGGGCTATACACCAGACACACGGGGGGAGGCTATACACCGGACACACGGGGGGAGGCTATACACCGGACACACGGGGGGAGGCTATACACCGGACACACGGGGGGGGGCTATACACCGGGGGGCTACACACCGGACACACGGGGGCTATACACCGGACACACGGGGGGGGGCTATACACCGGACACACGGGGGGAGGCTATACACCGGACACACGGGGGGAGGCTATACACCGGACACACGGGGGGGGGCTATACACCGGGGGGCTACACACCGGACACACGGGGGCTATACACCGGACACACGGGGGGGCTATACACCAGACACACGGGGGGGGGGCTATACACCGGACACACGGGGGAGGCTATACACCGGACACACGGGGGGGGGGCTATACACCGGACACACGGGGGAGGCTATACACCGGACACACGGGGGGGGGCTATACACCGGACACACGGGGGAGGCTATACACCGGACACACGGGGGGGGCTATACACCGGACACACGGGGGGGGCTATACACCGGACACACGGGGGGGGGCTATACACCGGACACACGGGGGAGGCTATACACCGGACACACGGGGGGGGGGGCTATACACCGGACACACGGGGGAGGCTATACACCGGACACACGGGGGGGGGCTATACACCGGACACACGGGGGAGGCTATACACCGGACACACGGGGGGGGCTATACACCGGACACACGGGGGGGGCTATACACCGGACACACGGGGAGGCTATACACCGGACACACGGGGAGGCTATACACCGGACACATGGGGGGGGGCTATACACCGGACACACGGGGGGGGCTATACACCGGACACACGGGGGGGGGGCTATACACCGGACACACGGGGGGGGCTATACACCGGACACACGGGGGGGGCTATACACCGGACACACGGGGGGGGGGGGGCTATACACCGGACACACGGGGGGGGGCTATACACCGGACACACGGGGGGGGCTATACACCGGACACACGGGGGGGGGGGGGGGGGTATACACCGGACACACGGGGGGGGGCTATACACCGGACACACGGGGGGGGCTATACACCGGACACACGGGGGGGGCTATACACCGGACACACGGGGGGGGGCTATACACCGGACACACGGGGGAGGCTATACACCGGACACATGGGGGGGGCTATACACCGGACACACGGGGGGGGCTATACACCGGACACACGGGGGGGGCTATACACCGGACACACGGGGGGGGCTATACACCGGACACATGGGGGGGGCTATACACCGGACACATGGGGGGGGCTATACACCGGACACATGGGGGGGGCTATACACCGGACACACGGGGGGGGCTATACACCGGACACACGGGGGGGGCTATACACCGGACACACGGGGGAGGCTATACATCGGACACACGGGGGGGGGCTATACACCGGACACACGGGGGAGGCTATACACCGGACACACGGGGGGGGCTATACACCGGACACACGGGGAGGCTATACACCGGACACACGGGGAGGCTATACACCGGACACATGGGGGGGGGCTATACACCGGACACACGGGGGGGGCTATACACCGGACACACGGGGGGGGGGGCTATACACCGGACACACGGGGGGGGCTATACACCGGACACACGGGGGGGGCTATACACCGGACACACGGGGGGGGGGGGGGCTATACACCGGACACACGGGGGGGGGCTATACACCGGACACACGGGGGGGGCTATACACCGGACACACGGGGGGGGGGGGGGGGGGGTATACACCGGACACACGGGGGGGGGCTATACACCGGACACACGGGGGGGGCTATACACCGGACACACGGGGGGGGCTATACACCGGACACACGGGGGGGGCTATACACCGGACACACGGGGGGGGGGGCTATACACCGGACACATGGGGGGGGGCTATACACCGGACACACGGGGGGGGCTATACACCGGACACACGGGAGGGGGGCTATACACCGGACACACGGGGGGGGCTATACACCGGACACACGGGGGGGGGCTATACACCGGACACACGGGGGGGGGCTATACACCGGACACACGGGGGGGGCTATACACCGGACACACGGGGGGGGCTATACACCGGACACACGGGGGGGGGGGGGGTATACACCGGACACACGGGGGGGGGGGGGGCTATACACCGGACACACGGGGGGGGCTATACACCGGACACACGGGGGGGCTATACACCGGACACACGGGGGGGGCTATACACCGGACACACGGGGGGGGCTATACACCGGACACAAGGGGGGGGGGGGGGCTATACACCGGACACACGGGGGGGGGGGCTATACACCGGACACATGGGGGGGGCTATACACCGGACACACGGGGGGGGGGCTATACACCGGACACACGGGGGGGGCTATACACCGGACACACGGGGGGGGCTATACACCGGACACACGGGGGGGGCTATACACCGGACACACGGGGGGGGCTATACACCGGACACACGGGGGGGGCTATACACCGGACACACGGGGGGGGCTATACACCGGACACACGGGGGGGGGCTATACACCGGACACACGGGGGGGGCTATACACCGGACACACGGGGGGGGCTATACACCGGACACACGGGGGGGGCTATACACCGGACACACGGGGGGGGGCTATACACCGGACACACGGGGGAGGCTATACACCGGACACACGGGGGGGGGGGGGGCTATACACCGGACACACGGGGGGGGGGGGGGCTATACACCGGACACACGGGGGGGGGGGCTATACACCGGACACACGGGGGGGGCTATACACCGGACACACGGGGGGGGGGGGGGGGTATACACCGGACACACGGGGGGGGCTATACACCGGACACACGGGGGGGGGCTATACACCGGACACACGGGGGGGGCTATACACCGGACACACGGGGGGGGCTATACACCGGACACACGGGGGGGGGGGGGGGGGGGGCTATACACCGGACACACGGGGGGGGCTATACACCGGACACACGGGGGGGGGGCTATACACCGGACACACGGGGGGGCTATACACCGGACACACGGGGGGGGCTATACACCGGACACACGGGGGGGCTATACACCGGACACACGGGGGGGGCTATACACCGGACACACGGGGGGGGCTATACACCGGACACACGGGGGGGGGGGGCTATACACCGGACACACGGGGGGGGCTATACACCGGACACACGGGGGGGGGCTATACACCGGACACACGGGGGGGGCTATACACCGGACACACGGGGGGGGCTATACACCGGACACACGGGGGGGGCTATACACCGGACACACGGGGGGGGCTATACACCGGACACACGGGGGGGGCTATACACCGGACACACGGGGGGGGCTATACACCGGGGGGCTACACACCGGACACACGGGGGCTATACACCGGACACACGGGGGGGGGGGGGGGCTATACACCGGACACACGGGGGGGGCTATACACCGGACACACGGGGGGGGCTATACACCGGACACACGGGGGGGGCTATACACCGGACACACGGGGGGGGGGGGCTATACACCGGACACACGGGGGGGGCTATACACCGGACACACGGGGGGGGCTATACACCGGACACACGGGGGGGGGGGGGGGGGGGCTATACACCGGACACACGGGGGAGGCTATACACCGGACACACGGGGGGGGGCTATACACCGGACACACGGGGGGGGCTATACACCGGACACACGGGGGGGGGCTATACACCGGACACACGGGGGGGGCTATACACCGGACACACGGGGGGGGGCTATACACCGGGGGGCTACACACCGGACACACGGGGGCTATACACCGGACACACGGGGGGGGGCTATACACCGGACACACGGGGGGGGCTATACACCGGACACACGGGGGGGGCTATACACCGGACACACGGGGGGGGGGGCTATACACCGGACACACGGGGGGGGCTATACACCGGACACACGGGGGGGGGGGGGGGCTATACACCGGACACATGGGGGAGGCTATACACCGGACACACGGGGGGGGCTATACACCGGACACACGGGGGAGGCTATACACCGGACACACGGGGGGGGGCTATACACCGGACACACGGGGGGGGCTATACACCGGACACACGGGGGGGGGCTATACACCGGACACACGGGGGGGGCTATACACCGGACACACGGGGGGGGGGGGGGGGGGGCTATACACCGGACACACGGGGGCGGCTATACACCGGACACACGGGGGCGGCTATACACCGGACACACGGGGGGGGGGGGGGGGGGGGCTATACACCGGACACACGGGGGGGGGGGGGGGGCTATACACCGGACACACGGGGGGGGCTATACACCGGACACACGGGGGGGGGCTATACACCGGACACACGGGGGGGGCTATACACCGGACACACGGGGGGGGCTATACACCGGACACACGGGGGGGGCTATACACCGGACACACGGGGGAGGCTATACACCGGACACACGGGGGGGGCTATACACCGGACACACGGGGGGGGCTATACACCGGACACATGGGGGAGGCTATACACCGGACACACGGGGGGGGCTATACACCGGACACACGGGGGGGGGGGGCTATACACCGGACACACGGGGGGGGCTATACACCGGACACACGGGGGGGGGCTATACACCGGACACACGGGGGGGGCTATACACCGGACACACGGGGGGGGCTATACACCGGACACACGGGGGGGGCTATACACCGGACACACGGGGGGGGCTATACACCGGACACACGGGGGGGGCTATACACCGGACACACGGGGGGGGCTATACACCGGGGGGCTACACACCGGACACACGGGGGAGGCTATACACCGGACACACGGGGGAGGCTATACACCGGACACACGGGGGAGGCTATACACCGGACACACGGGGGAGGCTATACACCGGACACACGGGGGGGGCTATACACCGGACACACGGGGGGGGCTATACACCGGACACACGGGGGAGGCTATACACCGGACACACGGGGGGGGCTATACACCGGACACACGGGGGAGGCTATACACCGGACACACGGGGGAGGCTATACACCGGACACACGGGGGAGGCTATACACCGGACACACGGGGGGGGCTATACACCGGACACACGGGGGAGGCTATACACCGGACACACGGGGGGGGCTATACACCGGACACACGGGGGGGCTATACACCGGACACATGGGGGGGGGCTATACACCGGACACACGGGGGGGCTATACACCGGACACACGGGGGGGCTATACACCGGACACACGGGGGGGCTATACACCGGACACACGGGGGGGCTATACACCGGACACACGGGGGGGGGGGGCTATACACCGGACACACGGGGGGGGCTATACACCGGACACACGGGGGGGGCTATACACCGGACACACGGGGGGGCTATACACCGGACACACGGGGGGGGGGGGCTATACACCGGACACACGGGGGGGGGGGGCTATACACCGGACACACGGGGGGGGGGGGCTATACACCGGACACACGGGGGGGCTATACACCGGACACACGGGGGGGGGGGGCTATACTCCGGACACACGGGGGAGGCTATACACCGGACACACGGGGGAGGCTATACACCGGACACACGGGGGGGGCTATACACCGGACACACGGGGGGGCTATACACCGGACACATGGGGGGGGGCTATACACCGGACACACGGGGGAGGCTATACACCGGACACACGGGGGGGGCTATACACCGGACACACGGGGGGGCTATACACCGGACACATGGGGGGGGGCTATACACCGGACACACGGGGGGGCTATACACCGGACACACGGGGGGGGCTATACACCGGACACACGGGTGGGGCTATACACCGGACACACTGGGGGGGGGGCTATACACCGGACACACGGGGGGGGGCTATACACCGGACACACGGGGGGGGCTATACACCGGACACACGGGGGAGGCTATACACCGGACACACGGGGGGGGGCTATACTCCGGACACACGGGGGAGGCTATACACCGGACACACGGGGGAGGCTATACACCGGACACACGGGGGGGGCTATACACCGGACACACGGGGGGGCTATACACCGGACACATGGGGGGGGGCTATACACCGGACACACGGGGGAGGCTATACACCGGACACACGGGGGGGGGCTATACACCGGACACACGGGGGGGGCTATACACCGGACACACGGGGGAGGCTATACACCGGACACACGGGGGGGGGCTATACACCGGACACATGGGGGGGGCTATACACCGGACACACGGGGGGGCTATACACCGGACACACGGGGGGGGCTATACACCGGACACACGGGGGGGGGCTATACACCGGACACACGGGGGGGGCTATACACCGGACACACGGGGGGGGGCTATACACCGGACACACGGGGGGGGCTATACACCGGACACACGGGGGGGGCTATACACCGGACACACGGGGGGGCTATACACCGGACACATGGGGGGGGGCTATACACCGGACACACGGGGGGGCTATACACCGGACACACGGGGGGGCTATACACCGGACACACGGGGGGGGCTATACACCGGACACACGGGGGGGCTATACACCGGACACACGGGGGGGGGGGGGCTATACACCGGACACACGGGGGGGGGGGGGCTATACACCGGACACACGGGGGGGGGGGGGCTATACACCGGACACACGGGGGGGCTATACACCGGACACACGGGGGAGGCTATACACCGGACACACGGGGGAGGCTATACACCGGACACACGGGGGAGGCTATACACCGGACACACGGGGGAGGCTATACACCGGACACACGGGGGGGGCTATACACCGGACACACGGGGGGGCTATACACCGGACACATGGGGGGGGGCTATACACCGGACACACGGGGGGGCTATACACCGGACACACGGGGGGGGCTATACACCGGACACACGGGGGGGGCTATACACCGGACACACGGGGGGGGCTATACACCGGACACACGGGGGAGGCTATACACCGGACACACGGGGGGGGGCTATACACCGGACACATGGGGGGGGCTATACACCGGACACACGGGGGGGCTATACACCGGACACACGGGGGGGGCTATACACCGGACACACGGGGGGGGGCTATACACCGGACACACGGGGAGGCTATACACCGGACACACGGGGGGGGGCTATACACCGGACACACGGGGGGGGGCTATACACCGGACACACGGGGGGGGCTATACACCGGACACACGGGGGGGGGCTATACACCGGACACACGGGGGGGGCTATACACCGGACACACGGGGGGGGGCTATACACCGGACACACGGGGGGGGCTATACACCGGACACATGGGGGGGGCTATACAGTGGCGACAGACGGTGATTATATACTGTGTGATTATGTATGGGGCTCTGTAGTGCAGGGAGGCTATAGGGGGCTCTATACACCATATCCAAATTATTATGCAAATTATATTTTTCTCAGATTTTCCTAAATGTTCGGTGCAAATGACAGTCAGTCTAATAAAAGTCATCACCCGTTAGATTATACATCGAATTTTATTGAAGAAACCTCCCAATGATAACAGTATAATCTCCAAAATGAATAAAACCCCACAATGCACTGCTCCAAATTATTAGGCCCAGTAGAATTTCTATACATTTGATATAACGAACTGAAAAGTCTCATTTGTGGAATTTGCAGCATTAGGAGGTCACATTCACTGAACAAAAAAGCTATTTACCTCCACAACCTCCTAACAGGCCACGTTACATGTAACATCGGAGCCTTCTTTGCTGTCACCTTCACAATTCTTGCCTCCATTGAACTTGTGGGTTTTTGGAGAGTTTCTGCTTGTATTTCTTCCCTCCCAGAGCTGCTGTTTTGATGTGATCGGCCTCCCACCCTCATAGATCTTGTGCTGGATGATTCTCCAAAGGTTCTCTATAGGGTTGAGGTCAGGGGAAGATGGCGGCCGCACCATGAGTTTATCTCCTTTTATGCCCATAGCAGCCAATAACTCAGAGGTATTCTTTGCAGCATGAGATGGGGCATTGTCAGCATGAAGATGATTTTGCTCCTGTTTCTGCTTTTAGACCATGGAAGAAAGTTGTCAGTCAGAAAGTCTACATACTTTGCAGGGGTTATTTTCACACCTTCAGGAACCTTAAAGGGCCCCACCAGCTGTTTCCCCGTGATTCCGGCCCAAAACATGGCTCCTCCACCTCCTTGCTGACGTCACAGCCTTGTTGGGACATGGTGGTCATCCACCAACCATCCACTACTCCATCCATCTGGACCATCCAGGGTTGCTCGACACTCATCAGTAAACAAGACTGTTTGGAGATTAGTGTTCATGTATGTCTGGGCCCACTGCAACCGTTTCTGCTTGTGAACACTGTTTAGGGGTGGCCGAATAGTGATGATAAGGGTGATTATATACAGAGTGATATATATGGGCTGTACGGGTGATTATATACAGAGTGATATATATGGGATGTACGGGTGATTATATATGGGGTGATTATATACAGAGTGATATATATGGGATGTACGGGTGATTATATATGGGGTGATTATATACAGAGTGATATATATGGGATGTACGGGTGATTATATATGGGGTGATTATATACAGAGTGATATATATGGGATGTACGGGTGATTATATACAGAGTGATATATATGCGATGTACGGGTGATTATATATGGGGTGATTATATACAGAGTGATATATATGGGATGTACGGGTGATTATATATGGGGTGATTATATACAGAGTGATATATATGGGATGTACGGGTGATTATATATGGGGTGATTATATACAGAGTGATATATATGGGATGTATGGGTGATTATATACAGAGTGATATATATGGGATGTACGGGTGATTATATATGGGGTGATTATATACAGAGTGATATATATGGGATGTACGGGTGATTATATACAGAGTGATATATATGGGATGTACGGGTGATTATATATGGGGTGATTATATACAGAGTGATATATATGGGCTGTACGGGTGATTATATATGGGGTGATTATATACAGAGTGATATATATGGGCTGTACGGGTGATTATATATGGGGTGATTATATACAGAGTGATATATATGGGATGTACGGGTGATTATATATTGGGTGATTATATACAGAGTGATATATATGGGATGTGCGGGTGATTATATATGGGGTGATTATATACAGAGTGATATATATGGGATGTACGGGTGATTATATATGGGGTGATTATATACAGAGTGATATATATGGGATGTACGGGTGATTATATATAGGGTGATATATATGGGCTGTACGGGTGATTATATATAGGGTGATATATATGGGCTGTACGGGTGATTATATATAGGGTGATATATATGGGCTGTACAGGTGATTATATATGGGGTGGTTATATACAGAGTGATATCTATATATATAATTGTCTAAGGGTTTTTTGTTTGTCTGTCTGTCTTTCTGTCTGTCTGTCTGTCCTGGAAATCCCGGCTGTCTGATTGGTCGAGGCCGCCAGGCCTCGACCAATCAGCAACGGGCACAGCGACGATGATGTCATAAAGGACGTAGATATCCCGCGTCTCTGATTGGACGAGGCCGCCAGGCCTCGACCAATCAGCAACGGGAACAGCGACGATGATGTCATAATGGTTGCCATGGCGACGATGATGTCATAAAGGTTGCCTCGACCAATCAGCGACGGGCACAGTCTGCCGCGAATTCTGGAATCATCATTGTTCATATACTACGGGGACATGCATGTTCTAGAATACCCGATGCGTTAGAATCGGGCCACAATCTAGTATATATATATATATATATATATATATATAGGATGTACGGTGATTATATATGGGGTGATTATATACAGAGTGATATATATGGGATGTACGGGCGTGTCACGGGGTCCTTCTTCGGTATCACACAATCAACAGAGCTAGAGTATAGTAAACAATTCCAAGACCTTTATTTAGGCAAAAATACGGAAGGTCCGTATACAATCTACCACACAAAGGATGAAATAGTCCAGAACACGAATGCAGTTCAGTAACAGGATACAAGTCCAACAATCCAGCAGACAGAGGATAGCACAGTCCATACACTCTTCTTTCTCTCTGAGGTGCTGTGAACACATCATCATTCCACACAGGACTGACCTGTGTCTCACCTCCCTGGTATTTTACAAGTCCCCCTCCTCATTCACAGGTCAGGAGGGGGAAGGTCTCAGGGACTCATTGTTTCAACAAGCTAGGTTAACATGTCATTAGCATATTAGCAAACAATATTATGGCAAATAACAACCATTCATCAATTAGCAAATAACTCCTCCTACAAGAGAACACCATGAAAATAAGTAAAGTAAAATATTAATACAAATAAAATAATACCCACATAACATTTACAGTTACATTTCAGTAGTAAGAGACAACAGGCGGAGGCTGATGGGAGGTGACATCAACCCCACAAATATGAACCCCAATTGCCACCGCTACAGGGAAGTGGGACGAGCCGGGCAAAGCGCCAGAATTGGTGCATCTGATAGATAGTCTTTCCTGGGCAGCTGCGGGCTGCTATTTGTGAGTTTTGCCTGGCTGGTTATAAAAAAAAAAAAAAATAATACAGAGGAACCCACGCCATATTTTTTCATTTGTTTTTAGAACGAATGAAAGAAAGAATGAATACTCCCATCAGCCTCTCCTGCTGTCACTGTTCTTAGCAGTGGTAGGCTGATGACAGTAGTAGTCCCATCAGCCTCCGCCTGTTGTCTCTCTTATTACTTAAATGTAACGCTCATCATTCTTCATTCTCCCCTGCTCGCACCGATCGCCGGCAGAGAATGATGAGAACACGGCGTTCAGCACCCGGGGACCAGCGCTTACTGTAACGCTTCTTCCCCAGTTCCGATGCTTGTCATATCACATCCATGTGTGTTATGTGTGTGCACGTGTGCGGGATGTTTATGGCCCGTGCTGACATTAATAAATGGACATGTCGGCATGTTTTGCCCATGGACACACGATCTGTGGAAACTCACTGACGTGTGCACAGACCCATTCACTTGAATAGGCAAATAGCGCTCCGTTCCTCCAGAGTCTCTCCATTTGGCTAAGCAGCACTGTACGGCCACATATGGGGTATTGCCACGTTCAGCAGAAATTGTGGGACAAAATTTGTTGACCTATTGACCCACTTTTTGCGTGAAAATGTAAAATCGGGGTTAAAACAAAATTCTGGTGGTAAAAATGTAGTTATTTTGTCTTCTTTGCCCAATGGTATAAATTCCTGTGGTGTCAATATAATCACTGCACCCCTAGATGAATTCTCCGAGAGGTGTAGTTTGTAAATTGTGGTCACTTATGGAGGGTCCTGTCGTTCTGGCCCCTCGGGGCTCTCCCAGTGGGTCATGGCACCTACAATCTGTGACAGTAAAATCTGGTGCTCCTTGCCTTCTGAGTGTTCCTCTGTGCCTGACAAATATTATTACATGGAGGGTATTGGCGCACTCAGGAAAAAATGGACCTCAGTTTGTTGTTGCAAAAAAAAAAATCCTATTAGCCCTTAGAAAAATTAAAAAACTTGGGGCTAAAACAACATTTTACTGGTAAAAATGTAATTTATTCTTCACCGCTCAGTGGTCTAAAATTCTGTGAGGCACATGTGGTGTCAATATGGCGCCTCTTCCCTTCTGAGCTTTGTACTGTGCCTCAAATGTAGTATCCCCACACATATGGGGTATCGACGTACTCTGGACAAAATGCACAACAATTTTTGGGGTCCAATTTCTTCTGTTACCCTTGGGGAAAATAAAAAATTGGGGACGAAAAGATTTTTGTGGAAAAAAAAAATATTTTTTATTTTTACGGCTCTACATTATAAACTTTAGTGAAACAATTGGGGGTTCAAAGTGCTCACCACACATCTAGATAAGTTCCTTAGGGGGTCTACTTTCCAAAATGGTGTCACTTGTGGGGGTTTCAATGTTTAGGTACATCAGGGGCTTTCCAAATGCGACATAGCGTCCCATCTCAATTCCAGCCAATTGTGCATTGAAAAGTCAGACGGCACTCCTTTGCTTCCGAGCTCTGCCGTGCGCCCAAACAGTGGTTTGCCCCCACATATGGTGTATCAGCGTACTCAGGACAAATTACATAACAACTTCAATTTCTCCTGTTACCCTTAAGAAAATAAAAAAGTGGTTCTGAAGTAATTTTTTTGTGAAAAAAAAGTTAAATTTTTTTTTTTTGTAAACATTCCAAAAATTCCTGTGAAGTACCTGAAGGGTTAATAAACGTCTTGAATGTGGTTTTGAGCACCTTGAGGGGTGCAGTTCTTAGAATGGTGTCACTTTTGGGTATTTTCTATATATATGCCCTATGATGGTGTAATATGCTATGTGGGTATCATTTTGTGTATTTTTCTATTTTACTTATTTTCATGGTGTTCTCTTGTAGAAGGAGTTATTTGCCTATTGATGAATTGCTGTTATTTGCCATCTGATATCAGCCCCCACAGTCCTGTACTCTCTCCACAGGGTCCGTGAATAATGTTGTTTGCTAATATGCTAATGACATGTTGACCTAGCTTGTTGAAGCAATGAGTCCCTGCGACCGACCCCCCCCTAACCTGTGAATGAGGAGGGAGACTTGTAAATATCAGGGAGGTGAGACACAGATCAGTCCTGTGTGGAATGATGATGTGAACACAGCACGTCAGAGAGAAGGGGAAGCATATGGACCATTTTTTATCCTGTGTCTGCTGGATTATTGGACTCTCATCTTGGACATTTATCCGGTTACTGAACTGCATTCGGCTTCTGGACTATCTCATCCTTTGTGTGGTGGATCGTATATGGACCTTTCGTGTTTTTGCCTAAAAAATAAAGCTTTTGGAATTGTTCACTATTCTCTTGCTCTGTTGATTGTGTGGTATCTGAGAAGGACCCAGTGACAGGCCCCTCAAAGTCACTTAAAATGTGAGGTGGTCCCTAAAAAATTGCAAAACTTTCGCCAAATTTCCTTTTTTTTCCCAAAAATAATCACAAGTCATATCAAAGAAATGTTACCACTAACATGAAGTACAATGTGTCACGAAAAAACAATTTCCCTAATCACCGGGATCTATGGAAGCGTTCCAGAGTTATTACCTCAGCGCAGCGGGTTCCATGATGTCATTACCACGCACCCCCTGTACCTGATGTGCAGAGGAACTAAAGACACCACGATGAGACCGGAGCAGTGGAGGAGCGGGCAGAGGTGACTATTTTCTTTATGTGGGTCCATTATACTATATGGAGCACTATGTGGGGCCATTCTACTGTATGGAGCACTATGTGAGGCCATTATCCTGTATGGAGCACTATGTGGTGCCATTATACTGTATGGAGCACTATGTGGGGCCATTATACTGTATGGAGCACTATGTGGTGCCGTTATACTGTATGGAGCACTATGTGGGGCCATTCTACTGTATGGAGCACTATGTGGGGCCATTCTACTGTATGGAGCACTATGTGGGGCCAGAATACTGTATGGAGCACTATGTGAGGCCATTATCCTGTATGGAGCACTATATTACGCCATTATACTGCATGGAGCACTATGTGAGGCCATTATACTGTATGGAGCACTATGTAGTGCCATTATACTGTATGGAGCATCATGTAATGTCATTATACTGTATGGATCACTATATGGGGCCAATATACTGTATGGAGCACAATGTGGGGCCATTCTACTGTATGGAGCACTATGTGGTGCCATTATCCTGTATGGAGCACAATGTAATTCTATTATACTGTATGGAGAACTATGTGGGGCCATTATACTGTAGGGAGCACTATGTGGGGCCATTATACTGTATGGAGAACTATGTGGGGCCATTATACTGTATGGAGAACTATGTGGGGCCATTATACTGTATGGAGAACTATGTGGGGCCATTATACTGTATGGAGCACTATGTGGGGCCAGTATACTGTATGGAGCACTATGTGGGGCCATTATACTGTATGGAGCACTATGTGGTGCCATTATACTGTATGGAGCACTATGTGGGGCCAGTATACTGTATGGAGCACTATGTGAGGCCATTATACTGTATGGAGAACTATGTGGGGCCATTATACTGTATGGAGCACTATGTGGGGCCAGTATACTGTATGGAGCACTATGTGGGGCCATTATACTGTATGGAGCACTATGTGGTGCCATTATACTGTATGGAGCACTATGTGGGGCCAGTATACTGTATGGAACACTATGTGGGGCCATTCTACTGTATGGAGCACTATGTGGGGCCAGAATACTGTATGGAGCACTATGTGAGGCCATTATCCTGTATGGAGCACTATATTACGCCATTATACTGCATGGAGCACTATGTGAGGCCATTATACTGTATGGAGCACTATGTGGTGCCATTATACTGTATGGAGCATCATGTAATGTCATTATACTGTATGGAGCACTATATGGGGCCATTATACTGTGTGGAGCACAATGTGGGGCCATTCTACTGTATGGAGCACTATGTGGTGCCATTATCCTGTATGGAGCACAATGTAATTCTATTATACTGTATGGAGAACTATGTGGGGCCATTCTACTGTATGGAGCACTATGTGAGGCCATTATACTGTATGGAGAACTATGTGGGGCCATTATACTGTATGGAGCACTATGTGGGGCCAGTATACTGTATGGAGCACTATGTGGGGCCATTCTACTGTATGGAGAACTATGTGGGGCCATTATACTGTATGGAGCACTATGTGGGGCCAGTATACTGTATGGAGCACTATGTGGGGCCATTCTACTGTATGGAGCACTATGTGGGGCCATTCTACTGTATGGAGCACTATATGGAGCCATTATACTGCATGAAGCACTATGTGAGGCCATTATCCTGTATGGAGCACTATATTACGCCATTATACTGCATGGAGCACTATGTGAGGCCATTATCCTGTATGGAGCACTATATTACGCCATTATACTGTATGGAGCACTATGTGGGGCCATTCTACTGTATGGAGCACTATGTGAGGCCATTATACTGTATGGAGCACTATGTGGGGCCAGTATACTGTATGGAGCACTATGTGGGGCCAGTATACTGTATGGAGCACTATGTGGGGCCATTCTACTGTATGGAGCACTATGTGGGGCCAGTATACTGTATGGAGCACTATGTGAGGCCATTATCCTGTATGGAGCACTATATTACGCCATTATACTGCATGGAGCACTATGTGAGGCCATTATACTGTATGGAGCACTATGTGGTGCCATTATACTGTATGGAGCATCATGTAATGTCATTATACTGTATGGAGCACTATATGGGGCCAATATACTGTATGGAGCACAATGTGGAGCCATTCTACTGTATGGAGCACTATGTGGGGCCAGTATACTGTATGGAGCACTGTGGGGCCATTATACTGTATGGAGCACTATGTGGGGCCAGTATACTGTGTGGAGCACTATGTGAGGCCAATATACTGTATGGATCACTATATGGGGCCAATATACTGTATGGAGCACAATGTGGGGCCATTCTACTGTATGGAGCACTATGTGGTGCCATTATCCTGTATGGAGCACAATGTAATTCTATTATACTGTATGGAGAACTATGTGGGGCCATTATACTGTAGGGAGCACTATGTGGGGCCATTATACTGTATGGAGCACTATGTGAGGCCATTATACTGTATGGAGAACTATGTGGGGCCATTATACTGTATGGAGCACTATGTGGGGCCAGTATACTGTATGGAGCACTATGTGGGGCCATTCTACTGTATGGAGCACTATGTGGGGCCAGAATACTGTATGGAGCACTATGTGAGGCCATTATCCTGTATGGAGCACTATATTACGCCATTATACTGCATGGAGCACTATGTGAGGCCATTATACTGTATGGAGCACTATGTGGTGCCATTATACTGTATGGAGCATCATGTAATGTCATTATACTGTATGGATCACTATATGGGGCCAATATACTGTATGGAGCACAATGTGGGGCCATTATACTGTATGGAGCACAATGTGGGGCCATTCTACTGTATGGAGCACTATGTGGTGCCATTATCCTGTATGGAGCACAATGTAATTCTATTATACTGTATGGAGAACTATGTGGGGCCATTATACTGTAGGGAGCACTATGTGGGGCCATTATACTGTATGGAGCACTATGTGAGGCCATTATACTGTATGGAGAACTATGTGGGGCCATTATACTGTATGGAGCACTATGTGGGGCCAGTATACTGTATGGAGCACTATGTGGGGCCATTCTACTGTATGGAGAACTATGTGGGGCCATTATACTGTATGGAGCACTCTGTGGGGCCAGTATACTGTATGGAGCATCATGTAATGTCATTATACTGTATGGATCACTATATGGGGCCAGTATACTGTATGGAGCACTATGTGAGGCCATTATCCTGTATGGAGCACTATATTACGCCATTATACTGCATGGAGCACTATGTGAGGCCATTATACTGTATGGAGCACTATATGGGGCCAATATACTGTATGGAGCACAATGTGGGGCCATTATACTGTATGGAGCACAATGTGGAGCCATTCTACTGTATGGAGCACTATGTGGGGCCAGTATACTGTATGGAGCACTGTGGGGCCATTATACTGTATGGAGCACTATGTGGGGCCAGTATACTGTATGGAGCACTATGTGAGGCCAATATACTGTATGGAGCACTATATGGAGCCATTATACTGTATGGAACACTGTGGGGCCATTATACTGTATAGAGCACTATGTGAGGCCATTATACTGTATGGAGCATGATGTAATGCCATTATACTGTATGGAGCACTATATGGAGCCATTATACTGTATGGAGCACTATATGGAGCCATTATACTGTATGGAGCACTATGTGAGGCCATTATACTGTATGGAGCACTATAAGGAGCCATTATACTGTATGGAGCACTATATGGGGCCATTATACTGTATGGAGCACTATATGGGGCCATTATACTGTATGGAGCACTATATGGGGCCATTATACTGTATGGAGCACAATGTGGGGCCACTATACTGTATGGAGCACTATGTGAGGCCATTATACTGTATGGAGCACTATATGGAGCCATTATACTGTATGGAGCACTATATGGAGCCATTATACTGTATGGAGCACTATATGGAGCCATTATACTGTATGGAGCACTATATGGGGCCATTATACTGTATGGAGCACTATGTGGGGCCATTATACTGTATGGAGCACTATATGGAGCCATTATACTGTATGGATAACTGTAGGGCCATTATACTGTATGGAGCCTATATGAGGCCATTATACTGTATGGAGCACTATATGGGGCCATTATACTGTTTGGAGCACTATATGGGGCCATTATACTGTATGGAGCACTATATGGGGCCATTATACTGTATGGAGCACTATATGAGGCCATTATACTGTATGGAGCACTATATGGGGCCATTATACTGTTTGGAGCACTATATGGGGCCAATATACTGTTTGGAGCACTATATGAGGCCATTATACTGTTTGGAGCACTATATGGGTCCATTCTACTGTATGGAGCACTATATGGAGCCATTATACTGCATGAAGCACTATGTGAGGCCATTATCCTGTATGGAGCACTATATTACGCCATTATACTGTATGGAGCACTATATGGGGCCAATATACTGTATGGAGCACAATGTGGGGCCATTATACTGTATGGAGCACAATGTGGGGCCATTCTACTGTATGGAGCACTATGTGGTGCCATTATCCTGTATGGAGCACAATGTAATTCTATTATACTGTATGGAGCACTATGTGGGGCCATTATACTGTATGGAGCACTATATGGGGCCATTATACTGTATGGAGCACTATGTGGGGCAATTATACTGTATGGAGCACTATGTGGGGCCATTCTACTGTATGGAGCACTATGTGAGGCCATTATACTGTATGGAGCACTATGTGGGTCCATTATACTGTATGGAGCACTATGTGGGGCCAGTATACTGTATGGAGCACTATGTGGGGCCATTCTACTGTATGGAGCACTATGTGGGGCCATTCTACTGTATGGAGCACTATGTGGGGCCAGTATACTGTATGGAGCACTATGTGAGGCCATTATCCTGTATGGAGCACTATATTACGCCATTATACTGCATGGAGCACTATGTGAGGCCATTATACTGTATGGAGCACTATGTGGTGCCAATATACTGTATGGAGCATCATGTAATGTCATTATACTGTATGGAGCACTATATGGGGCCAATATACTGTATGGAGCACAATGTGGGGCCATTATACTGTATGGAGCATAATGTGGGGCCATTCTACTGTATGGAGCACTATGTGGGGCCAGTATACTGTATGGAGCACTGTGGGGCCATTATACTGTATGGAGCACTATGTGGGGCCAGTATACTGTATGGAGCACTATGTGAGGCCAATATACTGTATGGAGCACTATATGGAGCCATTATACTGTATGGAGCACTGTGGGGCCATTATACTGTATAGAGCACTATGTGAGGCCATTATACTGTATGGAGCATGATGTAATGCCATTATACTGTATGGAGCACTATATGGAGCCATTATACTGTATGGAGCACTGTATGGAGCACTATATGGAGCCATTATACTGTATGGAGCACTATGTGAGGCCATTATACTGTATGGAGCACTATATGGAGCCATTATACTGTATGGAGCACTATATGGGGCCATTATACTGTATGGAGCACTATATGGGGCCATTATACTGTATGGAGCACTATATGGGGCCATTATACTGTATGGAGCACAATGTGGGGCCACTATACTGTATGGAGCACTATGTGAGGCCATTATACTGTATGGAGCACTATATGGAGCCATTATACTGTATGGAGCACTATATGGAGCCATTATACTGTATGGAGCACTATATGGAGCCATTATACTGTATGGAGCACTATATGGGGCCATTATACTGTATGGAGCACTATGTGGGGCCATTATACTGTATGGAGCACTATATGGAGCCATTATACTGTATGGATAACTGTGGGGCCATTATACTGTATGGAGCCTACATGAGGCCATTATACTGTATGGAGCACTATATGGGGCCATTATACTGTTTGGAGCACTATATGGGGCCATTATACTGTATGGAGCACTATATGGGGCCATTATACTGTATGGAGCACTATATGGGGCCATTATACTGTATGGAGCACTATATGAGGCCATTATACTGTATGGAGCACTATATGGGGCCATTATACTGTTTGGAGCACTATATGGGGCCAATATACTGTTTGGAGCACTATATGAGGCCATTATACTGTTTGGAGCACTATATGGGGCCATTATACTGTATGGAGCACTATATGGGGCCATTATACTGTTTGGAGCACTATATGAGGCCATTATACTGTTTGGAGCACTATATGGGGCCATTATACTGTTTGGAGCACTATATGGGGCCATTATACTGTATGGAGCACTATATGGGGCCATTATACTGTATGGAGCACTATATGGAGCCATTATACTGTATGGAGCACTATATGGGGCCATTATACTGTATGGAGCACCATATGGGGCCATTATACTGTATGGAGCACTATATGGGGCCATTATACTGTATGGAGCACAATGTGGGGCCATTATACTGTATGGAGCACAATGTGGGGCCACTATACTGTATGGAGCACTATGTGAGGCCATTATACTGTATGGAGCACTATATGGAGCCATTATACTGTATGGAGCACTATATGGAGCCATTATACTGTATGGAGCACTATATGGAGCCATTATACTGTATGGAGCACTATATGGAGCCATTATACTGTATGGAGCACTGTGGGGCCATTATACTGTATGGAGCACTATATGGAGCCATTATACTGTATGGATAACTGTGGGGCCATTATACTGTATGGAGCCTATATGAGGCCATTATACTGTATGGAGCACTATATGAGGCCATTATACTGTTTGGAGCACTATATGGGGCCATTATACTGTATGGAGCACTATATGGAGCCATTATACTGCATGAAGCACTATGTGAGGCCATTATCCTGTATGGAGCACTATATTACGCCATTATACTGTATGGAGCACTATATGGGGCCAATATACTGTATGGAGCACAATGTGGGGCCATTATACTGTATGGAGCACAATGTGGGGCCATTCTACTGTATGGAGCACTATGTGGTGCCATTATCCTGTATGGAGCACAATGTAATTCTATTATACTGTATGGAGCACTATGTGGGGCCATTATACTGTATGGAGCACTATATGGGGCCATTATACTGTATGGAGCACTATGTGGGGCAATTATACTGTATGGAGCACTATGTGGGGCCATTCTACTGTATGGAGCACTATGTGAGGCCATTATACTGTATGGAGCACTATGTGGGTCCATTATACTGTATGGAGCACTATGTGGGGCCAGTATACTGTATGGAGCACTATGTGGGGCCATTCTACTGTATGGAGCACTATGTGGGGCCATTCTACTGTATGGAGCACTATGTGGGGCCAGTATACTGTATGGAGCACTATGTGAGGCCATTATCCTGTATGGAGCACTATATTACGCCATTATACTGCATGGAGCACTATGTGAGGCCATTATACTGTATGGAGCACTATGTGGTGCCATTATACTGTATGGAGCATCATGTAATGTCATTATACTGTATGGAGCACTATATGGGGCCAATATACTGTATGGAGCACAATGTGGGGCCATTATACTGTATAGAGCATAATGTGGGGCCATTCTACTGTATGGAGCACTATGTGGGGCCAGTATACTGTATGGAGCACTGTGGGGCCATTATACTGTATGGAGCACTATGTGGGGCCAGTATACTGTATGGAGCACTATGTGAGGCCAATATACTGTATGGAGCACTATATGGAGCCATTATACTGTATGGAGCACTGTGGGGCCATTATACTGTATAGAGCACTATGTGAGGCCATTATACTGTATGGAGCATGATGTAATGCCATTATACTGTATGGAGCACTATATGGAGCCATTATACTGTATGGAGCACTGTATGGAGCACTATATGGAGCCATTATACTGTATGGAGCACTATGTGAGGCCATTATACTGTATGGAGCACTATATGGAGCCATTATACTGTATGGAGCACTATATGGGGCCATTATACTGTATGGAGCACTATATGGGGCCATTATACTGTATGGAGCACTATATGGGGCCATTATACTGTATGGAGCACTATATGGGGCCATTATACTGTATGGAGCACAATGTGGGGCCACTATACTGTATGGAGCACTATGTGAGGCCATTATACTGTATGGAGCACTATATGGAGCCATTATACTGTATGGAGCACTATATGGAGCCATTATACTGTATGGAGCACTATATGGAGCCATTATACTGTATGGAGCACTATATGGGGCCATTATACTGTATGGAGCACTATGTGGGGCCATTATACTGTATGGAGCACTATATGGAGCCATTATACTGTATGGATAACTGTGGGGCCATTATACTGTATGGAGCCTATATGAGGCCATTATACTGTATGGAGCACTATATGGGGCCATTATACTGTTTGGAGCACTATATGGGGCCATTATACTGTATGGAGCACTATATGGGGCCATTATACTGTATGGAGCACTATATGGGGCCATTATACTGTATGGAGCACTATATGAGGCCATTATACTGTATGGAGCACTATATGGGGCCATTATACTGTTTGGAGCACTATATGGGGCCAATATACTGTTTGGAGCACTATATGAGGCCATTATACTGTTTGGAGCACTATATGGGGCCATTATACTGTATGGAGCACTATATGGGGCCATTATACTGTTTGGAGCACTATATGAGGCCATTATACTGTTTGGAGCACTATATGGGGCCATTATACTGTTTGGAGCACTATATGGGGCCATTATACTGTATGGAGCACTATATGGGGCCATTATACTGTATGGAGCACTATGTGAGGCCATTATCCTGTATGGAGCACAATGTAATTCTATTATACTGTATGGAGAACTATGTGGGGCCATTATACTGTATGGAGCACTATGTGGGGCCAGTATACTGTATGGAGCACTATGTGGGGCCATTCTACTGTATGGAGCACTATGTGGGGCCATTCTACTGTATGGAGCACTATGTGGAGCCATTCTACTGTATGGAGAACTATGTGGGGCCATTATACTGTATGGAGCACTGTGGGGCCAGTATACTGTATGGAGCACTATGTGAGGCCATTATCCTGTATGGAGCACTATATTACGCCATTATACTGCATGGAGCACTATGTGAGGCCATTATACTGTATGGAGCACTATGTGGTGCCATTATACTGTATGGAGCATCATGTAATGTCATTATACTGTATGGAGCACTATATGGGGCCATTATACTGTATGGAGCACAATGTGGGGCCATTATACTGTATGGAGCACAATGTGGGGCCATTCTACTGTATGGAGCACTATGTGGGGCCAGTATACTGTATGGAGCACTATGTGAGGCCAATATACTGTATGGAGCACTATATGGAGCCATTATACTGTATGGAGCACTGTGGGGCCATTATACTGTATGGAGCACTATGTGGGGCCAGTATACTGTATGGAGCACTATGTGAGGCCAATATACTGTATGGAGCACTATATGGAGCCATTATACTGTATAGAGCACTATGTGAGGCCATTATACTGTATGGAGCATGATGTAATGCCATTATACTGTATGGAGCACTATATGGAGCCATTATACTGTATGGAGCACTATATGGAGCCATTATACTGTATGGAGCACTATGTGAGGCCATTATACTGTATGGAGCACTATATGGAGCCATTATACTGTATGGAGCACTATATGGGGCCATTATACTGTATGGAGCACCATATGGGGCCATTATACTGTATGGAGCACTATATGGGGCCATTATACTGTATGGAGCACAATGTGGGGCCATTATACTGTATGGAGCACAATGTGGGGCCACTATACTGTATGGAGCACTATGTGAGGCCATTATACTGTATGGAGCACTATATGGAGCCATTATACTGTATGGAGCACTATATGGAGCCATTATACTGTATGGAGCACTATATGGAGCCATTATACTGTATGGAGCACTATATGGAGCCATTATACTGTATGGAGCACTGTGGGGCCATTATACTGTATGGAGCACTATATGGAGCCATTATACTGTATGGATAACTGTGGGGCCATTATACTGTATGGAGCCTATATGAGGCCATTATACTGTATGGAGCACTATATGAGGCCATTATACTGTTTGGAGCACTATATGGGGCCATTATACTGTTTGGAGCACTATATGGGGCCATTATACTGTATGGAGCACTATATGGAGCCATTATACTGTATGGAGCACTATATGGAGCCATTATACTGTATGGAGCACTATATGGGGCCATTATACTGTATGGAGCACTATGTGGGGCCATTATACTGTATGGAGCACTATATGGAGCCATTATACTGTATGGATAACTGTGGGGCCATTATACTGTATGGAGCCTATATGAGGCCATTATACTGTATGGAGCACTATATGAGGCCATTATACTGTTTGGAGCACTATATGGGGCCATTATACTGTTTGGAGCACTATATGGGGCCATTATACTGTATGGAGCACTATATGGGGCCATTATACTGTATGGAGCACTATATGGGGCCATTATACTGTATGGAGCACTATATGGGGCCATTATACTGTATGGAGCACTATATGAGGCCATTATACTGTTTGGAGCACTATGTGGGGCCATTATACTGTTTGGAGCACTATGTGGGGCCATTATACTGTTTGGAGCACTATGTGGGGCCATTATACTGTTTGGAGCACTATATGGGGCCAATATACTGTTTGGAGCACTATATGAGGCCATTATACTGTTTGGAGCACTATATGGGGCCATTATACTGTATGGAGCACTATGTGGGGCCAGTATACTGTATGGAGCACTATATGGAGCCATTATACTGTATGGAGCACTATATGAGGCCATTATACTGTTTGGAGCACTATATGGGGCCATTATACTGTATGGAGCACTATATGAGGCCATTATACTGTTTGGAGCACTATATGGGGCCAATATACTGTATGGAGCACTATATGGGGCCATTATACTGTATGGAGCACTGTGGGGCCATTATACTGTATGGAGCACTATATGGAGCCATTATACTGTATGGAGCACTATATGAGGCCATTATACTGTTTGGAGCACTATATGGGGCCATTATACTGTTTGGAGCACTATATGGGGCCATTATACTGTATGGAGCACTATATGGGGCCATTATACTGTATGGAGCATTATATGGGGCCATTATACTGTATGGAGAACTATGTGGGGCCATTATACTGTATGGAGCACTATATGAGGCCATTATACTGTTTGGAGCACTATGTGGGGCCATTATACTGTATGGAGCACTATGTGGGGCCATTCTACTGTATGGAGCACTATGTGGGGCCAGTATACTGTATGGAGCACTATGTGAGGCCAATATACTGTATGGAGCACTATATGGAGCCATTTTACTGTATGGAGCACTGTGGGGCCATTATACTGTATGGAGCACTATGTGGGGCCAGTATACTGTATGGAACACTATGTGAGGCCAATATACTGTATGGAGCACTATATGGAGCCATTATACTGTATGGAGCACTGTGGGGCCATTATACTGTATGGAGCACTATGTGGGGCCAGTATACTGTATAGAGCACTATGTGGTGCCATTATACTGTATGGAGCACTATGTGGGGCCATTCTACTGTATGGAGCACTATGTGGGGCCAGAATACTGTATGGAGCACTATGTGAGGCCATTATCCTGTATGGAGCACTATATTACGCCATTATACTGCATGGAGCACTATGTGAGGCCATTATACTGTATGGAGCACTATGTGGTGCCATTATACTGTATGGAGCATCATGTAATGTCATTATACTGTATGGAGCACTATATGGGGCCATTATACTGTGTGGAGCACAATGTGGGGCCATTCTACTGTATGGAGCACTATGTGGTGCCATTATCCTGTATGGAGCACAATGTAATTCTATTATACTGTATGGAGAACTATGTGGGGCCATTCTACTGTATGGAGCACTATGTGAGGCCATTATACTGTATGGAGAACTATGTGGGGCCATTATACTGTATGGAGCACTATGTGGGGCCAGTATACTGTATGGAGCACTATGTGGGGCCATTCTACTGTATGGAGAACTATGTGGGGCCATTATACTGTATGGAGCACTATGTGGGGCCAGTATACTGTATGGAGCACTATGTGGGGCCATTCTACTGTATGGAGCACTATGTGGGGCCATTCTACTGTATGGAGCACTATATGGAGCCATTATACTGCATGAAGCACTATGTGAGGCCATTATCCTGTATGGAGCACTATATTACGCCATTATACTGCATGGAGCACTATGTGAGGCCATTATCCTGTATGGAGCACTATATTACGCCATTATACTGTATGGAGCACTATGTGGGGCCATTCTACTGTATGGAGCACTATGTGAGGCCATTATACTGTATGGAGCACTATGTGGGGCCAGTATACTGTATGGAGCATCATGTAATGTCATTATACTGTATGGAGCACTATATGGGGCCAATATACTGTATGGAGCACAATGTGGAGCCATTCTACTGTATGGAGCACTATGTGGGGCCAGTATACTGTATGGAGCACTGTGGGGCCATTATACTGTATGGAGCACTATGTGGGGCCAGTATACTGTGTGGAGCACTATGTGAGGCCAATATACTGTATGGATCACTATATGGGGCCAATATACTGTATGGAGCACAATGTGGGGCCATTCTACTGTATGGAGCACTATGTGGTGCCATTATCCTGTATGGAGCACAATGTAATTCTATTATACTGTATGGAGAACTATGTGGGGCCATTATACTGTAGGGAGCACTATGTGGGGCCATTATACTGTATGGAGCACTATGTGAGGCCATTATACTGTATGGAGAACTATGTGGGGCCATTATACTGTATGGAGCACTATGTGGGGCCAGTATACTGTATGGAGCACTATGTGGGGCCATTCTACTGTATGGAGCACTATGTGGGGCCAGAATACTGTATGGAGCACTATGTGAGGCCATTATCCTGTATGGAGCACTATATTACGCCATTATACTGCATGGAGCACTATGTGAGGCCATTATACTGTATGGAGCACTATGTGGTGCCATTATACTGTATGGAGCATCATGTAATGTCATTATACTGTATGGATCACTATATGGGGCCAATATACTGTATGGAGCACAATGTGGGGCCATTATACTGTATGGAGCACAATGTGGGGCCATTCTACTGTATGGAGCACTATGTGGTGCCATTATCCTGTATGGAGCACAATGTAATTCTATTATACTGTATGGAGAACTATGTGGGGCCATTATACTGTAGGGAGCACTATGTGGGGCCATTATACTGTATGGAGCACTATGTGAGGCCATTATACTGTATGGAGAACTATGTGGGGCCATTATACTGTATGGAGCACTATGTGGGGCCAGTATACTGTATGGAGCACTATGTGGGGCCATTCTACTGTATGGAGAACTATGTGGGGCCATTATACTGTATGGAGCACTCTGTGGGGCCAGTATACTGTATGGAGCATCATGTAATGTCATTATACTGTATGGATCACTATATGGGGCCAGTATACTGTATGGAGCACTATGTGAGGCCATTATCCTGTATGGAGCACTATATTACGCCATTATACTGCATGGAGCACTATGTGAGGCCATTATACTGTATGGAGCACTATATGGGGCCAATATACTGTATGGAGCACAATGTGGGGCCATTATACTGTATGGAGCACAATGTGGAGCCATTCTACTGTATGGAGCACTATGTGGGGCCAGTATACTGTATGGAGCACTGTGGGGCCATTATACTGTATGGAGCACTATGTGGGGCCAGTATACTGTATGGAGCACTATGTGAGGCCAATATACTGTATGGAGCACTATATGGAGCCATTATACTGTATGGAACACTGTGGGGCCATTATACTGTATAGAGCACTATGTGAGGCCATTATACTGTATGGAGCATGATGTAATGCCATTATACTGTATGGAGCACTATATGGAGCCATTATACTGTATGGAGCACTATATGGAGCCATTATACTGTATGGAGCACTATGTGAGGCCATTATACTGTATGGAGCACTATAAGGAGCCATTATACTGTATGGAGCACTATATGGGGCCATTATACTGTATGGAGCACTATATGGGGCCATTATACTGTATGGAGCACTATATGGGGCCATTATACTGTATGGAGCACAATGTGGGGCCACTATACTGTATGGAGCACTATGTGAGGCCATTATACTGTATGGAGCACTATATGGAGCCATTATACTGTATGGAGCACTATATGGAGCCATTATACTGTATGGAGCACTATATGGAGCCATTATACTGTATGGAGCACTATATGGGGCCATTATACTGTATGGAGCACTATGTGGGGCCATTATACTGTATGGAGCACTATATGGAGCCATTATACTGTATGGATAACTGTAGGGCCATTATACTGTATGGAGCCTATATGAGGCCATTATACTGTATGGAGCACTATATGGGGCCATTATACTGTTTGGAGCACTATATGGGGCCATTATACTGTATGGAGCACTATATGGGGCCATTATACTGTATGGAGCACTATATGAGGCCATTATACTGTATGGAGCACTATATGGGGCCATTATACTGTTTGGAGCACTATATGGGGCCAATATACTGTTTGGAGCACTATATGAGGCCATTATACTGTTTGGAGCACTATATGGGTCCATTCTACTGTATGGAGCACTATATGGAGCCATTATACTGCATGAAGCACTATGTGAGGCCATTATCCTGTATGGAGCACTATATTACGCCATTATACTGTATGGAGCACTATATGGGGCCAATATACTGTATGGAGCACAATGTGGGGCCATTATACTGTATGGAGCACAATGTGGGGCCATTCTACTGTATGGAGCACTATGTGGTGCCATTATCCTGTATGGAGCACAATGTAATTCTATTATACTGTATGGAGCACTATGTGGGGCCATTATACTGTATGGAGCACTATATGGGGCCATTATACTGTATGGAGCACTATGTGGGGCAATTATACTGTATGGAGCACTATGTGGGGCCATTCTACTGTATGGAGCACTATGTGAGGCCATTATACTGTATGGAGCACTATGTGGGTCCATTATACTGTATGGAGCACTATGTGGGGCCAGTATACTGTATGGAGCACTATGTGGGGCCATTCTACTGTATGGAGCACTATGTGGGGCCATTCTACTGTATGGAGCACTATGTGGGGCCAGTATACTGTATGGAGCACTATGTGAGGCCATTATCCTGTATGGAGCACTATATTACGCCATTATACTGCATGGAGCACTATGTGAGGCCATTATACTGTATGGAGCACTATGTGGTGCCAATATACTGTATGGAGCATCATGTAATGTCATTATACTGTATGGAGCACTATATGGGGCCAATATACTGTATGGAGCACAATGTGGGGCCATTATACTGTATGGAGCATAATGTGGGGCCATTCTACTGTATGGAGCACTATGTGGGGCCAGTATACTGTATGGAGCACTGTGGGTCCATTATACTGTATGGAGCACTATGTGGGGCCAGTATACTGTATGGAGCACTATGTGAGGCCAATATACTGTATGGAGCACTATATGGAGCCATTATACTGTATGGAGCACTGTGGGGCCATTATACTGTATAGAGCACTATGTGAGGCCATTATACTGTATGGAGCATGATGTAATGCCATTATACTGTATGGAGCACTATATGGAGCCATTATACTGTATGGAGCACTGTATGGAGCACTATATGGAGCCATTATACTGTATGGAGCACTATGTGAGGCCATTATACTGTATGGAGCACTATATGGAGCCATTATACTGTATGGAGCACTATATGGGGCCATTATACTGTATGGAGCACTATATGGGGCCATTATACTGTATGGAGCACTATATGGGGCCATTATACTGTATGGAGCACAATGTGGGGCCACTATACTGTATGGAGCACTATGTGAGGCCATTATACTGTATGGAGCACTATATGGAGCCATTATACTGTATGGAGCACTATATGGAGCCATTATACTGTATGGAGCACTATATGGAGCCATTATACTGTATGGAGCACTATATGGGGCCATTATACTGTATGGAGCACTATGTGGGGCCATTATACTGTATGGAGCACTATATGGAGCCATTATACTGTATGGATAACTGTGGGGCCATTATACTGTATGGAGCCTACATGAGGCCATTATACTGTATGGAGCACTATATGGGGCCATTATACTGTTTGGAGCACTATATGGGGCCATTATACTGTATGGAGCACTATATGGGGCCATTATACTGTATGGAGCACTATATGGGGCCATTATACTGTATGGAGCACTATATGAGGCCATTATACTGTATGGAGCACTATATGGGGCCATTATACTGTTTGGAGCACTATATGGGGCCAATATACTGTTTGGAGCACTATATGAGGCCATTATACTGTTTGGAGCACTATATGGGGCCATTATACTGTATGGAGCACTATATGGGGCCATTATACTGTTTGGAGCACTATATGAGGCCATTATACTGTTTGGAGCACTATATGGGGCCATTATACTGTTTGGAGCACTATATGGGGCCATTATACTGTATGGAGCACTATATGGGGCCATTATACTGTATGGAGCACTATATGGAGCCATTATACTGTATGGAGCACTATATGGGGCCATTATACTGTATGGAGCACCATATGGGGCCATTATACTGTATGGAGCACTATATGGGGCCATTATACTGTATGGAGCACAATGTGGGGCCATTATACTGTATGGAGCACAATGTGGGGCCACTATACTGTATGGAGCACTATGTGAGGCCATTATACTGTATGGAGCACTATATGGAGCCATTATACTGTATGGAGCACTATATGGAGCCATTATACTGTATGGAGCACTATATGGAGCCATTATACTGTATGGAGCACTATATGGAGCCATTATACTGTATGGAGCACTGTGGGGCCATTATACTGTATGGAGCACTATATGGAGCCATTATACTGTATGGATAACTGTGGGGCCATTATACTGTATGGAGCCTATATGAGGCCATTATACTGTATGGAGCACTATATGAGGCCATTATACTGTTTGGAGCACTATATGGGGCCATTATACTGTTTGAAGCACTATATGGGGCCATTATACTGTATGGAGCACTATATGGAGCCATTATACTGTATGGAGCACTATATGGAGCCATTATACTGTATGGAGCACTATATGGGGCCATTATACTGTATGGAGCACTATGTGGGGCCATTATACTGTATGGAGCACTATATGGAGCCATTATACTGTATGGATAACTGTGGGGCCATTATACTGTATGGAGCCTATATGAGGCCATTATACTGTATGGAGCACTATATGAGGCCATTATACTGTTTGGAGCACTATATGGGGCCATTATACTGTTTGGAGCACTATATGGGGCCATTATACTGTATGGAGCACTATATGGGGCCATTATACTGTATGGAGCACTATATGGGGCCATTATACTGTATGGAGCACTATATGAGGCCATTATACTGTTTGGAGCACTATGTGGGGCCATTATACTGTTTGGAGCACTATGTGGGGCCATTATACTGTTTGGAGCACTATGTGGGGCCATTATACTGTTTGGAGCACTATATGGGGCCAATATACTGTTTGGAGCACTATATGAGGCCATTATACTGTTTGGAGCACTATATGGGGCCATTATACTGTATGGAGCACTATGTGGGGCCAGTATACTGTATGGAGCACTATATGGAGCCATTATACTGTATGGAGCACTATATGAGGCCATTATACTGTATGGAGCACTATATGGAGCCATTATACTGTATGGAGCACTATATGGAGCCATTATACTGTATGGAGCACTATATGGGGCCATTATACTGTATGGAGCACTATGTGGGGCCATTATACTGTATGGAGCACTATATGGAGCCATTATACTGTATGGAGCACTATATGGAGCCATTATACTGTATGGAGCACTATATGGAGCCATTATACTGTATGGAGCACTATATGGGGCCATTATACTGTATGGAGCACTATGTGAGGCCATTATACTGTATGGAGCACTATATGGAGCCATTATACTGTATGGAGCACTATATGGGGCCATTATACTGTATGGAGCACTATATGGGGCCATTATACTGTATGGAGCACTATATGGGGCCATTATACTGTATGGAGCACAATGTGGGGCCACTATACTGTATGGAGCACTATGTGAGGCCATTATACTGTATGGAGCACTATATGGAGCCATTATACTGTATGGAGCACTATATGGAGCCATTATACTGTATGGAGCACTATATGGAGCCATTATACTGTATGGAGCACTATATGGGGCCATTATACTGTATGGATCACTATGTGGGGCCATTATACTGTATGGAGCACTATATGGAGCCATTATACTGTATGGATAACTGTGGGGCCATTATACTGTATGGAGCCTATATGAGGCCATTATACTGTATGGAGCACTATATGGGGCCATTATACTGTTTGGAGCACTATATGGGGCCATTATACTGTATGGAGCACTATATGGGGCCATTATACTGTATGGAGCACTATATGGGGCCATTATACTGTATGGAGCACTATATGAGGCCATTATACTGTATGGAGCACTATATGGGGCCATTATACTGTTTGGAGCACTATATGGGGCCAATATACTGTTTGGAGCACTATATGAGGCCATTATACTGTTTGGAGCACTATATGGGTCCATTCTACTGTATGGAGCACTATATGGAGCCATTATACTGCATGAAGCACTATGTGAGGCCATTATCCTGTATGGAGCACTATATTACGCCATTATACTGTATGGAGCACTATATGGGGCCAATATACTGTATGGAGCACAATGTGGGGCCATTATACTGTATGGAGCACAATGTGGGGCCATTCTACTGTATGGAGCACTATGTGGTGCCATTATCCTGTATGGAGCACAATGTAATTCTATTATACTGTATGGAGCACTATGTGGGGCCATTATACTGTATGGAGCACTATATGGGGCCATTATACTGTATGGAGCACTATGTGGGGCAATTATACTGTATGGAGCACTATGTGGGGCCATTCTACTGTATGGAGCACTATGTGAGGCCATTATACTGTATGGAGCACTATGTGGGTCCATTATACTGTATGGAGCACTATGTGGGGCCAGTATACTGTATGGAGCACTATGTGGGGCCATTCTACTGTATGGAGCACTATGTGGGGCCATTCTACTGTATGGAGCACTATGTGGGGCCAGTATACTGTATGGAGCACTATGTGAGGCCATTATCCTGTATGGAGCACTATATTACGCCATTATACTGCATGGAGCACTATGTGAGGCCATTATACTGTATGGAGCACTATGTGGTGCCATTATACTGTATGGAGCATCATGTAATGTCATTATACTGTATGGAGCACTATATGGGGCCAATATACTGTATGGAGCACAATGTGGGGCCATTATACTGTATAGAGCATAATGTGGGGCCATTCTACTGTATGGAGCACTATGTGGGGCCAGTATACTGTATGGAGCACTGTGGGGCCATTATACTGTATGGAGCACTATGTGGGGCCAGTATACTGTATGGAGCACTATGTGAGGCCAATATACTGTATGGAGCACTATATGGAGCCATTATACTGTATGGAGCACTGTGGGGCCATTATACTGTATAGAGCACTATGTGAGGCCATTATACTGTATGGAGCATGATGTAATGCCATTATACTGTATGGAGCACTATATGGAGCCATTATACTGTATGGAGCACTGTATGGAGCACTATATGGAGCCATTATACTGTATGGAGCACTATGTGAGGCCATTATACTGTATGGAGCACTATATGGAGCCATTATACTGTATGGAGCACTATATGGGGCCATTATACTGTATGGAGCACTATATGGGGCCATTATACTGTATGGAGCACTATATGGGGCCATTATACTGTATGGAGCACTATATGGGGCCATTATACTGTATGGAGCACAATGTGGGGCCACTATACTGTATGGAGCACTATGTGAGGCCATTATACTGTATGGAGCACTATATGGAGCCATTATACTGTATGGAGCACTATATGGAGCCATTATACTGTATGGAGCACTATATGGAGCCATTATACTGTATGGAGCACTATATGGGGCCATTATACTGTATGGAGCACTATGTGGGGCCATTATACTGTATGGAGCACTATATGGAGCCATTATACTGTATGGATAACTGTGGGGCCATTATACTGTATGGAGCCTATATGAGGCCATTATACTGTATGGAGCACTATATGGGGCCATTATACTGTTTGGAGCACTATATGGGGCCATTATACTGTATGGAGCACTATATGGGGCCATTATACTGTATGGAGCACTATATGGGGCCATTATACTGTATGGAGCACTATATGAGGCCATTATACTGTATGGAGCACTATATGGGGCCATTATACTGTTTGGAGCACTATATGGGGCCAATATACTGTTTGGAGCACTATATGAGGCCATTATACTGTTTGGAGCACTATATGGGGCCATTATACTGTATGGAGCACTATATGGGGCCATTATACTGTTTGGAGCACTATATGAGGCCATTATACTGTTTGGAGCACTATATGGGGCCATTATACTGTTTGGAGCACTATATGGGGCCATTATACTGTATGGAGCACTATATGGGGCCATTATACTGTATGGAGCACTATGTGAGGCCATTATCCTGTATGGAGCACAATGTAATTCTATTATACTGTATGGAGAACTATGTGGGGCCATTATACTGTATGGAGCACTATGTGGGGCCAGTATACTGTATGGAGCACTATGTGGGGCCATTCTACTGTATGGAGCACTATGTGGGGCCATTCTACTGTATGGAGCACTATGTGGAGCCATTCTACTGTATGGAGAACTATGTGGGGCCATTATACTGTATGGAGCACTGTGGGGCCAGTATACTGTATGGAGCACTATGTGAGGCCATTATCCTGTATGGAGCACTATATTACGCCATTATACTGCATGGAGCACTATGTGAGGCCATTATACTGTATGGAGCACTATGTGGTGCCATTATACTGTATGGAGCATCATGTAATGTCATTATACTGTATGGAGCACTATATGGGGCCATTATACTGTATGGAGCACAATGTGGGGCCATTATACTGTATGGAGCACAATGTGGGGCCATTCTACTGTATGGAGCACTATGTGGGGCCAGTATACTGTATGGAGCACTATGTGAGGCCAATATACTGTATGGAGCACTATATGGAGCCATTATACTGTATGGAGCACTGTGGGGCCATTATACTGTATGGAGCACTATGTGGGGCCAGTATACTGTATGGAGCACTATGTGAGGCCAATATACTGTATGGAGCACTATATGGAGCCATTATACTGTATAGAGCACTATGTGAGGCCATTATACTGTATGGAGCATGATGTAATGCCATTATACTGTATGGAGCACTATATGGAGCCATTATACTGTATGGAGCACTATATGGAGCCATTATACTGTATGGAGCACTATGTGAGGCCATTATACTGTATGGAGCACTATATGGAGCCATTATACTGTATGGAGCACTATATGGGGCCATTATACTGTATGGAGCACCATATGGGGCCATTATACTGTATGGAGCACTATATGGGGCCATTATACTGTATGGAGCACAATGTGGGGCCATTATACTGTATGGAGCACAATGTGGGGCCACTATACTGTATGGAGCACTATGTGAGGCCATTATACTGTATGGAGCACTATATGGAGCCATTATACTGTATGGAGCACTATATGGAGCCATTATACTGTATGGAGCACTATATGGAGCCATTATACTGTATGGAGCACTATATGGAGCCATTATACTGTATGGAGCACTGTGGGGCCATTATACTGTATGGAGCACTATATGGAGCCATTATACTGTATGGATAACTGTGGGGCCATTATACTGTATGGAGCCTATATGAGGCCATTATACTGTATGGAGCACTATATGAGGCCATTATACTGTTTGGAGCACTATATGGGGCCATTATACTGTTTGGAGCACTATATGGGGCCATTATACTGTATGGAGCACTATATGGAGCCATTATACTGTATGGAGCACTATATGGAGCCATTATACTGTATGGAGCACTATATGGGGCCATTATACTGTATGGAGCACTATGTGGGGCCATTATACTGTATGGAGCACTATATGGAGCCATTATACTGTATGGATAACTGTGGGGCCATTATACTGTATGGAGCCTATATGAGGCCATTATACTGTATGGAGCACTATATGAGGCCATTATACTGTTTGGAGCACTATATGGGGCCATTATACTGTTTGGAGCACTATATGGGGCCATTATACTGTATGGAGCACTATATGGGGCCATTATACTGTATGGAGCACTATATGGGGCCATTATACTGTATGGAGCACTATATGGGGCCATTATACTGTATGGAGCACTATATGAGGCCATTATACTGTTTGGAGCACTATGTGGGGCCATTATACTGTTTGGAGCACTATGTGGGGCCATTATACTGTTTGGAGCACTATGTGGGGCCATTATACTGTTTGGAGCACTATATGGGGCCAATATACTGTTTGGAGCACTATATGAGGCCATTATACTGTTTGGAGCACTATATGGGGCCATTATACTGTATGGAGCACTATGTGGGGCCAGTATACTGTATGGAGCACTATATGGAGCCATTATACTGTATGGAGCACTATATGAGGCCATTATACTGTTTGGAGCACTATATGGGGCCATTATACTGTATGGAGCACTATATGAGGCCATTATACTGTTTGGAGCACTATATGGGGCCAATATACTGTATGGAGCACTATATGGGGCCATTATACTGTATGGAGCACTGTGGGGCCATTATACTGTATGGAGCACTATATGGAGCCATTATACTGTATGGAGCACTATATGAGGCCATTATACTGTTTGGAGCACTATATGGGGCCATTATACTGTTTGGAGCACTATATGGGGCCATTATACTGTATGGAGCACTATATGGGGCCATTATACTGTATGGAGCATTATATGGGGCCATTATACTGTATGGAGAACTATGTGGGGCCATTATACTGTATGGAGCACTATATGAGGCCATTATACTGTTTGGAGCACTATGTGGGGCCATTATACTGTATGGAGCACTATGTGGGGCCATTCTACTGTATGGAGCACTATGTGGGGCCAGTATACTGTATGGAGCACTATGTGAGGCCAATATACTGTATGGAGCACTATATGGAGCCATTTTACTGTATGGAGCACTGTGGGGCCATTATACTGTATGGAGCACTATGTGGGGCCAGTATACTGTATGGAACACTATGTGAGGCCAATATACTGTATGGAGCACTATATGGAGCCATTATACTGTATGGAGCACTGTGGGGCCATTATACTGTATAGAGCACTATGTGAGGCCATTATACTGTATGGAGCATGATGTAATGCCATTATACTGTATGGAGCACTATATGGAGCCATTATACTGTATGGAGCACTGTATGGAGCACTATATGGAGCCATTATACTGTATGGAGCACTGTGAGGCCATTATACTGTATGGAGCACTATATGGGGCCATTATACTGTATGGAGCACTATATGGGGCCAGTATACTGTATGGAGCACAATGTGGGGCCACTATACTGTATGGAGCACTATGTGAGGCCATTATACTGTATGGAGCACTATATGGAGCCATTATACTGTATGGAGCACTATATGGAGCCATTATACTGTATGGAGCACTATATGGGGCCATTATACTGTATGGAGCACTATATGGGGCCATTATACTGTATGGAGCACTATATGAGGCCATTATACTGTTTGGAGCACTATATGGGGCCATTATACTGTTTGGAGCACTATATGGGGCCATTATACTGTATGGAGCACTATATGGAGCCATTATACTGTATGGAGCACTATATGGAGCCATTATACTGTATGGAGCACTATATGGGGCCATTATACTGTATGGAGCACTATGTGGGGCCATTATACTGTATGGAGCACTATATGGAGCCATTATACTGTATGGATAACTGTGGGGCCATTATACTGTATGGAGCCTATATGAGGCCATTATACTGTATGGAGCACTATATGAGGCCATTATACTGTTTGGAGCACTATATGGGGCCATTATACTGTTTGGAGCACTATATGGGGCCATTATACTGTATGGAGCACTATATGGGGCCATTATACTATATGGGGCCATTATACTGTATGGAGCACTATATGAGGCCATTATACTGTATGGAGCACTATATGAGGCCATTATACTGTTTGGAGCACTATATGGGGCCATTATACTGTATGGAGCACTATATGAGGCCATTATACTGTTTGGAGCACTATGTGGGGCCATTATACTGTTTGGAGCACTATATGGGGCCAATATACTGTTTGGAGCACTATATGAGGCCATTATACTGTTTGGAGCACTATATGGGGCCATTATACTGTGTGGAGCACTATGTGGGGCCAGTATACTGTATGGAGCACTATATGGAGCCATTATACTGTATGGAGCACTATATGAGGCCATTATACTGTTTGGAGCACTATATAATAATAATAATAATAATAATAATAATCTTTATTTTTATATAGCGCTAACATATTCCTCAGCGCTTTACACACATTATCATATGGGGCCATTATACTGTATGGAGCACTATATGAGGCCATTATACTGTTTGGAGCACTATATGGGGCCAATATACTGTATGGAGCATTATATGGGGCCATTATACTGTATGGAGCACTGTGGGGCCATTATACTGTATGGAGCACTATATGGAGCCATTATACTGTATGGAGCACTATATGAGGCCATTATACTGTATGGAGCACTATATGGGGCCATTATACTGTTTGGAGCACTATATGGGGCCATTATACTGTATGGAGCACTATATGGGGCCATTATACTGTATGGATTACTATATGGGGCCATTATACTGTATGGAGCACTATATGAAGCCATTATACTGTATGGAGCACTATATGAGGCCATTATACTGTTTGGAGCACTATGTGGGGCCTTTATACTGTTTGGAGCACTATATGAGGCCATTATACTGTATGGAGCACTATATGGGGCCATTATACTGTATGGAGCACTGTGGGGCCATTATACTGTATGGAGCCTATATGAGGCCATTATACTGTTTGGAGCACTATGTGGGCCTTTATACTGTTTGGAGCACTATATGGGGCCACTATACTGTTTGGAGCACTATATGAGGCCATTATACTGTATGGAGCACTATATGGGGCCATTATACTGTATGGAGCACTATATGGAGCCATTATACTGTTTGGAGCACTATATGGGGCCATTATACTGTATGGAGCACTATATGGAGCCATTATACTGTATGGAGCACTATATGGAGCCATTATACTGTTTGGTGCACTGTATGGAGCACTATATGGAGCCATTATACTGTTTGGAGCACTATATGGGGCCAGTTATACTGTAAGAAGGACTATGTGGGGCCATTATACTGTATGGAGCACAATGTGAGGCCATTATACTGTATGGAGCACTATATGGAGCCATTATACTGTATGGAACACTATATGGGGCCATTATACTGTATGGAGCACTATATGGGGCCATTATACTATATGGAGCACTATGTGGGGCCAGTATACTGTATGGAGCACTATATGGAGCCATTATAGTGTTTGGAACACTATATGGGGCCATTATACTGTATGGAGCACTATATGGAGCCATTATACTGTATGGAGCACTATATGAGGCCATTATACTGTATGGAGCACTATATGGGGCCATTATACTGTTTGGAGCACTATATGGGGCCATTATACTGTATGGAGCACTATATGGGGCCATTATACTGTATGGAGCACTATATGGGGCCATTATACTGTATGGAGCACTATATGAAGCCATTATACTGTATGGAGCACTATATGAGGCCATTATACTGTTTGGAGCACTATGTGGGGCCTTTATACTGTTTGGAGCACTATATGAGGCCATTATACTGTATGGAGCACTATATGGGGCCATTATACTGTATGGAGCACTGTGGGGCCATTATACTGTATGGAGCCTATATGAGGCCATTATACTGTATGGAGCACTATATGGGGCCATTATACTGTATGGAGCACTATATGGAGCCATTATACTGTATGGAGCACTATATGGAGCCATTATACTGTTTGGTGCACTGTATGGAGCACTATATGGAGCCATTATACTGTTTGGAGCACTATATGGGGCCAGTTATACTGTAAGAAGGACTATGTGGGGCCATTATACTGTATGGAGCACAATGTGAGGCCATTATACTGTATGGAGCACTATATGGAGCCATTATACTGTATGGAACACTATATGGGGCCATTATACTGTATGGAGCACTATATGGGGCCATTATACTATATGGAGCACTATGTGGGGCCAGTATACTGTATGGAGCACTATATGGAGCCATTATAGTGTATGGAACACTATATGGGGCCATTATACTGTATGGAGCACTATATGGAGCCATTATACTGTATGGAACACTATATGGGGCCATTATACTGTATGGAGCACTATATGGGGCCATTATACTATATGGAGCACTATGTGGGGCCAGTATACTGTATGGAGCACTATATGGAGCCATTATAGTGTATGGAACACTATATGGGGCCATTATACTGTATGGAGCACTATATGGAGCCATTATACTGTATGGAACACTATATGGGGCCATTATACTGTATGGAGCACTATATGGGGCCATTATACTATATGGAGCACTATGTGGGGCCAGTATAATGTATGGAGCACTGTATGAGGCCAGTTATACTGTAAGAAGGACTATGTGGGGCCATTATACTGTATGGAGCCTATATGAGGCCATTATACTGTTTGGAGCACTATATGGGGCCAGTTATACTGTAAGAAGGACTATGTGGGGCCATGGGCCTCTCACTCTTCTGAAAGAACAATTTGAGGGAGATATTGTAGATAACGGAACGCCTATCATTCCCTACGTTCTAGAGTTCAGAGACTGTCTCGCCCAACTAGCTACCTTGGCTAATGAACATCAGCAAATGGCCCAGTCCAGTCAAAAAGCCTGGTATGACCATAAAGCCAGGACCCGGGGAAATTTTGGACAAAAAGTGCTCATGATTATTGCAACCCCTGCCACTGTACAAGGAACTATAAACTATTGAGCAATGTGGACTAAAGTGAGCAGGCCAGAGGTCTGTGTAGACCTCATAGCGTGCTCACTTATTATGAGGGGGGAGAGGTTGTGATGGTGTGATATGCTATGTGGGTATCATTTTTGTGTATATTGGACAAAAGTCTTGGCACTGTTGGAAAAATCATGTGATGCTTCTCTAATTAGTGTAATTAACAGCACCTGTAACTTACCTGTGGCACCTAACAGGTGTTGGCAATAACTAAATCACACTTGCAGCCAGTTGACATGGATTAAAGTTGACTCAACCTCTGTCCTGTGTCCTTGTGTGACCACACTGAGCATGGAGAAAAGAAAGAAGACCAAAGAACTGTCTGAGGACTTGAGAAACCAAATTGTGAGGAAGCATGAGCAATCTCAAGGCTACAAGTCCATCTCCAAAGACCTGAATGTTCCTGTGTCTACCGTGCGCAGTGTCATCAAGAAGTGTAAAGCCCATGGCGCTGTGGCTAACCTCCCTAGATGTGGACGGAAAAGAAAAATTGACAAGAGATTTCAACGCAAGATTGTGCGAATGTTGGATAAAGAACCTAGACTAACATCCAAACAAGTTCAAGCTGCCCTGCAGTCCGAGGGGACAACAGTGTCAACCCATACTATCCGTCAGCGTCTGAATGAAAAGGGACTGTATGGTAGGAGACCCAGGAAGACCCCACTTCTTACCCCGAGACATAAAGCCAGGCTGGAGTTTGCCAAAACTTACCTGAAAAAGCCTAAAACATTTTGGAAGAATGTTCTCTGGTCAGATGAGACAAAAGTAGAGCTTTTTGGGCAAAGGCATCAACATAGAGTTTACAGGAGAAAAAAAGAGGCATTCAAAGAAAAGAACACGGCCCCTACAGTCAAACATGGTGGAGGTTTCCTGATGTTTTGGGGTTGCTTTGCTGCCTGTGGCACTGGACTGCTTGACCGTGTGCATGGCATTATGAAGTCTGAAGACTACCAACAAATATCGCAGCATAATGTAGGGCCCAGTGTGAGAAAGCTGGGTCTCCCTCAGAGGTCATGGGTCTTCCAGCAGGACAATGACCCAAAACACACTTCAAAAAGCACTAGAAAATGGTTTGAGAGAAAGCACTGGAGACTTCTAAGGTGGCCAGCAATGAGTCCAGACCTGAATCCCATAGAACACCTGTGGGGAGATCTAAAAATGGCAGTTTGGAGAAGGCTTCAAATATCAGGGACCTGGAGCAGTTTGCCAAAGAAGAATGGTCTAAAATTCCAGCAGAGCATCGTAAGAAACTCATTGATGGTTACGGGAAGCGGTCGGTCGCAGTTATTTTGGCTAAAGGTTGTGCAACCAAGTATTAGGCCGAGGGTGCCAATACTTTTGTCTGGCCCATTTTTGGAGTTTTGTGTGAAATGATCAATGTGTTGCTTTTTGCTTCATTCTCTTTTGTGTTTTTTCATATAAGACAAATTAAATGAAAATAATAACAAATAATTTGTGTTTGCAATCATTTTCAGGAAGAAACTGAGTATTATCTGACAGAATTGCAGGGGTGTCAATACTTTTGGCCACAACTGTATGTAGGGCCATGGGGAGAATGGAGCTGGAGAATCGGACTGTGACGGGGTCATCATTCTTTGTCGGGGGCATTGAGGGGGGTACAGTCAGATCATCATACTGTGCGTATGGAGGGTGCTGTGGCGGAGTTCACAGTGGGGGGTCATACTGTGTTTGGGGGCACTTCTGTTTGCATCAGACTGTATTATCTGTATTATTCAGGCTTTTCTATCCTTTGTTATTACATATGTAAATTAGGCCACTGGGCCATCTGCTCTTACAGAACATATTGTATTATTCCAATATTTTATTCTGAGATTAGTTCATTAAAATTTATTTTGTTTGCGGCACAACCCCTTTAAAGAGGTATTCCCATCCCCAAGATCCTATCCCAATATCTAGCAGGTGTAATAATAGTAATGTTAGTAAATGCCTCCAATTAGAAATGTAGTCTAGTTCTTCTGATTCACCATTTCTCTTTCGTCATGTACATTGCAGGACCTTAGGTATCCATGGTTACGACCACTGATAAAATGACAGCTAGTTATATAGTTGTTAGTGGTCGTAACCACGGATACCTAAGGTCCTGCAATGTACATGACGAAAGAAAAATGACAAATCAGAAGAACTATACCTCCTTTCCAATTGGAGGCATTTACTATTATTATTATGACCCCTACTACACATTGGGATAGGATCTTGGAGATGGGTGTACTCTATAAGTTTGTTTTCATATGAAAAGTTTATTGTTATACTTGATAAGGGAAAATTTCCTGAATTGTAGACATTTTATCTTGGTAAATCTGGAGGTCGTCCGAGCCTTTGGTGTCCGAGCCTTTGGTGTCCGAGCCTTTGGTGTCCGAGCCTTTGGTGTCCGAGCCTTTAGTGTTCGAACCTTTGGTGTCCGAGCCTTTAGTGTTCGAACCTTTGGTGTCCGAGCCTTTGGTGTCCGAGCCTTTGGTGTCCGAGCCTTTGGTGTCCGCCTCTGTGTATTTCAGCCTGACGTCCCTGCGTGTCTACACCGTGAGCCAATGCCTCGCTTACACACCAGCGTTCTGCAGGATGTCAGGGGTTAAATGCTGCAGTGAACGTGACCTGCACAGAGGAAGGAGCTTGAGCTGGCAGAGGGGAAGAAACTGAAGGTGGGAACAGAGGGGGAGGAGCTAGAGGTGGGAACAGAGGGGGAGGAGCTAGAGGTGGGAACAGAGGGGGAGGAGCTAGAGGTGGGAACAGAGGGGGAGGAGCTAGAGGTGGGAACAGAGGGGGAGGAGCTAGAGGTGGGAACAGAGGGGGAGGAGCTAGAGGTGGGAACAGAGGGGGAGGAGCTAGAGGTGGGAACAGAGGGGGAGGAGCTAGAGGTGGGAACAGAGGGGGAGGAGCTAGAGGTGGGAACAGAGGGGGAGGAGCTAGAGGTGGGAACAGAGGGGGAGGAGCTAGAGGTGGGAACAGAGGGGGAGGAGCTAGAGGTGGGAACAGAGGGGGAGGAGCTAGAGGTGGGAACAGAGGGGGAGGAGCTAGAGGTGGAAACAGAGGGGGAGGAGCTAGAGGTGGGAACAGAGGGGGAGGAGCTAGAGGTGGGAACAGAGGGGGAGGAGCTAGAGGTGGGAACAGAGGGCATTTTGCTGCTAGAAAATGAGTGTTCCACTTCTTTAGAACTTTCTGAGCTGATGACATTGGACAATAGACTGTACTTATCTGCCCTACACTCAGTCTGTTGCCCGGTTTTAGGGAGGGTTCTTCTGGTCTCCCATCTGGTGGTTTATGTACCCCCACTCTTGTGACTACATATTACTTGACCTTCGGTGGTCTGGGAGTCGGGTACAAGGTTTTCGGGAGAGAACGGTATTTATGGGGGGGATGCAGCTCCTCCTCTGGGGTGGAGCTTTTCAGTATGATAGTCACATGACTTCTCTCATTCGAGGTCATGTGACTTGGTATTGGCAGGATCGGGATTCTTGGATGGTATCCACCATGTCCAGTAATAATCAGTGCCCCCCTTCCTTCCAGGGACTGACGAGCGGCCGAGAGAGACGCTGCTGACCATGAACTCATCAGAGGACTTCCGCCGCAGTAAGTGCTCGCAGTGCTGCCAGAAAGATGAAGGTTGAGAATATGGCCAACTTTCCCGTACTCCTGAATGGTAAATCTACTCCTTCCTGCCAAGAAGCGGGTTATTGGGGTGTACAGCAAGGCAGAGGCCCTCCGACGTATCCTCTGACACCCCCGTACACTGGTATCTGCCTCCTCCGTACACTGGTATCTGCCTCCCGATGTCAGGTGATGGGTGTGGGGCTGTATATGGGGGACCTGTATAGATTGTGTGCTCCTTTCATCAGATGAGAACGGCTGGCAGAATTCCGTCATCATCATTCCAGCGCTTTTCTCAGGCTCCACCCTCATCATAGTCGCCATTATCTTATGGAGGTCAATCCGCAGAAAGAGAGAAAAAAGACAGGAATCCGAAGGGAAAATGAAAGGTAGAAAGTAAACGTGTGTGTGTGTGTGTGTGTATATAAAATGTGTGTGTGTTACATCATACTGCTGTCAGATTACATTGCAAAAACCTGCTGACAGATTCACTCTAAATCTGAGAGAAGAACAGACAAACTCTGCTACAAAGGTGAGGTTGTGGAGGACAGATCATGTCACAGGCCATACACCCGGGAAAGCCTGAGCACTGCAACAAGACACCAGGTAGTTATACTGCATCAGCGAGGTCTCTGCAGGAGAGACATCACTGCTACTGGGCTGTTCAAGAAGAAGCTGCACCAGGAAACGGGTGACACTGAGGAGCAGCAGGGGCATCCAGGGAAGCCGGGCAACAGCTGAGACACATATTACAGCCCTTCAGTATCGAAGGATGTCCAGCAGTGCCACCAAGTCAGGTCTCTCCAGGAAAGACTTCACTGCTACCGGGCTGTTCACGAAGAAGCCGCACCAAGAAACGGGTGACACTGAGGAGCATAGACGCAGGGGCATGCAGGGAAGACGGGCAACAGCTGAGACACATATTACTGCCCTTCAGTATCGAAGGATGTCCAGCAGTGCCACCAAGTCAGGTCTCTCAGGAAAGACTACACTGCTACTGGGCTGTTCACGAAGAAGCCGCACCAAGAAACGGGTGACACTGAGGAGCATAGACGCAGGGGCATCCAGGGAAGCCGGGCAACAGCTGAGACACATATTACAGCCCTTCAGTATCGAAGGATGTCCAGCAGTGCCACCAAGTCAGGTCTCTCAGGAAAGACATCACTGCTACTGGGCTGTTCACGAAGAAGCCGCACCAGGAAACGGGTGACACTGAGGAGCATAGACGCAGGGGCATCCAGGGAAGCCGGGCAACAGCTGGGACACATATTACAGCCCTTCAGTATCGGAGGATGTCCAGCAGTGCCACCAAGTCAGGTCTCTCCAGGAAAGACTACACTGCTACTGGGCTGTTCAAGAAGAAGCCGCACCAGGAAACGGGTGACACTGAGGAGCATAGACACAGGGGCATCCAGGGAAGCCGGGCAACAGCTGGGACACATATTACAGCCCTTCAGTATCGAAGGATGTCCAGCAGTGCCACCAAGTCAGGTCTCTCAGGAAAGACATCACTGCTACTGGGCTGTTCACGAAGAAGCCGCACCAAGAAACGGGCGACACTTGAGGAGCATAGACACAGGGGCATCCAGGGAAGCCGGGCAACAGCTGGGACACATATTACAGCCCTTCAGTATTGGAGGATGTCCAGCAGTGCCACCAAGTCAGGTCTCTCCAGGAAAGACTTCACTGCTACTGGGCTGTTCAAGAAGAAGCCGCACCAGGAAACGGGCGACACTTGAGGAGCATAGACGCAGGGAAGCCGGGCAACAGCTGAGACACATCATGTTACTGGATGTCCAGCAGTGCCACCAGCTCAGAACTGGCAGCAGCCATCTACTGTGCCGAGATGTCCGGCCAGAAGTCGTCTTCATAGAAATGTGGCTAAGAAGCCCTAGACATGGAAACAAGGAGAAGAAACGCCGCTCTGCAGGAAAACATAGGAACCGGGAGGCAGAACAATGTCAGCCGGTCTCCAGACCGAGGGGTAAAATGTGGAATATTAGGCTGCGGCAGAAGCAGATTATTCCTGAAGAGCGGCACAATAATGAGGGTCTGCAGGAGCAGTGACGCACGATGGGGGTCCCGCACAAGTTGTGGATTTGCTCAGGATTAATGGTGTCCTCAATGCTGAGAAACCCAGGAGATACTCACCATCATGTAATATCATCAGGAGGCCTCACATTTATTCTGCTGCCGGACAACGAACCCCAACATCCAGCCAATGTCATTAATAGAGAGAAGTCCTGGGGGTGATGATCCGTCCCGGAGCCCTGATCTCCCATCATCCCGTGTGTCTGGGATCACATGAAGGATCTGCACAAGCCTCATACACAGTAGATCTGGGGGAGTTCTCCGAGATGTTTGGCCCGAGACCCTCCATGACCAGTGTAGTACGACGTCTGCACATTGCTGTGTGTATACAGTGTCTGCTCTCTTCTCTATACAGTGTAATATATATATATATATGTGTACAGTAGACGCACCGTACTATTACTCTGTCTCCTGTTCTAGCTCTCTATGGGGACTGGGCAGTGAACGCTGCGGGGGTCTTTGAAAATTCCCTGGATGATGCGGTCCTGGAGAAAAGACAGCTGCCTGCGGGGTGGACGCTGGAGCACAGGGTGCCGGTGTGTGATGGCCACTTTGGTCCAATTAGTCGGGTGGACCTGTGTCGCCCGGGCGAAGCCAATCTGCAGGTTGTCCTAAAGGAGCTGTCCGGTAAGAGGGGCGACTCTGGGGGGTCTCAGTAGGGAGAGGCAATAGTGAAGTATATCGTGGCACTACTGTGTCGGTGCTCAAGAGAGGTTTCCCACACCAGTATATATAATAAGTAAATAACTTGGCACTCAACTAAGTGGGTAGTGAAAAATTGAACAGAAAATCTTTTATTACTTGTAACAGCAGTCCAGCATAAACGTTTCGGTTTTACATTTAAACCTTCTTCAGTAGACCGACTGCTAGCGTAATGGAAAATATGGAAGACTGTTACAGGTAGAAAGGTCCTATGATGTAGTGGTTTGTTAAACCTCAATGCTATCGGAAAGTATCCGGATAAACGGTATGTGTTTATATATGTTCGTCCGGAATGGGCTGTAGAAGGTCACTAGTAAGAAATAATGAGACCCATACAGGGTGCTATAATGATGCCCATATTAGATATAAGGAATGGTGTCCGACAAATAACCTGGAGTAGAATATAATGGCCGAAGCAGAAATATATATATATGCACATATGCAACCCCGGAGGAACGATTAATGATCTAATATAAGAGAAGTTTTTAATATATGATAAGAGAAGATTCTCATATGAAGCAGGTCCACTCCGGTATACTGAGAGCAAATGGTGTACATCAACGCGGTGTCCGCCGCTGGTTGGTTTCAGTAGGGAGAGGAGCACAGAATGACCTGCCCCTGCTCATGTCCTCTGCAGAGCATTGCAGCCCCGGAGAGGTGCAGGATTTCATCGACCTGATGAAGTTTTATGTCCAGGTCTGTAATCACAACAGTCTGGTAACAATGCTGTGGTGTCAGATCGAGAGGAGACCCCCGAGCATCATCATGAAGGCCATGAGCCACGGAAACCTGCTCGCCTTCCTCAGGAGCTCACAGGAGGTAATATCAGTGCCCCCCATGGAGTGGCCTGCCCCAGTAATGGCTGATAACAGGGGTCCAACCACCGGCGCCCGGTGCAACATGGCGGCCAGACCTCCCCATACACCTCCCAGCTGCTTGTTTTCCCACAATCTCCGCCCCCTCTTCTTTGATTGACAGCTCTGTAGTAGGGTGGCGATAGATGTAAAACAAGCAGGTGGGAGGAGTATGGAAATGTCTCCCGCCATGACAGAGGCCCTTTATAGAAGGACTACATATACCAGCTGTCCTCTCTCTCATGTTTAGGGTGCACAGGCCTCCGAGGGGGCTGCCCCCCGAATCACCGAGAAGGACGTCTACTCAATGGCTTTACAAGTGGCTAGCGGTTTGGTAAGTGACTGAATGGAGGACGATCGCAGGACACAGAAGTGGACAGGATTAAGGGGAAGAGAACAGAGGAGTATATGGAAGATGGTGGACAGAGGGGTCTGGAGGAGGATGAGCAAAAGGTTAGAGGGGTCTGGAGGAGGATGAGCAAAAGGTTAGAGGGGTCTGGAGGAGGATGAGCAAAGGTTAGAGGGGTCTGGAGGAGTATGAGCAAAAGGTTAGAGGGGTCTGGAGGAGGAGAGGGGTCTGCAGTAGGATAAGCAAAGGGTTAGAGGGGTCAGGAGGAGGAGAGGGGTCTGCAGTAGGATGAGCAAAGGGTTAGAGGGGTCTGGAGGAGGATGAGGAAAAGGTTAGAGGGGGCTGGAGCAGGATGAGCAAAGGTTAGAGGGGTCTGGAGGAGGAGAGGGGTCTGCAGTAGGATGAGCAAAGGGTTAGAGGGGGCTGGAGAAGGATGAGCAAAGGTTAGAGGGGTCTGGAGGAGGAGAGGGGTCTGCAGTAGGATGAGCAAAGGGTTAGAGGGGGCTGGAGGAGGATGAGCAAAGATTAGAGGGGTCTGGAGGAGGAGAGGGGTCTGCAGTAGGATGAGCAAAAGCTTAGAGGGCTCTAGAGGAGGATGAGCAAAAGGTTAGAAGGGTCTGGAGGAGGAGAGGGGTCTGGAGTAGGGTGAGCAAAAGGTTAGAGGGGTCTGGAGGAGGATGAGCAAAGGTTAGAGGGGTCTGGAGGAGGATGAGCAAAAGGTTAGAGGGGTCTGGAGGAGGATGAGCAAAGGTTAGAGGGGTCTGGAGGAGGATGAGCAAAAGGTTAGAGGGGTCTGGAGGAGGATGAGCAAAGGTTAGAGGGGTCTGGAGGAGTATGAGCAAAAGGTTAGAGGGGTCTGGAGGAGGAGAGGGGTCTGCAGTAGGATAAGCAAAGGGTTAGAGGGGTCAGGAGGAGGAGAGGGGTCTGCAGTAGGATGAGCAAAGGGTTAGAGGGGTCTGGAGGAGGATGAGCAAAAGGTTAGAGGGGTCTGCAGTAGGATGAGCAAAAGGTTAGAGGGGGCTGGAGGAGGATGAGCAAAGGTTAGAGGGGTCTGGAGGAGGAGAGGGGTCTGCAGTAGGATGAGCAAAGGGTTAGAGGGGTCTGGAGGAGGATGAGGAAAAGGTTAGAGGGGGCTGGAGCAGGATGAGCAAAGGTTAGAGGGGTCTGGAGGAGGAGAGGGGTCTGCAGTAGGATGAGCAAAGGGTTAGAGGGGGCTGGAGGAGGATGAGCAAAGGTTAGAGGGGTCTGGAGGAGGAGAGGGGTCTGCAGTAGGATGAGCAAAGGGTTAGAGGGGGCTGGAGGAGGATGAGCAAAGGTTAGAGGGGTCTGGAGGAGGAGAGGGGTCTGCAGTAGGATGAGCAAAAGCTTAGAGGGCTCTAGAGGAGGATGAGCAAAAGGTTAGAGGGGTCTGGAGGAGGAGAGGGGTCTGGAGTAGGGTGAGCAAAAGGTTAGAGGGGTCTGGAGGAGGATGAGCAAAAGGTTAGAGGGGTCTGGAGGAGGATGAGCAAAAGGTTAGAGGGGTCTGGAGGAGGCGAGGGGTCTGGAGCAGGATGAGCAAAAGGTTAGAGGGGTCTGGAGGAGGATGAGCAAAAGGTTAGAGGGGTCTGGAGGAGGAGAGGGGTCTGGAGCAGGATGAGCAAAAGGTTAGAGGGGTCTGGAGGAGGATGAGCAAAAGGTTAGAGGGGTCTGGAGGAGGAGGAGGGGTCTGGAGGAGGATGAGCAAAAGGTTAGAGGGGTCTGGAGGAGGATGAGCAAAAGGTTAGAGGGGTCTGGAGGAGGATGAGCAAAAGGTTAGAGGGGTCTGGAGGAGGATGAGAAAAAGGTTAAAGCTTTCTGGAGGAGGAGAAAAAGGACAGGTGTGTGGAGGAGGAGCCAAGCAATTTGTTGACAGGTGTGTGCGCCTCCCCGTTGTCTGTCTTCCCTTGTTTCACTGTTGCTATGTATTGATGGTCGGTGGTTTTGGGGGGATGTGTGACATATATTACAGAAATTGCCTACATGTGCATCCCTCTGTCCCCCCAGGAATATCTGTCGGGGACCCACGATCTGGTCCATGGCTATGTGGCTGCGTGTAACCTCCTTCTCCATGAAGATCTCAGCGTCCAGCTCTGCGGTCTGGGTCTGGCTGCCATACAGTACAGGAGTGGGTCCGTCCCTGTGCGGAGAGCTGCCCAGGTGCCTCTGAAGTGGCAGTCACCGGAACGGCTGAAGGGTGCGGATATTACAGAAAAGAGCGACGTGTAAGTGACCCTCGATAGTGGTCCGAGTTTGTGGAGATGTGTGAGTGACTCCAGATAGTGGTCGGAGTCTGAGGAGATGTGTGAGTGACCCCAGATAGTGGTCGGAGTCTGGAGATGTGTGAGTGACCCCAGATAGTGGTCGGAGTCTGTGGAGATGTGTGAGTGACTCCAGATAGTGGTCGGAGTCTGTGGAGATGTGTGAGTGACCCCAGATAGTGGTCGGAGTCTGAGGAGATGTGTGTGTGACTCCAGATAGTGGTCGGAGTCTGTGGAGATGTGTGAGTGACCCCAGATAGTGGTCGGAGTCTGAGGAGATGTGTGAGTGACTCCAGATAGTGGTCGGAGTCTGTGGAGATGTGTGAGTGACCCCAGATAGTGGTCGGAGTCTGGAGATGTGTGAGTGACCCCAGATAGTGGTCGGAGTCTGTGGAGATGTGTGAGTGACTCCAGATAGTGGTCGGAGTCTGTGGAGATGTGTGAGTGACCCCAGATAGTGGTCGGAGTCTGAGGAGATGTGTGTGTGACTCCAGATAGTGGTCGGAGTCTGTGGAGATGTGTGAGTGACCCCAGATAGTGGTCGGAGTCTGTGGAGATGTGTGAGTGACTCCAGATAGTGGGCGGAGTCTGTAGAGATGTGTGTGTGACTCCAGATAGTGGTCGGAGTCTGTGGAGATGTGTGAGTGACCCCAGATAGTGGTCGGAGTCTGTGGAGATGTGTGAGTGACTCCAGATAGTGGGCGGAGTTTGTAGAGATGTGTGTGTGACTCCAGATAGTGGTCGGAGTCTGTGGAGATGTGTGAGTGACCCCAGATAGTGGTCGGAGTCTGTGGAGATGTGTGAGTGACTCCAGATAGTGGGCGGAGTTTGTAGAGATGTGTGTGTGACTCCAGATAGTGGTCGGAGTCTGTGGAGATGTGTGAGTGACCCCAGATAGTGGTCGGAGTCTGTGGAGATGTGTGAGTGACCCCAGATAGTGGGCGGAGTCTGTGGAGATGTGTGTGTGACTCCAGATAGTGGGCGGAGTCTGTGGAGATGTGTGAGTGACTCCAGATAGTGGGCGGAGTTTGTAGAGATGTGTGAGTGACACCAGATAGTGATCGGAGTCTGTGGAGATGTGTGAGTGACCCCAGATAGTGGTCGGAGTCTGTGGAGATGTGTGAGTGACTCCAGATAGTGGTCGGAGTCTGTGGAGATGTGTGAGTGACACCAGATAGTGATCGGAGTCTGTGGAGATGTGTGAGTGACACCAGATAGTGATCGGAGTCTGTGGAGATGTGTGAGTGACACCAGATAGTGATCGGAGTCTGTGGAGATGTGTGAGTGACACCAGATAGTGATCGGAGTCTGTGGAGATGTGTGAGTGACACCAGATAGTGATCGGAGTCTGTGGAGATGTGTGAGTGACACCAGATAGTGATCGGAGTCTGTGGAGATGTGTGAGTGACACCAGATAGTGGTCGGAGTCTGAGGAGATGTGTGTGTGACTCCAGATAGTGGTCGGAGTCTGAGGAGATGTGTGAGTGACCCCAGATAGTGATCGGAGTCTGTGGAGATGTGTGTGTGACTCCAGATAGTGGGCGGAGTTTGTAGAGATGTGTGAGTGACTCCAGATAGTGGGCGGAGTCTGTGGAGATGTGTGAGTGACCCCAGATAGTGGGCGGAGTCTGTGGAGATGTGTGTGTGACTCCAGATAGTGGGCGTAGTCTGTGGAGATGTGTGAGTGACCCCATATAGTGGTCGGAGTCTGGAGGGATGTGTGAGTGACTCCAGATAGTGGGCGGAGTCTGAGGAGATGTGTGAGTGACTCCAGATAGTGATCGGAGTCTGTGGAGATGTGTGAGTGACCCCAGATAGTGGTCGGAGTCTGAGGAGATGTGTGAGTGACCCCAGATAGTGGTCGGAGTCTGAGGAGATGTGTGAGTGACCCCAGATAGTGGTCGGAGTCTGGAGATGTGTGAGTGACCCCAGATAGTGGTCGGAGTCTGAGAAGATGTGTGAGTGACTCCAGATAGTGATCGGAGTCTGTGGAGATGTGTGAGTGACCCCAGATAGTGGTCGGAGTCTGTGGAGATGTGTGAGTGACTCCAGATAGTGGTCGGAGTCTGAGGAGATGTGTGAGTGACCCCAGATAGTGGTCGGAGTCTGAGGAGATGTGTGAGTGACCCCAGATAGTGGTCGGAGTCTGGAGATGTGTGAGTGACCCCAGATAGTGGTCGGAGTCTGAGAAGATGTGTGAGTGACTCCAGATAGTGGGCGGAGTTTGGGGGGACATGTGAGTGACACCAGATAGTGGGCGGAGTTTGGGGGGACATGTGACACCAGATAGTGGGCGGAGTTTGGGGGGGACATGTGAGTGACATCAGATAGTGGGTGGAGTTTGGGGGGACATGTGAGTGACACCAGATAGTGGGCGGAGTTTGGGGGGACATGTGACACCAGATAGTGGGCGGAGTTTGGGGGGGACATGTGAGTGACATCAGATAGTGGGTGGAGTTTGGGGGGACATGTGAGTGACACCAGATAGTGGGCGGAGTTTGGGGGGACATGTGACACCAGATAGTGGGCGGAGTTTGGGGGGACATGTGAGTGACACCAGATAGTGGGCGGAGTTTGGGGGGACATGTGACACCAGATAGTGGGTGGAGTTTGGGGGGACATGTGACACCAGATAGTGGGCGGAGTTTGGGGGGACACGTGAGTGACCCCAGATAGTGGGCGGAGTTTGGGGGACACGTGAGTGACACCAGATAGTGGGCGGAGTTTGGGGGACGTGAGTGACACCAGATAGTGGGCGGAGTTTGGGGGGACACGTGAGTGACACCAGATAGTGGGCGGAGTTTGGGGGACACGTGAGTGACACCAGATAGTGGGCGGAGTTGAGGGGGGACATGTGAGTGACACCAGATACTGGGCGGAGTTTGGGGGATACATGAGTGACACCAGATAGTGGGCGGAGTTTGGGGGGACATGTGACACCAGATAGTGGGCGGAGTTTGGGGGGACATGTGAGTGACACCAGATAGTGGGCGGAGTTTGGGGGGACATGTGACACCAGATAGTGGGCGGAGTTTGGGGGACACGTGAGTGACACCAGATAGTAGGGGGATACGTGAGTGTTCTCCGATAATGGGCAGAGTCTGGAGGGCGGGTGAGTGACCCCAGATAGTGGGTGGGGCCTCCAGCGTATAGCTGATGGGCTATGGCCGGGGGTGGGTGATCGATGATTGGCGTTCAGCAGTGATGTCACAGTCTCATTTTCCTTCCCAGGTGGTCATTTGGCATTTTGCTGTATGAGCTGGTGACGATGGGTGAGTGCTCAGAGAAGGATGTGACCCCCCAAGTGCCTCCTTGTACAGTGTAGATGAGCACAGGCTGTTGCTGCCTGTTATCAGTCTTTTTAGGCTGGCGTGGTGATGTGAACCCTAGAAACCTTCCTGCCCCATGAACATTACTACATCATATCTCCAGTGCTGGTAAGCAATGTTTTATGACTGATATCTGCCCTGATACAAGCTCTGAAATGCTGTAACACGGCAGAATCAGCAGGAGTGGCCATAAAATGGAGCCTGACACGTCCGTACTACGGGGTAAGGTCCTCACTTATCAGTATTGATTATTGGATACAAAGGGTCACACGTGGCTGGACTTGGACAGCCCCAGACATCACCCCGAGTCTGCCTGACGGCCCCTCAACACCACCCAACAGTGCCCGGCCGGACCTGGGCGCCCACCCAGCCGAGCGGAGTCCTGTGTTCTTGCTTTATGGGGAGCCTGTTCCAAGTCCTTTCTTTAGTAGCCCTGGGCATGTTGGGGTTGTAGTTTGACAATACTTGGATAGCTATAGTTTAAGAGCGTCATCCACCCACAGCGCAGGAGCCTCCAAGTGTCTCACCGCAGGGTTTGTCTGTATTATGGTCACATTCTGTGCTGCCCCTTTTAGAAAGATTCCCGAGTACTGGAGCCCCAGGAGCAGAATCTTTCTGTACTCGGCAGAGCGATCATTCACACACAGCCTCAACACTTGAATAAGACCGATGGACAGTAGGGTCATACTGCTCCTAGGGGCCGGAGCCAGTGTAGGACCTATAGCCCTATCATACCCATCACTCCACCAAGTGACCAGCTCACCCTGCTGAGCCCAGCATTGTTTCTAATCATATGATCTTCAATCACCCTCCTTTGTTTTCCACAGGGTCGCCACCGTACCCAGACCTGGAACCTTCCCAGCTGCCCTCAAAACTAAAGAAGAATTTCAGAATGGAGCGTCCAACGCTGTGTGGACCCCAGCTGTAAGTGCGGACAGGTGCGGGGCCCTGGGCCATGAATGTCCTAGCATGGGGGGGGGGGGGGTGGTTAGTTATAGAATTTTCCAGGAGAAATTATGAGAACTGGCAACCTTTTTGCATACAATGAGCGGGAGCAGAGGGATGTGCCGACTCTGTGGTCTCTTCCTATTATAATGATCATGAGCATCGCCTCAGTGGTCTCCTGGTACGATAATCAGTAGAGGAGGAAAGCGTCGCCTTTGTGGTCCCCTGTACCCATGATCGGAAGAGGAGGAGAACGTCTTCCCTGTGGTCTCCTGTTACAATGATCTGGAGAGGAAGGGAGCATCTGCACTGTGATCCCCTGTATCCATGGTCGGGAGAGGAGAGGAGTGTCGCCTCTGTGGTCTCCTGTACCCATGATCAGGAGAGAAAGCGAGCGTTGCCTCTGTGGTCTCCAGTAGCCATGATTGTGAGAGGAGAGTACCTTCGCCTCACTGGTCTTCTTTTGTAACAATGACAGGGAGGCAAAAGTCAGTTGTGGTCTCTTTCTGTAGCAATGATCGGGAGAGGAGGGGAGCGTCGCCTCTGTGGTCTCTTGTACCCAATGATCAGGAGAGGGGAGCGTTGCCTCTGTGGGCTCCTGTAACCATGATCGGGAGAGGAGGGGAGCGTCGCCTCTGTGGTCTCCTGTACCCATGATCGGGAGAGGAGGGGAGCGTCGCCTCTGTGGTCTCCTGTACCCATCATCGGGAGAGGAGGGGAGCGTTGCCTCTGTGGTCTCCTGTACCCATGATCGGGAGAGGAGGGGAGCGTCGCCTCTGTGATCTCCTGTACCCATGATCGGGAGAGGAGGGGAGCATCGCCTCTGTGGTCTCCTGTACCCATGATCGGGAGAGGGGAGGGTCGCCTCTGTGGTCTCCTGTACCCATGATCGGGAGAGGAGGGGAGCGTCGCCTCTGTGGTCTCCTGTACCCATGATCGGGAGAGGAGGGGAGCGTCGCCTCTGTGATCTCCTGTACCCATGATCGGGAAAGGGGAGCGTCTCCTCTGTGGTCTCCTGTACCCATGATCGGGAGAGGAGGGGAGCGTCGCCTCTGTGGTCTCCTGTACCCATGATCGGGAGAGGGGAGCGTCTCCTCTGTGGTCTCCTGTACCCATGATCGGGAGAGGAGAGGAGCGTCGCCTCTGTGGTCTCCTGTACCCATGATCGGGAGAGGGGAGCGTCGCCTCTGTGGTCTCCTGTACCCATGATCGGGAGAGGAGGGGAGCGTCGCCTCTGTGGTCTCCTGTACCCATGATCGGGAGAGGAGGGGAGCATCGCCTCTGTGGTCTCCTGTACCCATGATCGGGAGAGGGGAGCGTCGCCTCTGTGATCTCCTGTACCCATGATCGGGAGAGGAGGGGAGCGTCGCCTCTGTGATCTCCTGTACCCATGATCGGGAGAGGAGGGGAGCGTCGCCTCTGTGGTCTCCTGTACCCGTGATCGGGAGAGGGGAGCGTCTCCTCTGTGGTCTCCTGTACCCATGATCGGGAGAGGAGGGGAGCGTCGCCTCTGTGGTCTCCTGTACTCATGATCGGGAGAGGGGAGCGTCGCCTCTGTGGTCTCCTGTACCCATGATCGGGAGAGGAGGGGAGCGTCGCCTCTGTGGTCTCCTGTACCCATGATCGGGAGAGGAGGGGAGCGTCGCCTCTGTGGTCTCCTGTACCCATGATCGGGAGAGGGGAGCGTCGCCTCTGTGGTCTCCTGTACCCATGATTGGGAGAGGAGCGTCGCTTGCATGGAGCGGTCACTGAAGTGTCGCGAGGAGCGGGAAAGGCGCCGGAAGGTGAGTATATGATGATTTTAACATTAGATCTTTTTTACTATTGATGCTGCATAGGCAGCATCAATAGTAAAAATTTGGTCACACAGGGTTAATAGCGGCGGTAACGGAGTGAGTTATCCGCGGCATAACGCGGTCCATTAGTGCTGCCATTAACCCTGTGTGAGGGCTGACTGGAGGGGAGTACGGAGCAGGCACTAACTGCAGGGAGGAAGGAGCGGCCATATTGCCGCCGGACTGCGCCCATCGCTGATTGGTCGTGGCAATGGTCGTGGGCGTTTTGCCACGACCAATCAGCGACTTGGATTCCATGACAGACAGAGTCCGCGATCCATGAATGTTCGTGACAGACAGAAAGTCGGAAGTGACCCTTAGACAATTATATAGTAGATATATATATATCTCTATACTACGTGTAGACATTTATTCTACCTATTCTATTCTAAGCTGTCAGTGTGATTTTACTGTACACCGCACTGAATTGCCGGCTTTTCTATAGAACACCGCTGTGTATTTCTTGCATGTCACACTGTTGGTCCGTGTGTAATCCGTAATTTTCTCGCCCCCATTGACTTTCATTGGCGGATTTTTTGCGCAATACGCTGACAAACGCAGCATGCTGCAATTTTCTACGCCCGTAAAATACGGCAGAGAAATATACAGCAGATAGGAGCTGCCCCATAGAGAACCATTGGTCCGTGTGCAATGCGTAGTTTTTGCGCCTCTCATACGTCCGTAAAACTCGCTAGTGTGACCCCGGCCTAACACAGAGCCCGGGACAACAAAGCTGCTGACGCACCCAAGAGTTATACGGTGGTGCAGTCGCCCACAGCAACTGGTTTGGACATGGACTGTTTGGATGACTTGACTGCGAACCGGAGGATACTTCTTACCTTGTTTTGTGAGTTTTTGGAATAAAGATGTGTGAACAAAACTGTACTACATATGGTTGAGTAGTGTGAACTAAAGCATACCCCAACGCGATCTGCATGTTGGTTATTAGGCCTATCACAAGATGGAAGAAATGTTGAAACAATTGGTCCTCACTCAGCAGCAGCAGACAAATTACCTGTTAATACAGCAGATGGCTGTCTTGCAAGTGGCGCCCCGAGCACTGACCCAGGTCTGTTCCGAGGCCTGAGACAAAGTCACAGCATCGCCGAGGAAAATGATTCCAGAGAATGAATTAAAAGCCTCCTCACCATTGTTGAAAGGACTGCCGGACGAGAGAATGTGCCAGCCAACCAGTGGTCTGAAGTGGTGGCTCAGCTTTTGATGGCATCTGTGTCAGGTGTGCATCAACGGACACCAGACCACGGCTCTCCTGGACTCGGGAGGAGTCACATTTGTGAATGGGTAATTGATCTCTGTGTTAGAACCCACTGGGAAAAAAGTTGGTGTCATATGCATCCATGGCAAACGCCATGAGTATCCGACAGAGAAGGTTACATTGTTTACGCCATGCAGGGAGGTTAAACGTGGTGAGAGTGGTGAAGACTAGTGATGAGCGAATATTTTTTAGTGCTCGGAGATTGTTTTCATCGCCGCAGCTGGATGATTTACATCTGATAGCCAGCATAAGTACATGTGGGGGTTGCCTGGTTGCTAGGGAATCCCCACATGTAATCAAGCTGGATAAGAGATGTAAATCATTCAGCTGCGGCGATGAAAACTAAATCTCCGAGCACTAAAAAATACTCGGAGGTCACCCGAGCGTGCTCGAGAAATCTCGAGTAACGAGTATATTCGCTCATCACTAGTGAAGACCTTTCCTTACAGGGCTGTCTTGGCAAGAGACTTGCCGCTGTTCAGGTTCCTGTGTGACAATAAAATTAACCCACCCAGGTTAAAGGTCTTTCCGGGGCAGGGAGCCCGAAGATCCCGAGTAAGGGATTCCTGCCTTAGAAAGAGTGTGAACCTGACAGGTTATCCCTAGAGGTGTTGGAAGGAGGGGTCGAGGAGACCACGTCAGCTCCAGAACTGGAAGTGCCCCGGGCAACTTTTGGGACAGCTCAGCTCCAGGATTCCACTCTGACCCGAGCACGGGAAAGGCTCAGCAACCTGGTGCGGCCGCCATTTTTCCACGCATGGCGGTCATCCAGCATTTACAGTACTTTATAGATTTTTCCGCACATGGCGGTCAATGAGGATTTACTTAGAGTTGACAAAATCCGGGGCAAAGTAGTGGAACAGCTGGTAGTGCCCCAATCCTACCGTCGGGCGGTGCTCTAGATGGCTCACATACACATGTTGGGTGGGCACTTAGGGGTTAAAAAGACAGAATAACTTAATTTACAATGGTTCTTTTGGCCCGGGATCTACCCCAAGATACAGAAGTTTTGTGAGACGTGTCCTGAGTGCCAGCTAGCCTCACCCACTGCAAACTTCTGGAGTCCATTGGTACCTCTGCCCACTGTAGAAGTACCTTTTGAGCGGATTGCTATAGATCTGGTGGGGCCAATAGCAAAATCCGCCAGGGGGCACCAACATATATTAGTGGTAGTAGATTATGCCACCCGGTACCCGGAGGCCATTCCGCTTCGCCACACCTCGGCTACATTTCTCCCCCGGGAATTGTTTGCTTGACGAAGGCACAGTGTAAGCTGCTTCAGATAAATCAGTTGTGCGCGTTGGTGGACCACCCTCAGACCAACGGATTAGTTGAACGTTTTAACAAAACCCTTAAATCCATGCTGAAAAAAGTGATCTCCAAGGATGGGAGGGATTGGGACCTGTTATTTAATGTTCGCCATCCACGAGGTACCGCAGCCTTCCACAGGATTTTCACCTTTTGAGCCACTGTATGGCAGGTATCCGAGGGGGTCTGCTGGTCTTAGCCAAAGAGACGTGGGAGCAGGAACCTGCAGGACCCGATCGCAGCGGTCAGGCCTATAGTAAAAGAGCATGTGGTGGATGCTCAGGTAGCGCAGAGCCGCGCATAAAATAGATAGGCCATGGTCCGCTTCTTTAAAGCAGGAGATCGGGTTTTAGTCTTAGTACCCATCGCCAAAAGTAAGCTTATGTCCAAGTGGCAAGGGTCCAGTCCGAGTCCAGGAAAATGTGGGGATGTGAACTGACGAGTATACAAGCCCAGGAAGAGGAAGCCCGAACAGTTGTATCATATAAATCTGCTAAAAGCGTGGAAGGAGCGGGAGTGTATGATTACGAATGCGACTCCAGACATGTCATCTGGGGACCCTCCGATATCGGCCCGCAGCAGTGTCAAGAGGGGCAGAAATTAGCACAAGAGAACATGGATGTATTCTCAGGACTACCCGGTCGTACCTCTGTCATCTAGCATGACATTGTCACCAAGCCTCACATAAGCGTGTGAATGACGTCGTACCGTGTGCCCGAGGCCCGGAGACAAGCCATCGCAAGTGTGGTGAAACAAATGCTCCAGCTGCGAGTAATTGAGGCGTCCCGGAGTGACGGGGCTAGCCCCTTTGTACTGATTCCGAACCCGGATGGATCATTACGATTTTGTAACGACTTCTGAAAATTGAATGAAGTGTCAAAGTCTGACCTTTATCCAATGCCCAGGGTGGACGAACTGATTGAGCGACTTGTCAGACCCAGCACTTCACCACGCTCGATCTGACCAAGAGTTATTGGCAGGTGCTGCTTACAGAATCGGCTAAAGAAAAGGCTGCCTTCATAACACCGGAGGATTTCTATCACTGTTGTTTTGCCTTCTGGGTAACGTAGGGCCCCGGCAACGTTCCCGACACTAATGTACACAGTGTCTGGTAGGTGCCAGGTACAAGGGGTAGTGAATTTGATCAGTGCGTGCTTGACAGCAAACCCAAAAAAATGTGTAATACAGGCCTGTGAGAGGTTAACACAGAGCCCGGGACAACAAACTGCTGACGCACCCAAGAGGTATGCTTCGGTGCAGTCGCCCACAGCAACTAGGTTGGACATGGACTGTTTGGATGACTTGACTGTGAACCGGAGGATACTTCTTACCTTGTTTTTGGAATAAAGATGTGTGAACAACACTGTACTGCATATGGTCGGGAATGCGGACTTTTATGGTGAACTCTCTTGGAGCCCTGCCTGTCGTACTGTGTGAACCCTGCTGCATTATAACAGGAACAGCCAGGGTCAGTTGCAGTATTTGGCTTCACCTAGAGTCCTGACTGAGTTGCTACTCCAGCATAACACATATACTCCATGAATGGATAACATGGTTTATATCAGCGAAATCGTGAAAGGTGCCATCTTGGGAGCAACTCCATCCACTAAAGAGGGTATTGCAGGGTTCTGCCTGGATCAGATTCAACATATGTTTAATACTCGATCTAAGGTATGGCATGTTCTCCAGTCCTTCTAGGGAGGGGGGGACATCGGTTTGTGAACTGGTGGGGTGGGAACATCGGTTTGTGGCCTGGTGGGGTGGGAACATCGGTTTGTGACCTGGTGGGGTGGGAACATCGGTTTGTGAACTGGTTGGGTGGGAACATCGGTTTGTGACCTGGTGGGGTGGGAACATCGGTTTGTGACCTGGTGGGGTGGGGACATCGGTTTGTGACCTGGTGGGGTGGGGACATCGGTTTGTGAACTGGTTGGGTGGGAACATCGGTTTGTGAACTGGTGGGGTGGGAACATCGGTTTGTGACCTGGTGGGGTGGGGACATCGGTTTGTGACCTGGTGGGGTGGGGACATCGGTTTGTGAACTGGTGGGGTGGGAACATCGGTTTGTGAACTGGTGGGGTGGGAACATCGGTTTGTGACCTGGTGGGGTGGGAACATCGGTTTGTGAACTGGTGGGGTGGGAACATCGGTTTGTGACCTGGTGGGGTGGGAACATCGGTTTGTGACCTGGTGGGGTGGGAACATCGGTTTGTGACCTGGTGGGGTGGGAACATCGGTTTGTGGCCTGGGAACATCGGCTTGTGGCCGATGTTCCTCTCCATCACCGCCTCCTGCAATGTTGCATAGTCGGCTGCAGAGAGTGCAGTAGATCATTCCCCAGCCCTAAAATGGGGACCGCACCCTGTTCCCCAAGCACCTCACACCTTCACCCCAATTTTACTTTCCTTATGAAAGCTTGTGAGTCCACAGAGCTGACGTTCCATAGTTGTGTGGTCACTTGCCAAATCTTGATCTGCTGATGATCACCCCCACCAGGCCGCTGCTTTGTAGTCGGTAGCTGCATGTCTCCACCAGGTGGATGATTTGATGTATAAGGACCTGACGGGGCAGAGGAGCCAGTAGCAGTTGTGGCCCCTGAGGTAGGAGGAGTGCTGTGTAGATCATTAGTCACACATCTCGGGGGTTAACATGCATTTGTCACTCTCCTTCACTGATCCTATCTTCTGACCCTGCAGGTTTGAGGTGATGAGCAACTGTTGGCAGTGGGAGGCGCCGCTGAGACCATGCTTTACAGATGTGATGAAGCTGCTGCAGAACGGCCAGGACCAGGCGGATGGATGGACCCCCTTGACTCCCGGGGACACGCTCAGCTGGAGGGAGTACGTGTCTGTGGCTGGAATCCCTGCATGACGCTTTAGCCAGGCTGGAGCCATTGGTGAAGGAGGGGTTGAGGACTTTGGAGCCATTTCCCCCTGTATGATGTATACACTGAACGGACGGGATTAATCCTTCACCTGTGAATCTATTTATGGTGGAAAATAAAGATGTTGAAAATGTGCCAGCTCCAATATTGGAGAAGCCGATAAATCAAGTGGCGGCACGTGGTACAGGACAAATGCTGTTTATTGCATGTGAGTAACCTGCACCCTAGAAATGTTGTACAGGCACCCACCACAAGGCTGGGCACCGCTGGCTACAGGGATGACGGGGGCTGGTGCCCGGGACGGCTGTGTAATCAGCAAGATGGTTAGTCTCCACCAAGGCATCATCACCGCCCCCCAATAATGACATCTCCTCCTCCCAATGACTACATCTCCACCTCCTCCCCCAATAATGACATCTCCACCTCCTAATGACCTCTCCAATGACGACATCTCCACCTCCTCCCCCAATAATGACCTCTCCACCTCCTCCCAACGATGACATCTCCACCTCTTTCTCCCCCAATAATGACATCTCCACCTCCTCCTAATGACCTCTCCACCTCCTCCCAACGACGACATCTCCACCTCTTCCTCCCCCAATAATGACATCTCCACCTCCTCCTAATGACCTCTCCAATGACGACATCTCCACCTCCTCCCAACGACGACATCTCCTCCCAATGACTACATGTCCACCTCCTCCTCCCCCAATAATGACATCGCTACCTCCTCCTAATGACCTCTCCAATGACGACATCTCCACCTCCTCCCAACGACGACATCTCCAACGACGACATCTCCACCTCCTCCAAATGACAACATCTCCACCTCCTCCCCAATAATGACCTCTCCACCTCCTCCCAATGACTACATCTCCACCTCCTCCTCCCCCAATAATGACATCTCCACCTCCTCCTAATGACATCTCCACCTCCTCCCAATGACGACATCTCCAACGACAACATCTCCACCTCCCGATGACGACATCTCCACCTCCTCCCAATGATGACATCTCCACCTCCTCCTCCCCCAATAATGACATCTCCACCTCCTCCCAACGACGACATCTCCACCTCCTCCCAACGACGACATCTCCACCTCCTCCCAATGATGACATCTCCTCCTCCCCCAATAATGATATCTCCACCTCCTCCCAACGACGACATCTCCACCTCCTCCCAACGACGACATCTCCACCTCCTCCCAACGACGACATCTCCACCTCCTCCCAACGACGACATCTCCACCTCCTCCCAACGACGACATCTCCACCTCCTCCCAACGACGACATCTCCACCTCCTCCCAATGATGACATCTCCTCCTCCCAATAATGACATCTCCACCTCCTCCCAACGACGACATCTCCACCTCCTCCCAACGACGACATCTCCACCTCCTCCCAACGACGACATCTCCACCTCCTCCCAACGACGACATCTCCACCTCCTCCCAACGACGACATCTCCACCTCCTCCCAACGACGACATCTCCACCTCCTCCCAACGACGACATCTCCACCTCCTCCCAACGACGACATCTCCACCTCCTCCCAACGACGACATCTCCACCTCCTCCCAACGACGACATCTCCACCTCCTCCCAACGACGACATCTCCTCCTCCCCCAATAATGACATCTCCACCTCCTCCCAACGACGACATCTCCGCCTCCTCCCAACGACGACCTCTCCGCCTCCTCCCAACGACGACCTCTCCAACGACGACATCTCCAACGACGACATCTCCACCTCCTCCAACGACGACATCTCCACCTCCTCCAACGACGACATCTCCACCTCCTCCTCCCCCAACGACGACATCTCCACCTCCTCCTCCCCCAACGACGACATCTCCACCTCCTCCTCCCCCAACCACGACATCTCCACCTCCTCCTCCCCCAACGACGACATCACCTTCCCTGGAGGGAGTCTGAGTACAGGGGTAGTGGTGGGATATTGGGGAGGACACCAGTAAGGGGCAGGTCGGATAGCGGTGAGGGCAAGCAGGTGGGATATTGGAGAGGACACTAGTGAGTGGCAGGTGGGATAGAAAGTGGCACATTGGGCAGAACATCAATGAGGGGCAGGTGGACTTTCAGGGGAGAGGAGGCAGGTGAGACATTGGGGAGGACACGAATTTGACCCTTGTAAGCAACAAAAATGTGAATGGAGGGAGGGTTGCAGGGTGGGCTGGAAGTGAGGGGGGTCGCACAGTGTTCTCCTATTATCCGCTGTATCAGTAATTTCCAAACTACAACTCCCAGAATTCAGTGCTTGAATATACTGACCAAGAGCAGTGTCAGGCAACATGTTGCTCATAGTCACCCCCACATAGAGAATTCAGACAGCACAGGGTCAATGTGTATTCTGCTGTATGGGCAGTAGTGTGGCAGCAGGAGCAGTATGTGGCGGTGTGGGCAGTAGTGTGGCAGCAGGAGCAGTATGTGGCGGTGTGGGCAGTAGTGTGGCAGCAGGAGCAGGATGTGGCGGTGTGGGCAGTAGTGTGGCAGCAGGAGCAGTATGTGGCGGTGTGGGCAGTAGTGTGGCAGCAAGAGCAGTATGTGGCGGTGTGGGCAGTAGTGTGGCAGCAGGTGCAGTAGGTGGCGGTGTGGGCAGTAATGTGGCGGTGTGGGCAGTATGTGGCGGTGTGGGCAGTAGTGTGGCAGCAGGAGCAGTATGTGGCGGTGTGGGCAGTAATGTGGCGGTGTGGGCAGTATGTGGCGGTGTGGGCAGTAGTGTGGCAGCAGGAGCAGTATGTGGCGGTGTGGGCAGTAGTGTGGCAGCAGGAGCAGTATGTGGCGGTGTGGGCAGTAGTGTGGCAGCAGGTGCAGTATGTGGCGGTGTGGGCAGTAGTGGCCGCAGGAGCAGTATGTGGCGGTGTGGGCAGTAGTGTGGCCGCAGGAGCAGTATGTGGCGGTGTGGGCAGTAGTGGCAGCAGGAGCAGTGTGGGCAGTAGTGTGGCAGCAGGAGCAGTATGTGGCGGTGTGGGCAGTAGTGGCAGCAGGAGCAGTATGTGGCGGTGTGGGCAATAGTGGCAGCAGGAGCAGTAATGTGGCGGTGTGGGCAGTATGTGGCGGTGTGGGCAGTAGTGTGGCAGCAGGAGCAGTATGTGGCGGTGTGGGCAGTAGTGTGGCAGCAGGAGCAGTATGTGGCGGTGTGGGCAATAGTGGCAGCAGGAGCAGTATGTGGCGGTGTGGGCAATAGTGGCAGCAGGAGCAGTAATGTGGCGGTGTGGGCAGTATGTGGCGGTGTGGGCAGTAGTGGCAGCAGGAGCAGTATGTGGCGGTGTGGGCAGTAGTGGCAGCAGGAGCAGTATGTGGCGGTGTGGGCAGTAGTGTGGCAGCAGGAGCAGTATGTGGCAGTGTGGGCAGTAGTGTGGCAGCAGGAGCAGTATGTGGCGGTGTGGACAGTAGGAGCAGTATGTGGCGGTGTGGGCAGTAGGAGCAGTATGTGGCGGTGTGGGCAGTAATGCGGCGGTGTGGGCAGTAGGAGCAGTATGTGGCGGTGTGGGCAGTAATGCGGCGGTGTGGGCAGTAGGAGCAGTATGTGGCGGTGTGGGCAGTAGGAGCAGTATGTGGCGGTGTGGGCAGTAATGCGGCAGCAGGAGCAGTATGAGGCGGTGTGGGCAGTAGGAGCAGTATGAGGCGGTGTGGGCAGTAGGAGCAGTATGTGGCGGTGTGGGCAGTAATGTGGCGATGTGGGCAGTAGTGGCAGCAGGAGCAGTATGTGGCGGTGTGGCAGCAGGAGCAGTATGTGGCGGTGTGGGCAGTAGGAGCAGTATGTGGCGGTGTGGGCAGTAATGCCGCGGTGTGGGCAGTAGGAGCAGTATGTGGCGGTGTGGGCAGTAATGCGGCGGTGTGGGCAGTAGGAGCAGTATGTGGCGGTGTGGGCAGTAATGCGGCGGTGTGGGCAGTAGGAGCAGTATGTGGCGGTGTGGGCAGTAGGAGCAGTATGTGGCGGTGTGGGCAGTAGGAGCAGTATGTGGCGGTGTGGGCAGTAATGCGGCAGCAGGAGCAGTATGAGGCGGTGTGGGCAGTAGGAGCAGTATGAGGTGGTGTGGGCAGTAGGAGCAGTATGTGGCGGTGTGGGCAGTAATGTGGCGATGTGGGCAGTATGTGGCGGTGTGGCAGCAGGAGCAGTATGTGGCGGTGTGGCAGCAGGAGCAGTATGTGGCGGTGTGGGCAGTAATGCCGCGGTGTGGGCAGTAGGAGCAGTATGTGGCGGTGTGGGCAGTAATGCGGCGGTGTGGGCAGTAGGAGCAGTATGCGGCGGTGTGGGCAGTAGGAGCAGTATGTGGCGGTGTGGGCAGTAGGAGCAGTATGTGGCGGTGTGGGCAGTAATGCGGCGGTGTGGGCAGTAGGAGCAGTATGTGGCGGTGTGGGCAGTAATGCGGCGGTGTGGGCAGTAGGAGCAGTATGTGGCGGTGTGGGCAGTAGGAGCAGTATGTGGCGGTGTGGGCAGTAATGCGGCAGCAGGAGCAGTATGAGGCGGTGTGGGCAGTAGGGGCAGTATGAGGCGGTGTGGGCAGTAGGAGCAGTATGTGGCGGTGTGGGCAGTAATGTGGCGATGTGGGCAGTAGTGGCAGCAGGAGCAGTATGTGGCGGTGTGGCAGCAGGAGCAGTATGTGGCGGTGTGGCAGTAGGAGCAGTATGTGGCGGTGTGGGCAGTAATGCCGCGGTGTGGGCAGTAGGAGCAGTATGTGGCGGTGTGGGCAGTAATGCGGCGGTGTGGGCAGTAGGAGCAGTATGTGGCGGTGTGGGCAGTAATGCGGCGGTGTGGGCAGTAGGAGCAGTATGTGGCGGTGTGGGCAGTAATGCGGCGGTGTGGGCAGTAGGAGCAGTATGTGGCGGTGTGGGCAGTAGGAGCAGTATGTGGCGGTGTGGGCAGTAATGCGACAGCAGGAGCAGTATGAGGCGGTGTGGCAGTAGGAGCAGTATGTGGCGGTGTGGGCAGTAATGCGGCAGCAGGAGCAGTGTGTGGCAGTAGGAGCAGTATGTGGCGGTGTGGGCAGTAATGCCGCGGTGTGGGCAGTAGGAGCAGTATGTGGCGGTGTGGGCAGTAGGAGCAGTATGTGGCGGTGTGGGCAGTAGGAGCAGTATGAGGCGGTGTGGGCAGTAGGAGCAGTATGAGGCGGTGTGGGCAGTAGGAGCAGTATGTGGCGGTGTGGGCAGTAATGTGGCGATGTGGGCAGTAGTGGCAGCAGGAGCAGTATGTGGCGGTGTGGGCAGTAATGCGGCGGTGTGGGCAGTAGTGGCAGCAGGAGCAGTATGCGGCGGTGTGGGCAGTAATGTGGCGGTGTGGGCAGTAGTGGCAGCAGGAGCAGTATGCGGCGGTGTGGGCAGTAATGTGGCGGTGTGGGCAGTAGTGGCAGCAGGAGCAGTATGCGGCGGTGTGGGCAGTAGTGGCAGCAGGAGCAGCAGTATGTGGCGGTGTGGGCAGTAGTGGCAGCAGGAGCAGTATGTGGCGGTGTGGGCAGTAGGAGCAGTATGTGGCGGTGTGGGCAGTAGGAGCAGTATGTGGCGGTGTGGGCAGTAATGCGGCAGTAGGAGCAGTATGAGGCGGTGTGGGCAGTAGGAGCAGTATGTGGCGGTGTGGGCAGTAATGTGGCGATGTGGGCAGTAGTGGCAGCAGGAGCAGTATGTGGCGGTGTGGGCAGTAATGCGGCGGTGTGGGCAGTAGTGGCAGCAGGAGCAGTATGCGGCGGTGTGGGCAGTAATGTGGCGGTGTGGGCAGTAGTGGCAGCAGGAGCAGTATGTGGCGGTGTGGGCAGTAATGTGGCGGTGTGGGCAGTAGTGGCAGCAGGAGCAGTATGCGGCGGTGTGGGCAGTAATGTGGTGGTGTGGGCAGTAGTGGCAGCAGGAGCAGTATGTGGCGGTGTGGGCAGTAATGTGGCGGTGTGGGCAGTAGTGGCAGCAGGAGCAGTATGCGGCGGTGTGGGCAGTAATGTGGCGGTGTGGGCAGTAGTGGCAGCAGGAGCAGTATGTGGCGGTGTGGGCAGTAATGTGGCGGTGTGGGCAGTAGTGGCAGCAGGAGCAGTATGCGGCGGTGTGGGCAGTAGTGGCAGCAGGAGTAGTTGTTGGGCCACTGATCTGTCTGCAAGTGCATGAAGACAAGTGGAGTACTGCCGCCAGCTGTGGAGACAACGGGCGAGAGGTGAAACGCTCCGATCCCCACAGTTGACTTCTAAGAAGCGACTCCTAAAACAATCACAAGAAACATGACCGCCACTAACAGAATGTATCCGAGGCTCTGGAGCGAGAAGTCCCGTGACACCGAGGAGCCTGTGCCGTGTGAGCCAATCATACAATCATCACCAAGACCTTCATCATCCTCACCTCCCCGCCTTTATCACCACCAAGATAGTCTTCATCAACCCGCCATCATCGCCCAAACCAATCACCAACATCCTCATCATCATCCGCGGCCACACGCAGACTTCACAGTGCAGAGGACAGAACAGTGGAAATTCACAAGAGACAGAAAATGTCTCTGATCATCATAAAGTCATCGCGAGCCCAGACGGCCTCCTCCAGGACTACCGGGATCCATTAGATCACACACGCCGTCTCTTGGTGATTCCCAGACGGCCTCCTCCAGGACTACCGGGATCCATTAGATCACACACGCCGTCTCTTGGTGATTCCCAGACGGCCTCCTCCAGGACTACCGGGATCCATTAGATCACACACGCCGTCTCTCGGTGATTCCCAGACGGCCTCCTCCAGGACTACCGGGATCCATTAGATCACACACGCCGTCTCTCGGTGATTCCCAGACGGCCTCCTCCAGGACTACCGGGATCCATTAGATCACACACGCCGTCTCTCGGTGATTCCCAGACGGCCTCCTCCAGGACTACCGGGATCCATTAGATCACACACGCCGTCTCTCGGTGATTCCCAGACGGCCTCCTCCAGGACTACCGGGATCCATTAGATCACACACGCCGTCTCTCGGTGATTCCTAGACGGCCTCCTCCAGGACTACCGGGATCCATTAGATCACACACGCCGTCTCTCGGTGATTCCCAGACGGCCTCCTCCAGGACTACCGGGATCCATTAGATCACACACGCCGTCTCTCGGTGATTCCCAAACGGCCTCCTCCAGGACTATCGGGATCCATTAGATCACACACGCCGTCTCTCGGTGATTCCCAGACGGCCTCCTCCAGGACTACCGGGATCCATTAGATCACACACGCCGTCTCTCGGTGATTCCCAGACGGCCTCCTCCAGGACTACCGGGATCCATTAGATCACACACGCCGTCTCTCGGTGATTCCCAAACGGCCTCCTCCAGGACTACCGGGATCCATTAGATCACACACGCCGTCTCTCGGTGATTCCCAGACGGCCTCCTCCAGGACTACCGGGATCCATTAGATCACACACGCCGTCTCTCGGTGATTCCCAGACGGCCTCCTCCAGGACTACCGGGATCCATTAGATCACACACGCCGTCTCTCGGTGATTCCCAGACGGCCTCCTCCAGGACTACTGGGATCCATTAGATCACACACGCCGTCTCTCGGTGATTCCCAGACGGCCTCCTCCAGGACTACCGGGATCCATTAGATCACACACGCCGTCTCTCGGTGATTCCCAGACGGCCTCCTCCAGGACTACCGGGATCCATTAGATCACACACGCCGTCTCTCGGTGATTCCCAAACGGCCTCCTCCAGGACTACCGGGATCCATTAGATCACACACGCCGTCTCTCGGTGATTCCCAGACACTGTGGATCAATAGTAACTCATCTATGTATAAATGGCAGCAAGAGCGGTCACACATACGCTACACGGAGGAATTATCCGCGGAAGCTTCCGGAGACACAACGACGGTATCCAAGTCTGCGGCCGCGGATCCTGTGTAGGGATTCACCAACCGTCCCATCATTATTGACCTGATGGAGACTATTAGAGGGTGACTGTGATGAGGGAACAGCCGCCATCTTGGAACAGGCATGCTATCAGATTGGCGTGACTCCATTTTGTCTCCTGGACACAGGAGTGCTCCTGGCCCCCACCTTTGCTAATGAATAGAGTTCCTATTAGTATGCTAACGGGCTGAGCTCAGTGTAAACTGTAGACGGTAGTTCAAAGCCCCATGAGGAAACCACGCCACCAAGGGGCTTGGAAATGCTTGGGGGCTTAATTAAAACACGCATGCCAAGTGGCCACTGGATACACATCTATTATGGCAGCCCAGCCAAACCGTCTCCAACATGGAATTGTGAATTATGGACGCATCGTCCGAGGTACAGGCTCATAAAAAATATTCTCCTTACCCTAAAGAAATTGTACATCCAACAGTGTGACTCCCGTGACGGTGGAAGGTCTGAAACCCGAGATATAGGGATCAGCCTCCCACAGGGACCGAATGGGTCCAGGTTTGATCCCAGTACGACCGGCAGAACAAACCACAGGCGCTGGTACTGCCCGTGTGCTGATCCGATCATCCTGAGAGAAGTTATCCCATTTATTAGATATTGGAATAAATCTTGCAGGGAGACAGAGGGGGTGGAGATTGCTAAGCCCCCCAGCTGCAGGCAGGGGGGCTCAGCCAGGTACAAGAAGAAGCTGAGGTCACTGGGAGGGTCTCACTCCACAGAAGAAGATGATGATGATGACATCTTAAGGAACAGGGTATGCCAGCCAGAGGGGAGCAAGCACATGCTTTCTGGGGGCTGCCCGGCAACTAAGTTTTTGGACCTGCGGAATGCTATGCCCCCCGGCTTCCACAAGCGACCTTCGACCTGGTAAATTGACCTCCAGCTTTATACCTTTAAGCCTTGTATTATTGTTGTTATATTGTACTCTGACTGTAACTCTTGATATATTGTGATTGTATATTTCTTGTAATTATCTAGTGCGCCCTTAAGGCAATTAAATCATAAATTAATTTTGGGCTGATCCTTTTACTCTGATTGCGAATCTTAGAATACCCAGGGTGGGTAACAGGGCAGTCTCCCCGGCGGCCATTTGCTCTAGGTGCAGTCCCTTTACTGACCTGAGAGACAAAGGGGGCGCCGGAGAGCTGGGCCTGTGTAGTGACGTCACGGATTGGTGACGTGGGAGGAAGGGGTAATCCTTCACAGTACTCCCTCCCCCACTGTTCCTCCCTGCTTTAGAGGGCGCTAGGGGGCATCACATTCCTGTGTTCCCCCATGCGCCCTTCCACACCTCCTTGCCGGGACAACCCATCAGCATTACCATGGTCTCTGCCACTTTCTCCCTGAGCCTGTCCCTGCCTCCTCCTCTCTGAGGCTGACTCTGTCCCTCCTCTCTCTCTCTCTGAGGCTGTCTCTGCCTCTCCCCTCTTTCTGAGGCTGTCTCTGCCTCCTTCCCTGTCTCTCTCTGAGGCTGTCTCTGCCCCCTCCTCTCTCTGAGGCTGACTCTGTCTCCCCCCTGTCTCTCTCTGAGGCTGTCTCTGCCCCCTCCTCTCTCTGAGGCTGACTCTGTCTCCCCCCCCTGTCTCTCTCCGAGGCTGTCTCCGCCCCCTCCTCTCTCTCTCTGAGGCTGTCTCTGCCCCCTCCTCCTTTCTCTGAGGCTGTCTCTGCCCCCTCCTCTCTCTCTCTGAGGCTGTCTCTGCCCCCTCCTCCTTCTCTCTCTGAGGCTGTCCCTGCCTCCTCCTTTCTCTCTCTGAGGCTGTCTCTGCCCCCTCCTCCGTCTTTCTCTGAGGCTGTCTCTGCCCCCTCCTCTCTCTCTCTGAGGCTGCCTCCGCCTCCTCCGCTGTCTCTCTCTGAGGCTGTCTCGGCCTCCTCCTCTCTCTCTCTGAGGCTGTCTCTGCCCCCTCCTCCTTCTTTCTCTGAGGCTGTCTCTGCCCCCTCCTCTCTCTCTGAGGCTGCCTCCGCCTCCTCCGCTGTCTCTCTCTGAGGCTGTCTCGGCCTCCTCCTCTCTCTCTCTGAGGCTGTCCCTGCCTCCCCCTCTGTCTCTCTCCGAGGCTGTCTCCGCCCCCTCCTCTCTCTCTCTGAGGCTGTCTCCGCCCCCTCCTCCTTCTTTCTCTGAGGCTGTCTCTGCCCCCTCCTCTCTCTCTCTGAGGCTGTCTCTGCCCCCTCCTCCTCTCTCTGAGGCTGTCCCTGCCTCCTCCTTTCTCTCTCTGAGGCTGTCTCCTCCCCTGTCTCTCTCTGAGGCTGGCTCTGCCTCCTCCCCTCTCTTCCTGAGGCTGTCTCCGCCTCCTCCTCTGTCTGTCTCTGAGGCTGTCTCTGCCTCATCCTTTCTCTCTCTGAGGCTGTCTCTGCCCCCTCCACCTTCTCTCTCTGAGGCTGTCCCTGCCTCCTCCTTTCTCTCTCTGAGGCTGTCTCCTCCCCTGTCTCTCTCTGAGGCTGGCTCTGCCTCCTCCCCTCTCTTCCTGAGGCTGTCTCCGCCTCCTCCTCTGTCTGTCTCTGAGGCTGTCTCTGCCTCATCCTTTCTCTCTCTGAGGCTGTCTCTGCCCCCTCCTCCTTCTCTCTCTGAGGCTGTCCCTGCCTCCTCCTTTCTCTCTCTGAGGCTGTCTCTGCCTCCTCCCCTCTCTTCCTGAGGCTGTCTCCGCCTCCTCCTCTGTCTCTCTCTGAGGCTGTCTCCGCCCCCTCCTCCTTCTCTCTCTGAGGCTGTCTCCTCCCCTGTCTCTCTCTGAGGCTGTCTCTGCCTCATCCTTTCTCTCTCTGAGGCTGTCTCTGCCCCCTCCTCCTCTCTCTGAGGCTGTCTCTGCCTCCTCTTCTCTCTCTCTGAGGCTGTCTCTGCCCCCTCCTCCTCTTCCTGAGGCTGTCTCTGCCTCCTCCCCTCTCTTCCTGAGGCTGTCTCCGCCTCCTCCTCTGTCTCTCTCTGAGGCTGTCTCCGCCCCCTCCTCTCTCTCTCTGAGGCTGTCTCTGCCCCCTCCTCCTTCTTTCTCTGAGGCTGTCTCTGCCCCTCCTCTCTCTCTCTGAGGCTGTCTCTGCCTCCTCCTCCCTCTCTCTCTGAGGCTGTCTCTGCCCCCTCCCCTCTCTCTCTGAGGCTGCCTCTGCCCCCTCCTCCTTCTCTCTCTCTCTCAGAGGCTGCCTCTAACTGTCGGTCCCTGGGCCACGCCTCCGGTGAACCCTGCTGGACCGTTACCCGGTACAGCCGTCCCTGGGCCCAGACCACCCGCTCGCGGTCGGACTCCCCGGGAGGCTGTGCCGCCTGCTCCTTAAGAGCTTTCAGGCTAGCGTCAGCTTCCAGCGCTTCCTGACATCCCTGACTCGATGTGGCGAGAATGGACAACACCGCCACATCCACCGTCAGCTCCCCGGGATCTGTCTCCTGGCCGCTGTCTGACTCGGCAGCCACTTGGTCAGAGAGGGGGAAGCCGTCGGACCTCTGCAAGGCTCCTTGGGCTCCGGCGCTCCCATTCCTGGTGACAGCGGCCACGACCACTGTGTCCATGGGTAGCGCCTGCTTCCCCCCGACTCCTGACCAAGTCGCCGGGTCAGGCAGACTTCCCGGCCCTCCTGACATCCCGGGTGTGGGGAACTCCCGCCCTGGGGTCTTACCTGGTGGCTCCTCTCCCGGGACGCCTCCTCTCCCCATGGCCTGTTCCTCTTCCTGCAGGGGCCCTAGACTCAGCAGGCTGGATTCACCTAGGGGCCCTACACTGCCCATAGCAGCCCCTCCCTCCACCTCTGAGCTCTCCCCTACAGTCTCCTCACCTGTCCTCCCCGTGAGCCCTGTGTGTGTGGTGTCAGTGTATGAAGTACCCTCAGGTTTCACTCCCTCCCCCACTGTTGGAGGCACATTCAACACATCAACATTCACAGTAGAGTCATGACATTCTTGGGGAGCCGAACTTGGGGGTTCAGTGGCCACATACTGAGACACTAGCCGCCCCAAATCGGTCCCAAGTAATACATTAGCAGGAATATTTGACTTTACTCCCACCTCCCGCATTCCCCTCCCGGCGCCCCAGTCTAAAAACACCTTTGCGACAGGCAGCGCCGGTTCCACGCCTCCAATTCCGGAGACGGAAAGGGTTTTCCCCGGTACCAAGTCTTGAGGGGACACCACCTCAGGACGTACTAGGGTTCGTTCAGCGCCTGTGTCCCGCAGTCCCATGACCGCTGAGTGGCCGATAGTGACGGGTTGGTAATTGTCCAGGGACCTCCCACCACCCCCTCCCACACATAAAACAGTGGACGGTTTCGGGGACATGGATGGGGCCTTAAGACGCTGGGGACATGCTGTCTTGAAGTGCCCCAGCTGGTTGCAGTGATGACAACGTCTGGGTTCTGCGCCTGGCCTGGAGAGGGCAGCAGGGGGGTACACCCCTTGCACTCTGGGGGCTGGGGAAACAGGGGCAGGATTGGGCTTACCCCCTCTCCAGGTGCTGCTGGCAGGCTTCTTCGGCTCAGGCGCCCTGTTATTGGCATACTCATCTGCCAGGGCGGCTGTAGCAGAAGCCCCCTTCGGTTTCCGGTCACGGAGGAACTGCTGGAGGTCCTCTGGGCAGTTCCACAAGAACTGCTCCATGACGAACAGTTCCTGGACCTCCTGGCGGGTGGTGAGCGCTAGACCCGAGGTCCAGTGCTCTGCAGCTCTCAGCAACGCCCGCATGTGGTCGGTCCAGGTGTCCTTTGGGCCCCGCTGCAGGCTCCGGAACTTCTTGCGGTAAGACTCTGGGGTGAGGTTGTAGTGCTGGATCAGGGCCCGCTTGATGCTGCTGTAGTCCTGCTCCGCCCCGGCAGGTAAGTCCCCCAAAACTTCCAGGGACTTACCCCTCAAACGGGGGGTCAGGTATCTTGCCCACTGATCCGGGGCCAGATGGTGTTGAAGGCAGGTCCTTTCAAAGGCCAGCAAGAAGGAATCCAGGTCTCCATCCTTCTCAAGCAGAGGGAAGTCCTCGGCCCGGACTTTGGAAACCCTGGACTCTGGCGGTGCTGGGGCGTCCAGCGGGAGCCCGCGTTGAGCCATCTCCAGTCGGTGCTGGCGCTCCGCTGCTCTCTCTGCCGCTGCTTGCTCCGCTGCCCGCTCAGCAGCTCTCTCTGCCCGCTCCGCTGCTTCACGGCGTTCTGCACGCTCAGCCTCCGCTGCTTTCTCTGCAGCTGCCATGAGTCTCATATAGGCGTCTTCATTACCCGCCTCGAGACGTGCTACTGCCGCTGCAACAAGGGCCGCTGATGTGGACAGGCTGGGGCGGGTAGGTGGTGGGTAGTCCCTTGCCGGACTAAGCACGGGTGGCTGGCTCCTTGGGGAGTCTGGGCTGAGCTCCCCCTCGCCTGGAACAGTACCGTCCACCACCACCTCCTCATAGGCCATAGCACTGGCCTGCGCCCTCACTGCACTCCTGGTGCCCTCCGCCATCTTTGAAACCTCTGGTTACTGACACAGCTGTACCCCTGACCTTGCACACAACTTATTATATCTACACTCTGACCGTCTAGTGCTGGGCTGACCTTAAGACCCCAGCAGTGAAAGTTACCACTGGTAGTCTTTAGTGTCTGGGAGTAGGGGTCCCACGCACACTATTACTCTGATCCCACGTACGCTGCCACCACTGTGAAGGATTACCCCTTCCTCCCACGTCACCAATCCGTGACGTCACTACACAGGCCCAGCTCTCCGGCGCCCCCTTTGTCTCTCAGGTCAGTAAAGGGACTGCACCTAGAGCAAATGGCCGCCGGGGAGACTGCCCTGTTACCCACCCTGGGTATTCTAAGATTCGCAATCAGAGTAAAAGGATCAGCCCAAAATTAATTTATGATTTAATTGCCTTAAGGGCGCACTAGATAATTACAAGAAATATACAATCACAATATATCAAGAGTTACAGTCAGAGTACAATATAACAACAATAATACAAGGCTTAAAGGTATAAAGCTGGAGGTCAATTTACCAGGTCGAAGGTCGCTTGTGGAAGCCGGGGGGCATAGCATTCCGCAGGTCCAAAAACTTAGTTGCCGGGCAGCCCCCAGAAAGCATGTGCTTGCTCCCCTCTGGCTGGCATACCCTGTTCCTTAAGATGTCATCATCATCATCTTCTTCTGTGGAGTGAGACCCTCCCAGTGACCTCAGCTTCTTCTTGTACCTGGCTGAGCCCCCCTGCCTGCAGCTGGGGGGCTTAGCAATCTCCACCCCCTCTGTCTCCCTGCAAGATTTATTCCAATATCTAATAAATGGGATAACTTCTCTCAGGATGATCGGATCAGCACACGGGCAGTACCAGCGCCTGTGGTTTGTTCTGCCGGTCGTACTGGGATCAAACCTGGACCCATTCGGTCCCTGTGGGAGGCTGATCCCTATATCTCGGGTTTCAGACCTTCCACCGTCACGGGAGTCACACTGTTGGATGTACAATTTCTTTAGGGTAAGGAGAATATTTTTTATGAGCCTGTACCTCGGACGATGCGTCCATAATTCACAATTCCATGTTGGAGACGGTTTGGCTGGGCTGCCATAATAGATGTGTATCCAGTGGCCACTTGGCATGCGTGTTTTAATTAAGCCCCCAAGCATTTCCAAGCCCCCTGGTGGCGTGGTTTCCTCATGGGGCTTTGAACTACCGTCTACAGTTTACCCTGAGCTCAGCCCGTTAGCATACTAATAGGAACTCTATTCATTAGCAAAGGTGGGGGTCCAGGAGCACTCCTGTGTCCAGGAGACAAAATGGAGTCACGCCAATCTGATAGCATGCCTGTTCCAAGATGGCGGCTGTTCCCTCATCACAGTGACATTATCACTTATCTTAGGAAAATCATCTACAATATTCACTTATTGGGTCCATCTTGGTTCTGGCCCGGTGACCCTAACGGAAATTCTGCAGTAAATACCCGGCTCTTATTATTGTTATGGGATGTACAACAGATCGGTCACAGCCTCGTTACAACCCACAATCAATCAGTGCAGATAAGGAAGAGACTTCAGAAAGAGGCAGCTCTGCGCATGCGTCATCTGTTCTGCGCATGCGTCATCTGTTCTGCGCATGCGCCATCTGTTCTGCGCATGCGTCATCTGTTCTGCGCATGCGTCATCTGTTCTGCGCATGCGTCATCTGTTCTGCGCATGCGTCATCTGTTCTGCGCATGCGTCATCTGTTCTGCGCATGCGTCATCTGTTCTGCGCATGCGTCATCTGTTCCGCGCATGCGTCATCTGTTCCGCATGTTCTGAAATATTCTTGGCTTCATTGTCGGCCCTGCGCGGCCACGGTTCTTATGTTTATTGCAAAATGTCTGTTTGTTACATGAGAAAATTCAATGAAAACTATTGAAAATAAAATCATCGCAAAGTAAGAATCACAGGAAAACAGCCAGAGATAGGGTACGCCGTCGCCAACGCTTACCCTGACAGCTCTGTTACATGGGACTGCAGGTGACATCTACTACATTATCTGTAATACAGAGGATTAATGTAAGCAGGGAACAGAGAGGGGAGAAAGCAGGGAACAGAGAGGGGAGAAAGCAGGGAACAGAGAGGGAGAAAGCAGAGACCAGAGGGGAGAAAGCAGGGAACAGAGAGAGAGAAGGCAGGGAACAGAGGGGAGAAGGCAGGGAACAGGGGAGAAAGCAGGGAACAGAGAGGGAGAAAGCAGAGAACAGAGGGGAGAAAGCAGGGAACAGAGAGGGAGAAGGCAGAGCACAGAGGGAGAAGGCAGGGAACAGAGAGGGAGAAAGCAGAGCACAGAGACGGAGAAGGCAGAGCACAGAGGGAGAAGGCAGGGAACAGAGGGGAGAAAGCAGGGAACAGAGAGGGAGAAGGCAGAGCACAGAGAGGGAGAAAGCAGGGAACAGAGAGGGAGAAGGCAGAGCACAGAGAGGGAGAAAGCAGGGAACAGGGGAGAAAGCAGGGAACAGAGGGAGAAGGCAGGGAACAGAGGGAGAAGGCAGAGCACAGAGAGGGAGAAGGCAGGGAACAAAGGGAGAAGGCAGGGAACAGAGAGGGAGAAAGCAGAGAACAGAGGGGAGAAAGCAGGGAACAGAGGGAGAAGGCAGAGAACAGAGAGGGAGAAGGCAGGGAACAGAGAGGGAGAAAGCAGAGAACAGGGGAGAAAGCAGGGAACAGAGAGGGAGAAGGCAGAGCACAGAGAGGGAGAAAGCAGGGAACAGAGGGGAGAAAGCAGAGAACAGAGGGGAGAAAGCAGGGAACAGAGAGGGAGAAGGCAGGGAACAGAGAGGGAGAAGGCAGGGAACAGAGGGAGAAGGCAGGGAACAGAGAGGGAGAAGGCAGGGAACAGAGAGGGAGAAGGCAGGGAACAGAGGGAGAAGGCAGAGCACAGAGAGGGAGAAGGCAGGGAACAGAGAGGGAGAAAGCAGAGACCAGAGGGGAGAAAGCAGGGAACAGAGAGAGAGAAGGCAGGGAACAGAGGGAGAAGGCAGGGAACAGAGGGAGAAGGCAGGGAACAAAGAGGGAGAAAGCAGGGAACAGAGAGGGAGAAAGCAGAGAACAAAGGGGAGAAGGCAGAGCACAGAGGGAGAAGGCAGGGAACAGAGAGGGAGAAAGCAGAGCACAGAGAGGGAGAAGGCAGAGCACAGAGGGAGAAGGCAGGGAACAGAGAGGGAGAAAGCAGAGCACAGAGAGGGAGAAGGCAGAGCACAGAGGGAGAAGGCAGGGAACAGAGGGGAGAAAGCAGGGAACAGAGAGGGAGAAGGCAGAGCACAGAGAGGGAGAAAGCAGGGAACAGAGAGGGAGAAAGCAGGGAACAGAGAGGGAGAAGGCAGGGAACAGAGAGGGAGAAAGCAGGGAACAGAGAGGGAGAAAGCAGAGACCAGAGGGGAGAAAGCAGGGAACAGAGAGAGAGAAGGCAGGGAACAGAGGGAGAAGGCAGGGAACAAAGAGGGAGAAAGCAGGGAACAGAGAGGGAGAAAGCAGAGAACAAAGGGGAGAAGGCAGAGCACAGAGGGAGAAGGCAGGGAACAGAGAGGGAGAAAGCAGAGCACAGAGAGGGAGAAGGCAGAGCACAGAGAGGGAGAAGGCAGAGCACAGAGGGAGAAGGCAGGGAACAGAGAGGGAGAAAGCAGGGCACAGAGAGGGAGAAGGCAGAGCACAGAGGGAGAAGGCAGGGAACAGAGGGGAGAAAGCAGGGAACAGAGAGGGAGAAGGCAGAGCACAGAGAGGGAGAAAGCAGGGAACAGAGAGGGAGAAAGCAGGGAACAGAGAGGGAGAAGGCAGAGCACAGAGAGGGAGAAAGCAGGGAACAGGGGAGAAAGCAGGGAACAGAGGGAGAAGGCAGGGAACAGAGGGAGAAGGCAGGGAACAGAGAGGGAGAAGGCAGGGAACAAAGGGAGAAGGCAGGGAACAGAGAGGGAGAAAGCAGAGAACAGAGAGGGAGAAAGCAGGGAACAGAGGGAGAAGGCAGAGAACAGAGAGGGAGAAGGCAGGGAACAGAGAGGGAGAAAGCAGAGAACAGGGGAGAAAGCAGGGAACAGAGAGGGAGAAGGCAGAGCACAGAGAGGGAGAAGGCAGGGAACAGAGAGGGAGAAGGCAGGGAACAGAGAGGGAGAAGGCAGGGAACAGAGAGGGAGAAGGCAGGGAACAAAGGGAGAAAGCAGAGAACAGAGGGAGAAGGCAGGGAACAGAGAGGGAGAAGGCAGGGAACAAAGGGAGAAAGCAGAGAACAGAGGGAGAAGGCAGGGAACAGAGAGGGAGAAGGCAGGGAACAAAGGGAGAAAGCAGAGAACAGAGGGAGAAGGCAGGGAACAGAGAGGGAGAAGGCAGGGAACAAAGGGAGAAAGCAGAGAACAGAGGGAGAAGGCAGGGAACAGAGAGGGGAGAAAGCAGGGAACAGAGAGGAAGAAGGCAGAGCACAGAGAGGGAGAAAGCAGAGAACAAAGAAAGCATGGAGCAGAGAACAGAGAGGGAGAAAGCAGAGAACAAAGAAAGCATGGAGCAGAGAACAGAGAGGGAGAAGGCAGGGAACAGAGGGAGAAAGCAGGGAACAGAGAGGGAGAGAGCAGAGAACAAAGAAAGCATGGAGCAGAGAAGGTATGAAGCACAGCTAGGGAGAAGGTATGGAACAGAGGGCACGGAGCACATAAGATAATAGACAGAATGCAGAGAGATAGGAGGACAATGAAGAGCAGGAAGCCACCAGCTTTGCATCCAGCAGAACTCCTGTTGTGACCACCAGGCGGCAGCAGCGCTCCACCATCCAGCAAGATGGAACAATACTGATCAGCCCTCTCTGCTGCCCCCTGTAGGCAGATTGATGACTGAAGAATATCATGGAGACCCCACTTTCAGTGGTTTCGGGGTCCGTTCCCCTCATGAATTTCTGTCCTAGTTCCGAGGTTGTTATCCGTCCCCTCCAGCTACATCTTTCTCTACATAGTTGTTACCCCACAAAGTAGCTCATGGGGGGCAGGGTACATAACACTGAGTATACAGGGGGTACACAGCGCACATGGGGGGCACATAACACTGACAGCCGAGTATACGGGGTATACAGGGATTCAGCAAGCTGTGTAGGGGGTGTGGAGGTGTATACGGAGCTGTACACACGGCCGGTGGCGGCGGACGGCTTCCGTTACTAGTCACGTAACACCGGATAATATTATTAACTTTTATTCCTGCTGCCATAAGAGCGTAATACAAGTAATACAGCACAGAAAGTAACGGCGGCAGAAAGCGAAGGTGGAGGGGCCGCGGGGCAGAAACAGGGGTCAGGAGCAGAGACAGAGGGCGGAGGGGCCACGGGGCAGAGACAGGGGGCAGGAGCAGAGACAGAGGGCGGAGGGGCCGCGGGGCAGAAACGGGGCGGAGGGGCTGCGGGGGCAGAGACAGAGGGCGGAGGGGCCGCGGGGGCAGAGACAGGGGGCAGGAGCAGAGACACAGGGCGGAGGGGCCGCGGGGCAGAGACACAGGGCGGCGGGGCAGAGACAGGGGGCAGGAGCAGAGACACAGGGCGGAGGGGCCGCGGGGCAGAGACAGGGGGCAGGAGCAGAGACACAGGGCGGAGGGGCTGCGGGGCAGAGACAGGGGGCAGGAGCAGAGACACAGGGCGGAGGGGCTGCGGGGCAGAGACGGGGCAGGAGCAGAGACACAGGGCGGAGGGGCCGCGGGGCAGAGACGGGGCAGGAGCAGAGACACAGGGCGGAGGGGCCGCGGGGCAGAGACAGGGGGCAGGAGCAGAGACACAGGGCGGAGGGGCCGCGGGGCAGAGAGAGAGGGCAGGAGTAAGGCAGAGACACAGGGTGGAGGGGCCGTGGGTCAGAGACAGGGGGCAGGAGTAAGGCAGAGACACAGGGCGGAGGGGCCGCGGGGCAGAGAGAGAGGGCAGGAGTAAGGCAGAGACACAGGGCGGAGGGTCCGCGGGGCAGAGACAGGGGGCAGGAGTAAGGCAGAGACACAGGCCAAAGGGCACTGGGCAGAGACAGGGGGCAGGAGCAAGGCAGAGACACAGGGCGGAGGGGCTGCGGGGTAGAGACAGAGGGCAGGAGCAGAGACAGAGGGCAGGAGCAAGGCAGAGACACAGGGTGGAGGGGCCGCGGGGCAGAGACAGAGGGCAGGAGCAAGGCAGAGACACAGGGCTGAGGGGCTGAGACGGGGCAGGAGCAAGGCAGAGACAGGGTGAAGGGGCTGCAGGGCAGAGACACAGGGCTCAGAGGCCGCGGGGCAGAGACAGGGGGCAGGAGCAAGGCAGAGACACAAGGCGGAGGGGCCGCGGGGGCAGAGACAGGGGGCAGGAGCAGAGACAGAGGGCAGGAGCAAGGCAGAGACAGAGGGCGGAGGGGCTGTGGGGCAGAGACGGGGCAGGAGCAAGGTAGAGACACAGAGCGGAGCGGCCGCGGGGCAGAGACAGAGGGCAGGAGCAAGGCAGAGACACAGGACTGAGGGGCTGAGACAGGGGGCAGGAGCAAGGCAGAGACAGGGTGAAGGGGCTGCAGGGCAGAGACGGGGCAGGAGCAAGGCAGAGACACAAGGCGGAGGGGCCGCGGGGGCAGAGACAGGGGGCAGGAGCAGAGACAGAGGGCAGGAGCAAATCAGACAGAGGGCGGAGGGGCTGCGGGGCAGAGACAGAGGGCAGGAGCAAGGCAGAGACACAAGGCGGAGGGTCCGCGGGTCAGAGAAGGGGCAGGAGCAAAGGCAGAGACACAGGGCGGAGGGGCCACTGGGGCAAAGACAGGGCAGGAGCAGAGAGAGGGCAGGGGCAAGGCAGAGACACAGGGCAGAGGGGCCGCGGGGCAGAGACAGGGGGCAGGAGCAGAGACAGAGGGCAGGAGCAAGGCGGAGGGGCCGTGGGTCAGAGACGGGGCAGGAGCAGAGACAGAGGGCAGGAGCAAGGCAGAGACAGAGGGCGGAGGGGCCGCGGGTCAGAGACAGGGGGTAGGAGAAGAGACAGAGGGCAGGAGCAAGGCAGAGACCCAAGGCGGAGGGGCCGCGGGTCAGAGACGGGGCAGGAGCAGAGACAGGGCAGAGGGGCAGCGGGTCAGAGACAGGGGACAGGAGCAAGGCAGAGACAGAGGGCAGGAGCAAGGCAGAGACAGGGCAGAGGGGCCGCGGGTCAGAGACAGGGGGCAGGAGCAAGGCAGAGACAAAGGGCGGAGGGACCGCGGGGCAGAGACAGAGGGCAAGAGCAAGGCAGAGACACAGGGCGGAGGGGGCCGCGGGGCAGAGACAGGGCAGGAGCAGAGACGGGGCAGGAGCAAGGCAGAGACACAGGGCAGAGGGGCCGCGGGGACAGAGACAGGGGGCAGGAGCAAGGCAGAGTCACAGGGCGGAAGGGCCACGGGGCAGAGACAGAGGGCAGGAGCAAGGCAGAGACACAGGCCGAAGGGGGCACTGGGCAGAGACAGGGGGCAGGAGCAAGGCAGAGACACAGGGTGGAGGGGGCACTGGGCAGAGACAGGGGGCAGGAGCAAGGCAGAGACACAGGGCGGAGGGGGCACTGGGCAGAGACAGGGGGCAGGAGCAAGGCAGAGACACAGGGCGGAGGGGGCACTGGGCAGAGACAGGGCAGGAGCAAGGCAGAGACACAGGGCGGAGGGGGCACTGGGCAGAGACAGAGGGCAGGAGCAAGGCAGAGACACAGGCCAAAGGGGGCACTGGGCAGAGACAGGGGGCAGGAGCAAGGCAAAGACACAGGTCGGAGGGGCCGCGGGGCAGAGACAGAGGGCAGAAGCAAGGCAGAGACACAGGGCGGAGGGGCCATGGGGCAGGAGCAAGGCAGAGTCACAGGGCGGAGGGGCCGTGGGGCAGAGACAGAGGGCAGGAGCAAGGCAGAGACACAGGGCGGAGGGGCCGCAGGGCAGAGACAGGGGGCAGGAGCAAGGCAGAGACACAGGGCGGAGGGGCCACGGGGCAGGAGCAAGGCAGAAACACAGGGCAGAGGGGCTGCAGGGCAGAGACGGGGCAGGAGCAAGGCAGAGACACAGGGCAGAAGGGCCGTGGGGGCAGAGACGGAGCAAGGCAGAGTCACAGGGCGGAGGGGCCGTGGGGCAGAGACAGAGGGCAGGAGCAAGGCAGAGACACAGGGCGGAGGGGCCGCAGGGCAGAGACGGGGCAGGAGCAAGGCAGAGACACAGGGTGGAGGGGCCGCAGGGCAGAGACAGGGGGCAGGAGCAAGGCAGAAACACAGGGCGGAGGGGCTGCAGGGCAGAGACGGGGCAGGAGCAAGGCAGAGACACAGGGCAGAGGGGCCGTGGGGGCAGAGACAGGGGGAGGAGCAAGGCAGAGACACAGGGCGGCAACACAGGGCAGACTCTAGGTATAAAAGATCTTATGATCCGTGATCCCCATAACTGGATGAACTGCTGCCACCGAAAAATGATGCCACTCTTCAAAAGGTCCACTTGATTGCCAAAGCTCCCCTGTTAGCAATGTAAATTTCTCTCTGCCGGTGTCAGTTTTCTATTAAAGTATGCACATGGATGCCTTTATCAGGAGACCCTGTGACAATACAGCCCCCACCCCCACTTCAGACGCATGAACTTCTACAATATATGGCTGAGAGACGTCAGGCTGTATGAGGATCAGCGCAGATGTAAAACACTCCTTCAAGGTATCAAGTGCCTCCCTGACCGGACTGGACAATTTGGAAAAGCCCATCCCCTTCCTGGTAATATTCGTCAGAGGTTTGGCCACTACTGAAACATTTTTAATAAACTTATGGTAGTAGTTGGCGAAATCCAAAAATCTTTGAAACGCCATCAAATTCTCAAGACGATCCCAATCCAATACCACCCGGACTTTCGCCGGATCCATGCGAACATCAGTGGACGATAACACATCCAAGGAAAGGGATCTCCTCAACCAAGAATATACACTTCTCAGGTTTGACAACTAATTTATTGTATCTGAGTATCTGTAAGACCTGCCTGACATGTACCTGGTGTGACTCAAGGTCAGGTGAATAAATTAATATGTCATCCAGATAGATAACTATGAAACTGCCTACCAGGTGACTAAAGGCGTCAGTGATAAAGTGCTGAAAGACGGCGGGCGCATTTGTCAACCCAAAATGCATCACCAGATTCTCAGTGTCCCTCAGGCGTATTGAAAGCAGTTTTCCACTCATCCCCCTCTTTAATGCAAATTACATTATACGTCATCCTGAGGTCCAGTTTTGAAAGCCATTTTGCTCCTTCAATCTGATTAAAGAGGTCCGGGATGACACGGAGCGGATATGGATCCCGAACCGTGATCTGATTCAGTTTCCGGAAATCTAGGCAAGAGCGTAACCCCCATCTTTCTTCTTAACAAAGAAAAACCCCGCAGCAATGGGGGATGAGGATGGTCTGATATTACTCTTTGCCAAAATCTAAGCAAAATAGTCCTTCATGGTCGGCTTCTCTGTACCAGAGATATTATACAGTCTGCTCTTTGGCAACTACAGCCCAGGAACATGATTAATGGCCCAATCATAAGGACGATGGGGATGAAGTTCTTGGCACCCCTGCTCCGAGAACATGTCACAAAAGTCAGACAGGTATTTTGGCACAGACTGGGTATCCACCCCAGCCAACCAGGTTCCAAAGCAGTGTCCTTGACAATACTCACTCCACTTTACCACTTCCGCCAATCTACCACGATTATGCAAAGTGAGCCAAGGAAGTCCAAGAACCACAGGAGATGGCATACCCTCTAGAACATAACAGTTACCTGAAGATGTAACCCTCGGGCAACTTGAGTAAAATACCCCTCTCATGGGGGTGGTGGAGTGGTTTGAGGCCCTGGCTGGACCTGAAGGAACTTAACATTGATTAAGATAAACCCGCCCCACTGTCAGAGCAGCAATAGGATCAATAATGGATCAAAAAACAGTTTCAGTCAGAGCCAATGTCACGACTCTGTTGTCAGGTTACCCTGGACAAAGGGCTCCTTCCCTGTCCCTAGTGACTCCTTAGCTCACCCTGTTCCCCAGGTTACTTCTGATGGTGAAGATGCCAGGGCCACGTACCTTGCCTTAGCCCCTAAATCCGCCCTCAGTCTGTACCCTTCCCCCAAGCAGGGAAGAGAGGAGTAGTAGTGTACCGTAATACAACAACCAGACTAACAAGGTCATACAAACAGGGATAACGGAAAATACTAAACATACAAATAAACTCATACATATACTGTAATAGAGGAATGCACCGGGGAGTGAAGGATGGGGTTAAACCAAAGTAGGAGAAGAAAGGGAATTATTACACACTCAAAACCAAGCAACAGTCACAGACAAATCCACCAAACACCTTCTCAAATATTAACCACCAACATCTCCAGCCATGCAGCATAAGCTAATCTGACAATGAGTGCTAGTCAGGACCCAGATTATATAGGGGATGGGAGTGGCTAACAGTGAACAGCTGAGAGCCTTAATGCAGGAAAGCTTCCAGGAGCTTTCAGCTGAGCAGATTAACCCCTGCACTGCTAGAAGAAACCTGCACCATTTAATATGAAGGTGAAGTGCTTCAAATCAGTGCAGGAGTAGGAGAAATCAGACGCCGCGGTCTTCTGGCTTCTCTCTGTCGCAGACATCTGGTGACAATAACACAATGGAAGGTCACATGATACATCTGCATAGTTCTGTGTAGTCTCCATAGTGCTATGTGGGATATAGCCTGCAGTGATACGTAACTCTGATTACTAGACAGTAACAATCAGCACCACAGTGTCTGATGACGGTGCAGACGCCTGCAGTGCAGGACCGTCAGCGCGGTGCAGACGCCTGCAGTGCAGGACCGTCAGCGCGGTGCAGACACCTGCAGTGCAGGACGGTCAGCGCGGTGCAGACGCCTGCAGTGCAGGACGGTCAGCGCGGTGGGACGCCTGCAGTGCAGGACGGTCAGCGCGGTGCAGACGCCTGCAGTGCAGGACGATCAGCGCGGTGCAGACGCCTGCAGTGCAGGACGGTCAGCGCGGTGCAGACACCTTCAGGACGGTCAGTGCGGTGTAGATGGATCTTGTCTCCTCCACTGAGACTATACACACCTGCTTTTCCTAGGACAGTTGTTATGGAGCTGCAGGATGTGGTGTCAGTCTCCACTGCACTTCTGGCATTCCACTCATGAACCCAGTAGCTCAGGATGAGTAGACCGGTTGCTTCCTCAGAGTGGCTGCGCTTCCACCATGTGGTCAGTGTGTCAGTAAATAACCCTTTAATGTGTCCCCACCCCCGACTCCAGAATACAAGGGGTTAATGTGCATCCTCCATGCCTGTACATTTAGGAAATAGTTGAGTCTGTAATTTGGCAGTGCGACGCCCACAGCGCAGCGACCCCGCGCCGAGCAGAACAAAGCTCCGCCATTGATGGGAGAAGGCAGCAAAATGCCAGAACCCGACCTACACATGATGGCCTGCAGCCTGGCACTGGGGGAGGGGGAGGCGCCGCTGCCAAACACCCGGCCATAGACACGGTCCTCACCGTGTATCCTCAGAAATAGGGTGTTAGATCCCACCGTAACCCTGCAAAACCACAGGTGCGTCATGAAGTGCACCAGAGTGTCACTCCGTACACCCCAGCCATCTCCCCGCACACCCACAGCCGCCACCCCGCACACCCCCAGCCGTCTCCCCGCACACCCCCAGCCGTCTCCCCGCACACCCCCAGCCGTCTCCCCGCACACCCCCAGCCGTCTCCCCGTACACCCCCAGCCGTCTCCCCGTACACCCACAGCCGTCTCCCAGTACACCCACAGCCGCCACCCCGCACACCCCCAGCCGTCTCCCCGCACACCCCCAGCCGTCTCCCCGTACACCCCCAGCCGTCTCCCCGTACACCCCCAGCCGTCTCCCCGTACACCCACAGCCGTCTCCCCGTACACCCACAGCCGTCTCCCAGTACACCCACAGCCGTCTCCCAGTACACCCCAGCCGTCTCCCCGTACACCCACAGCCGTCTCCCAGTACACCCACAGCCGTCTCCCAGTACACCCCCAGCCGTCTCCCCGCACACCCCCAGCCGTCTCCCCGTACACCCACAGCCGTCTCCCAGTACACCCACAGCCGTCTCCCAGTACACCCCAGCCGTCTCCCCGTACACCCACAGCCGTCTCCCAGTACACCCACAGCCGTCTCCCAGTACACCCACAGCCGTCTCCCAGTACACCCCCAGCCGTCTCCCCGTACACCCACAGCCGTCTCCCCGTACACCCCCAGCCGTCTCCCCGTACACCCCCAGCCGTCTCCCCGTACACCCCCAGCCGTCTCCCCGTACACCCCCAGCCGTCTCCCCGTACACCCCCAGCCGTCTCCCAGTACACCCCCAGCCGTCTCCCAGTACACCCCCAGCCGTCTCCCCGTACACCCCCAGCCGTCTCCCCGTACACCCCCAGCCGTCTCCCCGTACACCCCCAGCCGTCTCCCCGTACACCCCCAGCCGTCTCCCCGTACACCCCAGCCGCCACCCCGTACACCCCCAGGTGTCACCACGTAGTCCCCGGTGTCCCACCTCAGTGTTTTGTGCCAGTATGACCTGGTGCTCATTTCTCCATTATGAGGACTCAGAAAGTCCGGACTCGCAGAGAGATGGCACTGCACACAGAGACATAGACCTGGACTGCACAGAGGACATATTCACGTGGTCAGAATTGTTGGTGCCCCTCGTTTAATAACAGAAAACCCCACAACGGTCACAGAAATAACTTGAATCTGACAAAAGTAATAATAAATAAAAGATCTACGACAATGAACAGATGAAAGTCCGACATTGCTTTTCCACCATGCGTCCACAGAATTTTAAAAAATAAATAAAACTCATGAAATCGGCCTGGACAGACATGATGGGACCTGTAATGCGCAGGTGCCGGAAAGGTCAGTGAGGCCCAGCGCCTGCGCACTGCAATACTTTACTCGGCCCTCAACATTGCCGACACAGTGCGCCTGTGCCAGAGCCACAGTGTGAAGACCAGAAGAGGACGTCATCGAATGAAGATGGGAGGCTCCGGACCGCGACACCCATCGGACCAGACCGCCCCTGGGTGAGTATAATATAACCTCTTTTTCTTCTCTTTCAGGTAACATCGGGGCTTATCTACAGCATTACAGAATGCATTACAGAACGCTGTATATATACCCCCTGATGGCGGTGGGCTTACCTCACCATCGATTTTGGGGGCGACAGGTTCCCTTTAAATATTAAATACATGCAGAGAACCAATCAATGCTGTACAAATGATTAGATAATATACAACTGGTATTGGAACGACAAAAAAAAAAAATCAGAAAAATCAAAAAATACAGACCTGGAAAACAAAAATTGCATTACTAAATGTAAAATAAATCATTCCTGGTAGTCATACCATTTGGATGTCTTGTGACCAATTTTAACCCCTTAATGACCGCCGATACGCCTTTTAACGGCGGCCGCTAAGGGTACTTAAACCACAGCGCCGTTAATTAACGGCGCTGTGGAAAAAGTAAATAGCGCCCCCCAGAGTCGGATTTTCTCCAGGGTCTCGGCTGCTGGGGGTAGCCGAGACCCCAGAGAACATGATTCGGGGGGGGGGTTTATTGCCGACCCCGCATTTGCGATCGCCAGTAATTAACCGTTTACCGGCGATCGCAAAAAAAAAAAAAAACGCGATTTCTTTTTAATTTCTCTGTCCTCCGATGTGATCGCACATCAGAGGACAGAGAAATGGGGTCCCAGGTAGCCCCCCGATACTTACCTGTCTCCCCCGGTGCTCCTCGTGGCTCCCGATGGGTGCCGCCATCTTCAAAATGGCGGGCGCATGCGCAGTGCGCCCGCCAGCCGGCACCGGGAGAATCTTTGGGGTCTCGGCTGCTGGGGGTAGCCGAGACCCCAAAGAACATGATCGGGGTCGGGTTTACCGACCCCTGTTTTGCGATCGCCGGTAATTAACTGTTTACCGGCGACCGCAAAAAAAAAAAAAGCAAAGTAATTCTCTGTCCTCTGATGTGATCGCACATCAGAGGACAGAGAAATAGGGGGATTCGGGGACCTTATTATACTTACCGGTGTCCCTGGGTCCTCCTGCTGCTCCTCCTGGCCACCGGCGTCTTCTTGGCAAAAGAATATGGCGGGCGCATGCGCAGTGCGCCCGCCATCTTTCGCCATCTGCCGGCCGGCAGGAGAAGAGCAGTTGGGGCTAAAATTAGGGTTAGGGCTAGGGTTAGGGCTAGGGCTAGGGTTAGGGCTAGGGTTAGGGCTAGGGCTAGGGTTAGGGCTAGGGTTAGGGCTAGGGTTAAATTTAGGGTTAGGGTTGGGGCTAAATTTAGGGTTAGGCTTCTTTCACACTTACGTCAGTACGGGGCCGTCGCAATGCATCGGCCCGACATACCGACGCACGTTGTGAAAATTGTGCACAACGTGGGCAGCGGATGTAGTTTTTCAACGCATCCGCTGCCCAATGTATGTCCTGGGGAGGAGGGGGCGGAGTTATGGCCACGCATGCGTGGTCAGAAATGGCGGACGCGATGTACAAAAAAACGTTACATTGAACGGTTTTTTGTGCCGATGGTTCGCCAAAACACAACTGATCCAGTGCACGACGGACGCGACGTGTGGCCATCCGTCACGATCCGTCGGCAATACAAGTCTATGGGCAAAAAAACGCATCCTGCGGGCACATTTGGAGGATCCGTTTTTTGTCCAAAACGACAGATTGCAACGGATGCCAAACGACGCAAGTGTGAAAGTAGCCTTAGGGCTAGGGTTAGGGTTGGGGCTAAAGTTAGGGTTAGGGATGGGGCTAAAGTTAGTGTTAGAGTTGGGATTAGGGTTAGGGTTTGGATTAGGGTTGGTATTAGGGTTAGGGTTGGCATTAGGGTTACGCTTGGGATTAGGGTTAGGTTTGGGATTAGGGTTAAGGTTAGGGTTGTGATTAGGGGTGTATTGGGATTAGGGTTAGGTTTGAGGTTAGGGTTGAGATTAGGATTAGGGGTGTGTTGGATTTATGGTTTTGATTAGGGTTATGGTTAGGGTTGACATTAGGGTTGTTTTGGGGTAAGGGTTGTGATTATCGTTAGGGTTAGTGATTAGGATTATGGATCGGGTTGGGATTAGGGTTAGGGGTGTGTTGGGGTTAGGGTTGGAGCTAGAATTGGGGGGTTTCCACTGTCTAGTTACATCAGGGGGTCTCCAAACACGACAGCCAATTTTGCGCTCAAAAAGTCAAATGGTGCTCCCTCCCTTCTGAGCTCTGCCGTGCGCCCAAACAGTGGGTTACCCCCACTTATGGGGCATCAGCGTACTCGGGATAAATTGGACAACAACTTTTGGGGTCCAATTTCTCCTGTTACCCTTGTGAAAATAAAAACTTGGGGGCTACAAAATCTTTTTTTGTGGAAAATTTTTTTATTTTATTTTCACGACTCTGCATTCTAAACTTCTGTGAAGCACTTGGGCATTCAAAGTTCTCACCACACATCTAGATAAGTTCCATGGGGGGTCTAGTTTCCAAAACGGGGTCACTTGTGGGGGGTTACTACAGTTTAGGTACATCAGGGGCTCTGCAATCGCAACATAATGCCCACAGACCATTCTATCTAAGTCTGCATTCCAAAACGGCGCTCCTTCCCTTCCGAGCTCTGCCGTGCGCCCAAACAGTGGTTTACCCCCACATATGGCACATCAGTGTACTCGGGATAAATTGGACAACAACTATTGCAGTCCAATTTCTCCTGTTACCCTTGTGAAAATAAAAACTTGGGGGCTACAATATCTTTTTGTGGAAAAAAAAATATTTTTATTTTCACGACTCTGCATTCTAAACTTCTGTGAAGCACTTGGGCATTCAAAGTTCTCACCACACATCTAGATATGTTCCATGGGGGGTCTAGATTCCAAAATGGGGTCACTTGTGGGGGGTTTCCACTGTTTAGGCAGATCAGGGACTCTCTAAACGTGACATGGCGTCCGATCTCAATTCCAGCCAATTCTGCATTGAAAAGTCAAACGGCGCTCCTTCTCTTCCAAGCTCTGCGGTGCGCCCTAACAGTGGTTTACCCCCACATATTGGGTATCGACGTACTCAGGAGAAATTGCACTACATATTTTGTGGTCTAATTTCTCCTGTTACCCTTGTGAAAATAAGAATTTGTGGGCGAAAAGATCGCATTTGTTTACACAAAAATGATTTTTTATTTTCACGGCTCTACGTTATAAACTTCTGTGAAGCACTTGGTGGGTTCAAAGTGCTCGCCACACATCTAGATAAGTTCCTTAAGGGGTCTAGTTTCCAAAATGGTGTCACTTGTGGGGAGTTTCCACTGTTTAGGCAGATCAGGGGCTCTCTAAATGTGACATGGCGTCCAATCTCAATTCCAGCCAATTCTGCATTGAAAAAGTCAAACGGCGCTCCTTCACTTCTAAGTTCTGCGGTGCGCCCAAAAAGTGGTTTACCCCCACATATGGGGTATTGGCGTATTCAGGAGAAATTGCATAACAAAATTTATGGTTACATTTCTGTTTTTACACTTGTGAAAATAAAAAAATGGTTCTGAATTAAAATGTTTGCAAAAAAAAGTTAAATGTTCATTTTTTCCTTCCACATTGTTTCAGTTCCTGTGAAGCACGTAAAGGGTTAATAAACTTCTTGAATGTGGTTTTCAGCACCTTGAGGGGTGTAGTTTTTAGAATGGTGTCACACTTCATTATTTTCTATCATATAGACCCCTCAAAATGACTTCAAATGTGATGTGGTCCCTAAAAAAAAAAATGGTGTTGTAAAAATGAGAAATTGCTGGTCAACTTTTAACCCTTATAACTCCCTAACAAAAAAAATTTTGTTTCCAAAATTGTGCTGATGTAAAGTAGACATGTGGGAAATGTTATTTATTAACTATTTTTCGTGACATATCTCTCTGATTTAAGGGCCTAAAAGTACAAAGTTTGAAAATTGCAAAATTTAAATTTTTTTTACCATATTTCCGTTTTTTTCATAAATAATCGCAAGTAATATCGAAGAACATGGACCCGCAGGGCGCACAGAGGACATGGACCTGCAGGGCGCACAGAGGACATGGACCTGCAGGGCGCACAGAGGACATGGACCTGCAGGGCGCACAGAGGACATGGACCTGCAGGGCGCACAGAGGACATGAACCTGCAGGGCGCACAGAGGACATGGACCTGCAGGGCGCACAGAGGACATGGACCTGCAGGGCGCACAGAGGACATGGACCTGCAGGGCGCACAGAGGACATGGACCTGCAGGGCGCACAGAGGACATGAACCTGCAGGGCGCACAGAGGACATGAACCTGCAGGGCGCACAGAGGACATGGACCTGCAGGGCGCACAGAGGACATGAACCTGCAGGGCGCACAGAGGACATGGACCTGCAGGGCGCACAGAGGACATGAACCTGCAGGGCGCACAGAGGACATGGACCTGCAGGGCGCACAGAGGACATGAACCTGCAGGGCGCACAGAGGACATGAACCTGCAGGGCGCACAGAGGACATGGACCTGCAGGGCGCACAGAGGACATGGACCTGCAGGGCGCACAGAGGACATGGACCTGCAGCGCGCACAGAGGACATGAACCTGCAGGGCGCACAGAGGACATGGACCTGCAGGGCGCACAGAGGACATGGACCTGCAGGGCGCACAGAGGACATGGACCTGCAGGGCGCACAGAGGACATGGACCTGCAGGGCGCACAGAGGACATGGACCTGCAGGGCGCACAGAGGACATGGACCTGCAGGGCGCACAGAGGACATGGACCTGCAGGGCGCACAGAGGACATGGACCTGCAGGGCGCACAGAGGACATGGACCTGCAGGGCGCACAGAGGACATGGACCTGCAGGGCGCACAGAGGACATGGACCTGCAGGGCGCACAGAGGACATGGACCTGCAGCGCGCACAGAGGACAAGGAGCTGCAGGGCGCACAGAGGACAAGGAGCTGCAGGGCGCACAGAGGACATGGACCTGCAGGGCGCACAGAGGACATAGACCTGCACTGTATATTGTGAGGCTGTGACCCCTGTTACAGCTGGGGGGCGCTGTTTGTGCTCCCCAGAATGCGCACAGAGGCGTATGAAGGTCATAAGTGTGCATGGCAGTCGCAGGTGTAGCTGTGATTGCAGTGTGAGGCAGTGACTCATGTCACAGGTAGGGGTCGCTGTGTCTTCTCCCCAGGTTGTGCATGCAGACGGATGAAGTCCATAGGTGTGCATGGGAGTCACGGATTTCCGATCCAGGTTTTCCATGTGGCTGAAGGCCACAGGTTTGTGTGTGTTAAAAGCTCTGCAGTAAGAGGTATGGGTGCGTCAGGTGTCGGGTGCACGTCAGTGTCAGTCTGGTGTGTGCTGGTGTGCAGAGCATAGGCCTGCAGAGCGCTGGCTGAGTGCATGGAGGCACAGGCCTGCGGAGCCAGCACCCAGGGCAGCTGAATAGCCTGGAACCCGCAGCGTATACAGCGATGCAAGTCGTCCATGGTACCGGTCTCGGATGTGGACAGTCCTGTGCCCGAAGGTGGATGTCGAGTGCCTGAAAGAGGACTAGAATGTGTAACGATTGCAAACAGGTGGATATGGTGCCCGGCTGCTATCCGGAGGATATCCTGGACTATGTACAGCTGTGTGAGGAAAGAGACTAAGAGACTGTGATACAGCGATGCAGGACACCCACGGGAACTATTCAGAGGGGGGCTGGCGTATGTAGTGTCTGCAACATATGAGGCTGTGTGTATGGAGACTGTAATATGGCGTGCGGTCGCCCAGGGAAACTGGACAAGGGAAGTCTGGCCTGTTTAGGGACCGCAAATCTAAAGCCATGTGATATGTATTGCTATGAACAGGTGTGAACTGAACACTGATAATATACACTGAAGTTATATGCATTTGTGTGAATTGGACTTTAAAGGGAACCTGTCACCTGAATTTGGCGGGACCGGTTTTCGGTCATATGGGCGGAGTTTTCAGGTGTTTGATTCACCCTTTCCTTACCCGCTTGCTGCATGCTGGCCGCAATATTGGATTGAAGTTCATTCTCTGTCCTCCGTAGTACACGCCTGCGCAAGGCAAGATCGTAGTACACGCCTGCGCAATATTGCGGCCAGCATGCAGCCAGCGGGTAAGGAAAGGGCGAATCAAACACCTGAGAACTCCGCCCATATGACTGAAAACCGGTCCCGCCAAATTCAGGTGACAGGTTCCCTTTAATGCTGTGAGGAAACACATTAAAGAGACTTGTGTTGGAACTTTGTGGGTCACTGCCTCTTCACTGGGTATGATGCTACTGCAGCCTTACAATATGGAGAGGACATAGACCAGCACTGCACACATGGGACATCACACAGGGGTCCTGTCCCCTGTACTCGGTTGCCTCTTTCATTTTGCTTTCTCCAGGTTCTCACTCCGTCTTGTTCTCCATCAGAGGGGATCTGCTGATCCTCGCTGTGGGGCCTGGATTCTGGTGCAGCCTCCGAAACCTCAGAAGGGAAATTCCTCCTAAGTGCAACAATTCCACCGGGCAGAGAGGCATTGACTTCGTTATCTGGCCGGCCACAGAAGGAGGGCCAGTCCCAGTGCTAATGAGCTGCTGGTGTGCTGGGCATCATGTATGCGGAGCCATAAGCCCAGAGGAAGCAGAAGAGGCTACATCTCCAAGAGCCATGCTTCCAGGGGGACAGTTGGGTTTGACAATGTGGATCAGAAGCAGAAGTCTCCCTGGGTGTGCAAGGTCATGGGATCATCTGCGGCGGTGCTGCCGACTTCCAGTGCATACTCGTGTTGGACCTGCATGGTCACCTCCAGTCAGTCTCCTCCGGAGGATCTCATCCCTAATCTTGCCATCTTTCCATTTGGTGCCTGTACGAGGACACTTGGTTCTGCCATGGGAGAGGTGTTCGTTAGGCTTGGTCAGGTCCTCACCTTGGTCCCTCCAGAACTACGATGAATGGAGGCCAAAGTGACCGATTGGTCCAGTCCTCTGTGAGGAAGGAGATCTTTACATGAAGGCGAGCTCTGCACTATCTTTTAAGCTCCAGGCGATTTATGAAGCAAATTTTGCTGCTTTTTTGCGAACATTCGGGACTTTTCTTCTTTCACCATTTCATAAAAATATGTGAAATAAGAGGCGGCGAATGATTGGTGCAAATTCACGAGGCTCATCTTTTCTGTGGCTCAAGACATTCATAAGACTGAGGCTGAGACAGAGATCCACCCGATTATTCTCTAACGTCACGGGAATCTCAGGGGAAGTCCAATCTGCGGTGATATTGACTGTCAGAGACGAGCAGGGGCCTCACGGGAGGGAGGAGTAGAGACTGAGACCACTGGAGATGTGGAGGGGGTGCACCCCTGTAACCAGATAATCTACATCGCTGATCCCACGCCCCTCAAAAAGACACAGATGAGAAGACCAACCGGCTCATCGCTTCTCCCCCCACAACCTGCACTGGTGACCCTACTGCCCCTCATCCCTCTCCTTGGCGGTCAATACCACCTCCTCTTACTCCCAGGGATTCTCTTGGTTCAGTCCTAGGTCCCCTCTTATTGTTGGCGATCCTCAGGGTTCAGTCCTATGCCCTGTCCTCTTACTGTAGGGGATCTTTAGGGTTCAGTCCTAGGCCACCTCCTCTTACTGTCAGGGTTCTTCAGGATTCAGTCCTAGATCCCCTCCTCTTACTGTAGAGGATCCTCAGGATTCAGTCCTAGGCCCCCTCCTCTTACTGCCAGGGATCCTCAGGGTTCAGTCCTAATTCCCCTCCTCTTACTGTTGGGGATCCACAGGGTTCAGTCCTCGGTGCCCCACTCTTACTGTTGGGGTTCCTCAGGGCTCAGTCCTAGGCCACCTCTTACTGTCAGGGTTCCTCGGGGCTCAGTCCTAATTCTCCTCCTCTTACTGTTGGGGTTCCTCAGGGTTCAGTCCTAGGCCACCTCCTCTTACTGTCGGGGTTCTTCAGGGTTCAGTCCTAGGCCGCCTCTTACTGTCGGGGTTCTTCAGGATTCAGTCCTAGATCCCCTCCTCTTACTGTAGGGGATCCTCTGGGTTCAGTCCTAGGCCACCTCCTCTTACTGTTGGGGTTCTTCAGGATTCAGTCCTAGGCCACCTCCTCTTACTGTAGGGGAACCTCAGGGTTCAGTCCTAGGCCACCTCCTCTTACTGTTGGGGTTCTTCAGGGTTCAGTTCTAGGCCCCCTCTTCTTACTCTCAGGGAACCTCAGGGTTCAGTCCTAGGCCACCTCTTACTGTCGGGGTTCTTCAGGATTCAGTCCTAGATCCCCTCCTCTTACTGTAGGGGATCCTCAGGGTTCAGTCCTAGGCCACCTCCTCTTACTGTTGGGGTTCTTCAGGATTCAGTCCTAGGCCACCTCCTCTTACTGTAGGGGAACCTCAGGGTTCAGTCCTAGGCCACCTCCTCTTACTGTTGGGGTTCTTCAGGGTTCAGTTCTAGGCCCCCTCTTCTTACTGTCAGGGAACCTCAGTGTTGAGTCCTAGGCCCCCTCTTCTTACTGTTGGGGATCCTCAGGGTTCAGTCCAAGGCCACCTCCTCTTACTGTCAGGGTTCTTCAGTGTTCAGTCCAAGGCCACCTCCTCTTACTGTTGGGGTTCTTCAGGGTTCAGTCCTAGGCCCCCTCTTCTTACTGTTGGGGATCCTCAGGGTTCAGTCCAAGGCCACCTCCTCTTACTGTCAGGGTTCTTCAGTGTTCAGTCCAAGGCCACCTCCTCTTACTGTCAGGGTTCTTCAGGGTTCAGTCCTAGGCCCCCTCCTCTTACTGTTGGGGTTCTTCAGGGTTCAGTTCTAGGCCCCCTCTTCTTTCTGTTGGGGTTCTTCAGGGTTCAGTCCTAGGCCCTCTCCACTTACTGCCGGGGAACGTCAGGGTACAGAGACAGCTCTGTACTGACACCGCGATTATTGCCTCCTGACTCTTTAACCCCTCTGCTTGCTGGCAGTGAATGGACGCTGCACCTTATATCCGGCGCCATCAGAGGAGATGTCACATGAGGACAATCCAGCTCTAATCCTGGAGATGCAGAAAAGCAGCAGCCGGCTCAGACTCCCTGCAGTCATTGCTGCATGTCCCGTCAGCTCCTGTGCAGACCTTCGCCCTGAGCCATAGAATTCATGACTCCTTATCATCCTCCGATCTACATGTACCTGCAGGCAAGGGATCGTGTAAACTGTCAGGACAAGGCCAGGGGGGCTGGAATTCCAGGGTCCATAAGAATCTCATTCATTCCAGGCCCTCAGCAGATTAAAGTCACAGAGTCAGAAATTCCTGGAATTCCCTGAGATACTTACAACACAAAGGGCAGGAGGTGCGGCCGTACCTGCAGGAGCCAAGAGCGCCCCCATCTCCACACAGGAGACACCTGGAGGTGCGGCCGTACCTGCAGGAGACAAGAGCGCCCCCATCTCCACACAGGAGACACCTGGAGGTGCGGCCGTACCTGCAGGAGCCAAGAGCGCCCCCATCTCCACAGAGGAGACACCTGGAGGTGCGGCCGTACCTGCAGTAGACAAGAGCGCCCCCATCTCCACACAGGAGACACCTGGAGGTGCGGCCGTACCTGCAGGAGCCAAGAGCGCCCCCATCTCCACAGAGGAGACACCTGGAGGTGCGGCCGTACCTGCAGGAGCCAAGAGCGCCCCCATCTCCACACAGGAGACACCTGGAGGTGCGGCCGTACCTGCAGGAGACAAGAGCGCCCCCATCTCCACAGAGGAGACACCTGGAGGTGCGGCCGTACCTGCAGGAGCCAAGAGCGCCCCCATCTCCACACAGGAGACACCTGGAGGTGCGGCCGTACCTGCAGGAGCCAAGAGCGCCCCCATCTCCACACAGGAGACACCTGGAGGTGCGGCCGTACCTGCAGGAGCCAAGAGCGCCCCCATCTCCACACAGGAGACACCTGGAGGTGCGGCCGTACCTGCAGGAGCCAAGAGCGCCCCCATCTCCACACAGGAGGCACCTGGAGGTGCGGCCGTACCTGCAGGAGCCAAGAGCGCCCCCATCTCCACACAGGAGACACCTGGAGGTGCGGCCGTACCTGCAGGAGCCAAGAGCGCCCCCATCTCCACACAGGAGACACCTGGAGGTGCGGCCGTACCTGCAGGAGCCAAGAGCGCCCCCATCTCCACACAGGAGACACCTGGAGGTGCGGCCGTACCTGCAGGAGACAAGAGCGCCCCCATCTCCACACAGGAGACACCTGGAGGTGCGGCCGTACCTGCAGGAGACAAGAGCGCCCCCATCTCCACACAGGAGACACCTGGAGGTGCGGCCGTACCTGCAGGAGACAAGAGCGCCCCCATCTCCACACAGGAGACACCTGGAGGTGCGGCCGTACCTGCAGGAGACAAGAGCGCCCCCATCTCCACAGAGGAGACACCTGGAGGTGCGGCCGTACCTGCAGGAGACAAGAGCGCCCCCATCTCCACACAGGAGACACCTGGAGGTGCGGCCGTACCTGCAGGAGCCAAGAGCGCCCCCATCTCCACAGAGGAGACACCTGGAGGTGCGGCCGTACCTGCAGGAGACAAGAGCGCCCCCATCTCCACACAGGAGACACCTGGAGGTGCGGCCGTACCTGCAGGAGACAAGAGCGCCCCCATCTCCACACAGGAGACACCTGGAGGTGCGGCCGTACCTGCAGGAGACAAGAGCGCCCCCATCTCCACACAGGAGACACCTGGAGGTGCGGCCGTACCTGCAGGAGACAAGAGCGCCCCCATCTCCACACAGGAGACACCTGAAGGTGCGGCCGTACCTGCAGGAGACAAGAGCGCCCCCATCTCCACACAGGAGACACCTGGAGGTGCGGCCGTACCTGCAGGAGCCAAGAGCGCCCCCATCTCCACAGAGGAGACACCTGGAGGTGCGGCCGTACCTGCAGGAGCCAAGAGCGCCCCCATCTCCACACAGGAGACACCTGGAGGTGCGGCCGTACCTGCAGGAGCCAAGAGCGCCCCCATCTCCACACAGGAGACACCTGGAGGTGCGGCCGTACCTGCAGGAGCCAAGAGCGCCCCCATCTCCACAGAGGAGACACCTGGAGGTGCGGCCGTACCTGCAGGAGCCAAGAGCGCCCCCATCTCCACAGAGGAGACACCTGGAGGTGCGGCCGTACCTGCAGGAGCCAAGAGCGCCCCCATCTCCACAGAGGAGACACCTGGAGGTGCGGCCGTACCTGCAGGAGACAAGAGCGCCCCCATCTCCACAGAGGAGACACCTGGAGGTGCGGCCGTACCTGCAGGAGCCAAGAGCGCCCCCATCTCCACACAGGAGACACCTGGAGGTGCGGCCGTACCTGCAGGAGACAAGAGCGCCCCCATCTCCACACAGGAGACACCTGGAGGTGCGGCCGTACCTGCAGGAGACAAGAGCGCCCCCATCTCCACACAGGAGACACCTGGAGGTGCGGCCGTACCTGCAGGAGCCAAGAGCGCCCCCATCTCCACAGAGGAGACACCTGGAGGTGCGGCCGTACCTGCAGGAGCCAAGAGCGCCCCCATCTCCACACAGGAGACACCTGGAGGTGCGGCCGTACCTGCAGGAGCCAAGAGCGCCCCCATCTCCACACAGGAGACACCTGGAGGTGCGGCCGTACCTGCAGGAGCCAAGAGCGCCCCCATCTCCACACAGGAGACACCTGGAGGTGCGGCCGTACCTGCAGGAGCCAAGAGCGCCCCCATCTCCACAGAGGAGACACCTGGAGGTGCGGCCGTACCTGCAGGAGCCAAGAGCGCCCCCATCTCCACAGAGGAGACACCTGGAGGTGCGGCCGTACCTGCAGGAGCCAAGAGCGCCCCCATCTCCACACAGGAGACACCTGGAGGTGCGGCCGTACCTGCAGGAGCCAAGAGCGCCCCCATCTCCACACAGGAGACACCTGGAGGTGCGGCCGTACCTGCAGGAGACAAGAGCGCCCCCATCTCCACACAGGAGACACCTGGAGGTGCGGCCGTACCTGCAGGAGCCAAGAGCGCCCCCATCTCCACACAGGAGACACCTGGAGGTGCAGCCGTACCTGCAGGAGACAAGAGCGCCCCCATCTCCACACAGGAGACACCTGGAGGTGCGGCCGTACCTGCAGGAGCCAAGAGCGCCCCCATCTCCACACAGGAGGCACCTGGAGGTGCGGCCGTACCTGCAGGAGACAAGAGCGCCCCCATCTCCACACAGGAGACACCTGGAGGAGCGGCCGTACCTGCAGGAGACAAGAGCGCCCCCATCTCCACACAGGAGACACCTGGAGGAGCGGCCGTACCTGCAGGAGCCAAGAGCGCCCCCATCTCCACACAGGAGGCACCTGGAGGTGCGGCCGTACCTGCAGGAGACAAGAGCGCCCCCATCTCCACACAGGAGGCACCTGGAGGTGCGGCCGTACCTGCAGGAGCCAAGAGCGCCCCCATCTCCACACAGGAGGCACCTGGAGGTGCGGCCGTACCTGCAGGAGACAAGAGCGCCCCCATCTCCACAGAGGAGACACCTGGAGGTGCGGCCGTACCTGCAGGAGCCAAGAGCGCCCCCATCTCCACACAGGAGGCACCTGGAGGTGCGGCCGTACCTGCAGGAGACAAGAGCGCCCCCATCTCCACACAGGAGACACCTGGAGGTGCGGCCGTACCTGCAGGAGACAAGAGCACCCCCATCTCCACACAGGAGACACCTGGAGGTGCGGCCGTACCTGCAGGAGCCAAGAGCGCCCCCATCTCCACACAGGAGACACCTGGAGGTGCGGCCGTACCTGCAGGAGACAAGAGCGCCCCCATCTCCACACAGGAGGCACCTGGAGGTGCGGCCGTACCTGCAGTAGACAAGAGCGCCCCCATCTCCACACAGGAGACACCTGGAGGTGCGGCCGTACCTGCAGGAGACAAGAGCGCCCCCATCTCCACACAGGAGGCACCTGGAGGTGCGGCCGTACCTGCAGGAGACAAGAGCGCCCCCATCTCCACAGAGGAGACACCTGGAGGTGCGGCCGTACCTGCAGTAGACAAGAGCGCCCCCATCTCCACAGAGGAGACACCTGGAGGTGCGGCCGTACCTGCAGGAGACAAGAGCGCCCCCATCTCCACAGAGGAGACACCTGGAGGTGCGGCCGTACCTGCAGGAGACAAGAGCGCCCCCATCTCCACACAGGAGGCACCTGGAGGTGCGGCCGTACCTGCAGTAGACAAGAGCGCCCCCATCTCCACACAGGAGACACCTGGAGGTGCGGCCGTACCTGCAGGAGACAAGAGCGCCCCCATCTCCACACAGGAGGCACCTGGAGGTGCGGCCGTACCTGCAGGAGACAAGAGCGCCCCCATCTCCACAGAGGAGACACCTGGAGGTGCGGCCGTACCTGCAGTAGACAAGAGCGCCCCCATCTCCACAGAGGAGACACCTGGAGGTGCGGCCGTACCTGCAGGAGACAAGAGCGCCCCCATCTCCACAGAGGAGACACCTGGAGGTGCGGCCGTACCTGCAGGAGACAAGAGCGCCCCCATCTCCACACAGGAGGCACCTGGAGGTGCGGCCGTACCTGCAGGAGACAAGAGCGCCCCCATCTCCACACAGGAGACACCTGGAGGTGCGGCCGTACCTGCAGTAGACAAGAGCGCCCCCATCTCCACAGAGGAGACACCTGGAGGTGCGGCCGTACCTGCAGGAGACAAGAGCGCCCCCATCTCCACACAGGAGGCACCTGGAGGTGCGGCCGTACCTGCAGGAGACAAGAGCGCCCCCATCTCCACAGAGGAGACACCTGGAGGTGCGGCCGTACCTGCAGGAGACAAGAGCGCCCCCATCTCCACACCGCGTCTGGGCCAGGAGCACACACCATGGACGCAGCTAGAAGCGCATTTACTTTTATGGTTTTAAAACCCAGGTAACCGCCCTGCACACAGACGCAGTTTAGTTCCCTTTGGGTTCTATCCAAAAAGCCCATAAGTATGTACTCTAACTGATGAAGGTCCCGAACTTGGGACCGAAATGTTTTGCTGGTACTACAAAATCAAACCTCTCACAAAGCATTGAGTGCCAGGTTCTTCTATCTATTATCTCATACCACCATTAGTAGTGCGCATAGATTCATCCTCAGTTTGTAGCTGCAGGCAGGATTTTGGGTCCTTACAGAAGCAAAAAAAGGGGCAAGGGCAGTAAGTCAGGTTTGGTTGTGTAACCCAGACAATGGAAAATGATGCATATTCTCCTGACGTCTCCTCCTTTTGGACTGCGCTACAGAGGCAGGACCTCTCAGTACTCCTCCAATCGCATCTCCAGAGATAGGCTTCTCTGGGGGGCACCCAGCATCTTTCGATAGGCCTGGGACTCCGGATTAGGGGTAGCCCAACGTGACGCTAAGGCCCCACATTTACAGGTACACTCTGGGACCTGTTCTGGGTCAGTCCATGCCTGGTCCTGTTATCGCACTTGATGATGAGGGTTCAGAAGACAGGACATTTCCTGCATTCTGGGCTCTCTGTCCGTGGGTGACAGCGCCTGGACAGGCTTGTCTCTCTGGGGGGGGGAAATCACATTTTCTTATTTCTCCGACATTCCGTGGGACATACCGCCCCACCACCCTGACAGACTCTGGGTACCCCTTTCACAATCTTCTGACAGACAGTGGGACACACATTTTCGTCACCCTGCCCGGCTGTAGGACATACCTTCCCAGATTCCGGATGGGCTGGGGGCAACACCTTCCTTGGCCTCCCTTTTTACCTTAGAGGGTTTCCTACCTGTGGGGCAGTTACCATTGGCAACCGCCAGAGTTAAAAAGTAAAGAGCCTCTCCCAGGAATACAAAGGTATCACAGAACCAAGTAGAACATAACAAGTCCATATAACACACAGGCTCAGCCATTGAAATGTGTTTTCCTCTCAGTGTCCAGCAGGGTCTGAGCACCACATGCGAGGCCTACTCACCTGCGAAACACACCGACCAAGGGAGACCACCCGAAGACCTGGACTGGAGGCAAGTGAGCAGCTGATCCCACCAAGCTCTTTCAGCTGACTGTTAACCCCTTAATGACCGCCAATACGTCTTTTAACTGACCTGAGATATAAGAGGATAGCCTCCCCATACAGGTGACAATCCAGCACCTGTCGGTTGTGCACTACAGCTGACAACTTGCTGCATCAGCCACCATCAGGGTATGTGCACACATCAGGATTTCTTGCAGAAATTTTCCTGACAAAAAAACGGACATTTCTGCCAGAAATCCGCATGCGTTTTTACCGCGATTTTCACGCGTTTTTTGTGCGTTATTGTGGGTTTTTTCCCAAATGCATAGAATTGCGGGAAAAACGCAGAAAATCCGCAAAAATAATGAACATGCTCATTTTTTTACCGCCATGCGTTTTTTTCGCAGAAAAAAAAAGCATCCATGTGCACATAACATGCAGAATGCATTCTAAATGATAGAATGCATAATGTATGCGTTTTTAATGAGTTTTTATAGCGTTTTTACCGCGAAAAACCGCGAAAAAACCTGAACGTGTGCACATAGCCTCAGAGTTCGCACCGTCCAACTCTGTTTAACCCCTTAGATGCTGCTGTCAATAGTGACTACATCATTATAAATGGTTAACAGAGTGTGAGGGCTTCCTCTTTATCCCAGTTGGTGCCCTCAGATCTTGATTTTGTGGTCCTGATGTTTGCCATGGCAATTCACGACCAAATAGTGGCCTTAGGCTACTTTCACACTGGCGTTTTTTTTAATACGTTCCTTGTAACGTTTTTTGCTGCCGACGGACCGCTTTTTCCTACCGCGCATGCGCGGCCGGAACTCCGCCCCCACCTCCCCACACCTCACAATGGGGCAGCGGATGCGCCGGAGAAATGCATCCGCTGCCTCCGTTGTGCCTCTGTTTCACTGCTAGCGTCGGAACCTCGGCCCCACGCACTGCGACGGGCCGAGTCTGACGCTAGTGTGAAAGTAGCCTTAGTGTCTGTCGGCTGTTGTAACCTGTTCAGAAGTTAGAGGCATTTAGGTGGTAAAAATGCACATTTTAATTTCTGTCATGCCACTTTGCATTAATTCCTGTAAAGCACCTGAAGGGTTAATAAACTACCTGACTGCAGTTTTCAATATGTCAGGGGGTGCTGTTTTTTAAATGGTATCACGTTTGGGGGTTTCCCAATATATGAGACCCCTAAAGTCACTTCAAACATGGATAGTTCACTAAAAAAAATAAATTTAGTAAATTTCCTTGAAAAAAATGAAAAATTGCTGCTACATTTTTAATCCTCCTAAAATGCTAACAAAATAAAATAACATTTTATAAATGATGCTGACCTGTGGGAAATGTTATTTATTAATGGTTTGCTGTGGTATGACCATCTGGACTAAAGGGATAATCATTCAAAGTTTGAAAATTGCTAATTTTTTAACATTTTTCTCAAATTTTTTATATTTTTTTATAAATAAACACAAAACATATTGACCTAAATTTACCATTATCATAAAGTATAATGTGTCACGAAAAAAACAGTCTCAAAATCACTGGGATTTATTGAAGCGTTGCAGAGTTGCTACCACATAAAGTGACACTGGTCAGATTTCAAAAATTTGGCTCATTCACTAAGAGGTTAACCCAGACCCATAATCAAGGCTCATAAAAACACCTCTCAGCACTATATGTGTTGGAGCCTGCTTCTCCGGGTCCTACATCACCAAGGTTTGGCACCTGGGGGACACATACCTCCCATCCACAACCTGTCCAGCTGCCACTTTGCAATGTGTACAGGAGACCTTGTCCAGGATGCGTAAGTCTACGGACCACTAACAACTCTGCCTCACCATGGTTCCCAACTAGGTTCTGGACATCTCCAACTTCCCATATATGACCCCGTCTGAGCCTCTCCAGCCTCCCAACTATGGTCTCATCCAGGCCTCTACAGCTCCTCAACTGTGATCTTGTCCAGGCCTTTTCAGCTTCCATACTATATTCTGGCCCGGGGCTCTCCTGCTTCCCAACTATAGTCTTGTCCAGGTCTGTCCAGCTTCCCAGCTTGGTCACATCCGGGTCTCTCCCGCTCCCCAACTATGGCCCCATCCAAATCTCTCCAATTCCCCAACTATGGTCCCATTTGGGCCTCTCCAGCTCATCAATTATATCCCGTCTGGGTCTAGCATCACAACTATGGTCCCATCCAGGCTTCTCCAGTTCCCCAACTATGGCCCCATCCGAATCTCTCCAATTCCCCAACTATAGTCCCATTTGGGCCTCTCCAGCTCACCAATTATGTCCCATCCGGGCCTGTCCAGCTCTCCAACTTTGGCCCGATTCAGGCCTCTCCAGCTCCTACCTATGGCCCCTTTCGGGCCTCTCCAGCTCGTCAATTATGGTCCTCTCCGTGTCTCTCCAGTATTACAGCTATGGCACTATACAGGCCTCTCCAGCTCCCCAATTATAGTCCCATCGGGGTCTCTGAAGCTCCCAAACTATGGCCCCGTCCAGGCCTCTCCAGCTCCCTAACTATGGCCCTGTTTGGCCCTCTCCAGCATTCCAACTATGGCCCCATCCAGGCCTATCCAGCCTCCCAACTATGCTTCCATCTGGGCCTCTGTAACTCCCCATCGATGGCACCGTCTGGGCCTCTCCAGATCTCTAACTATTGCCATGCTTGGCCCTCTCCAGACTCCCAACTATGGCCCTGTCCAGGCCTCTCCAGCCTCCCAACTATGGCTCCATCTGGGGCTCTGCAACTCCCCAACGATGGCCCCGTCTGGGCCTCTCCAGATCCCTAACTATTGCCATGCTTGGCCCTCTCCAGACTCCCAACTATGGCCCCTTCCAGGCCTCTCCAGCTTGTCAATTGTCCAGTTCGGGACTCTCCAGTTTCCATACTATGCTCCTGTCTCAGCCTATGCAGCTTCCCACGTAGGTCCCCATCTGGGTGTCTCCAGCTTGTCAATTATGGTCCAGCCCAAGCCTCTCCATCTTCCAGACTATGGTCCTGTCTGAGCCCCTCCAGCTCATCAACTATGGCCCCATCTGTGTCTCTCCAGCCTCCCAACTATGTCCCTGTCTGGGCCTCTCTAGCTTGTCAATTATGATCCAGTCCGAGCCTCTCCAACTTTCATACTATGGTCAAGCTCCCCAACTATGGCCCCTTCTGGGTCTTTCCAGTCCCCGAACTATGGCCCTGTCTGAGTCTCTCCAGCTTCCCAACTATGGTTCTCTCTGGGTCTCTTCAGCTCCCCCAAACAATAATGCCATCCGTTCCTGTCAACCTCCCTAACTATGACCCCATTCGGGTCTCTCCAGCTCATCATTTATGGTCCCATCTGGGCTTCCCAGCTATGGCTTTGTCTGGGTCTCAACAGCCTCTCAACTATGTTCCCGTCTGGGCCTCTCCATCTCGTCAGTTATGGACCCATCTAGGCCTCTCCAGCTTCCCAATTATGGCCCCGTCCAGGCCTGTCAAGCTCCCCAACTATGACCTTATTCAGGCCTCTCCAGGTCATCAATTATGGTCCCGACCTGGGCCTCTCCAGCTCCCCAACTATTGCCCCATCCTAGCCTCTTCAGCTCTTCATCTATGTCCCCGTTCTGGCCTCTCCAGCTCATCAATTATGGTCCAGCTGGATCTCTGCAGTTGGACAACTATGGTCTTGTCCAAGTCTCTCCAGCCTTACAACTGTGGCCCCGTTCGAACCTCTCCAGCTTCTCAACTATGGTGCTGTCTGGTTCTCTCCAGCTCCACAAATGTGTCCCTGTCCAGGTCTCTCCAGCCTTACAACTATGACCCTGTATGGGCTACTCTAGCCCCCCCAACTATGGCCCTGTCTGGTCCTCTCCAGCTCCTGAAATATGGCCCTGTCTGGTCCTCTCCAGCTCTCCAACTATGGTCCTGTTCGTGTTTCTCCAGCTCCAGTCAGCTTTCATGCCATGGTCCTGTCCAGGCTTTTCCAGCTTTGATACTATGGTCCTGTCTGGACCTCTCCAGCCACCCCTCTACACAGTACTCACTGCCAGTATGATATTTCTGCCTCTTTCTTGATGATTGATGATATGATTTCTGGATGATAGCACTTCCTTTCTGTCTGGCTGATGCACCCTGTGCTGTAACTACAGGCACTCTGATGTACTAGGCTTCTCCAGCCTCTTACAAAGCTGAAGCCCCTTGCTGAGCGTCCCACCAACTGATAACCCTTTTTCATTAGAGTGCAGCTATGAATGAATGCAACAGATGAGAAATGCATTAACATCGCACAATATAACTACAAAATAATCTTTAGGGGGCGCTGAACATCCTTTCACTCTCTTAGGCTGTGTGCACACGTTGTTGATTTTTCGCGTTTTTTTTTTTTTGTGTGGTTTTTCGCTATGAAAACACTATAAAACAACAAAAAAACAGCATACATTAAGCATCCCATCATTTAGAATGAATTCCGCAATTTTTGTGTGCATGCTCTTCTCTGTTGTAAAAGAACATCAATAAAAGAAGTACAAGAACATATCTAGAGTTACTCAACTACGAACACGATGGCAAAATGGTACAAATCACTTATCTCCCCTCATACACTGTGCCAATGACCCTGTCACAAGGAGATAAAACACAGTCCTGAAAAGAGACATCAGCCCATATGTCACTTTCCACAAAGAAGCCAGGCAGTGCACAGTGGGACAGATGGGAAGCCACCAGTGAAAGATTAGAGGAGCACCCATGAATCTTGCCCTGCCCAGCCCTGATGGACAAGTTCTTTCACCCCGTGCGGTGACCACGTTCCTATCCCTGTCTCGCCCTAAGCAGAGCCCTGGCTAGTGTGTCCTGCGCTATAATACAGACACAAAGAGAAAGAGACAACGGCAACAGAAAGCAGCCATCACTCTCAGCGCACCCAGACTAAAGAGGGTAAATAACGGGAGAGGTGGGGAAAGGCACCAAAAAGGGAGAACAAGACACCAGACAAACTCCAAAACAGCAACCTCCAGGCGACTCCTAAACGGCTTCTCTCTCCATGCTCACAGCTCCAAACCAACTCCAAGGTATAGCACGCTATCAGTGGCAACAACCCAAGCTAAGAGGTGAGTATTTATACCGGAGGGAAGTGGAGAAATCAGAACAGCTGGGAACTCCAAAGGAGAGCTCTAGGAGACAAGCGGCAAGGTTTAATCTTTGCAACCAACGAACAAGGGAAATCTGCACAGCAAACTGGAAAGCACAGCAGATCCAACCATTGCAGGCATGCGTGCAGCCAAACGCTGCAATCTTCTGACCCCTGACATAGAGGAGATCACTCTCTGGCGTGGTACCCCCATGACACAATAACATAGATACGGCTCAGCCCATAGCTATTTATGTAGGACCCTTCAGCCATATAGGCGCTTTTAATGCAGCAGAAAAGGAAGCAACAGGCAAAACAAAAAAAGAAAATAAAAGTTTAGTCCATCCGGCTAGCTGTAAGTAAAGGGATATCCTCAGACACAAAGGTGAAACCTGTAACTCTCCATCCACAGAACGAAGGCACATTCAGCCAATTACTGAAACAACTTCCTCTGGGACCAGAGTGATCCCCGTACAATCACTGGACGAGGGCAAGAACTGCCAAAAGCCATGCCAGTCTGGAGCGCAGGACCCGTGCAGTGCCCTAAATAGTGAGCTGTCTCATGCGCCACAATACAGTCCGGTGGGGCCCTTTGGCAGTGGGCCAGTAATGGTGTGGGGTGGCATTTCTTTGGAAGGCCGCACAGCCCTCCATGTGTTCGCCAGAGGCAGCCTGACTGCCATTAAGTACCGAGATGAGATCCTCAGACCCCTTGTGAGACCATATGCTGGTCCGGTTGGCCCTGGGTTCCTCCTAATGCAGGACAATGCCAGACCTCATGTGACTGGAGTGTGTCAGCAGTTCCTGATGAAGGCATTGAAGCTATGGACTGGCCGCCCGTTCCCCAGACCTGGATCCAATTGAACACATCTGGGACATTACGTCTCGCACCATCCACCAACATCACATTGCACCACACACTGTCCAGGAGTTGGCGGATGCTTTAGTCCAGGTCTGGGAGGAGATCCCTCAGGAGACTATCCACCGCCTCATCAGGAGCATACCCAGGCATTATAGGGAGATCATACAGGCACATGGAGGCCACACACACTACTGAGCATCATTTCCTTGTCTTGAGGCATTTCCACTGAAGTTGGATCAGCCTGTAACTTCTTTTTCCACTTTGATTTTGAGCATCATTCCAACTCCAGACCTCCATGGGATATTAGTTGTGATTTACGTTGATCATGTTTAGGTTTTATTGTTCTCAACACGTTCCACTATGTAATGAATAAAGATTTACAACTGGAATATTTCATTCTGTGATATCTAGGATGTGGGATTTTAGTGTTCTTTATTATTTTGAGCAGTGTAGTTAGCGGGGTCCTCTTGGTCCTGTTAATGGAGACGTTTTTAGCCGGAGTTCTGCTGTTTTGTTCCAGAGCTGAAAAACCAAACTCCAAGTGCTGGTGTGAACTCAGCCCTAGCGCGGCAAGAAAGGTTGTGAATTTAATGTCCTTTACCAATGATATTAAAGGGTGAAAAGTGACGGCACAGGCAAAGAGGAAGCAGGAGCCGGCAATGATGGACAGGTGGCAGCAGGTGGCCTGTCCCTCTGCTCGGAGCTCATATGGTTACTGGCAGATTTCACCTTGACTGCTGGAAGGCAATTATTTCACAGGGCGGTGGAGCCAACAGGTGTCCGGTCCGGGTGATGTGGGGCGACGGCCCCGATCTCCTGGGGAGGGTCAGCCGCTTGGGAAATGTCACCGCTGCAGAGATAACAGAGCGCATGGTCTGGGTATGTCACCGCAGACAGCTGCCACAGTGCTACTCATAAACTCTCATCCAAAAAAAGAGGCCCCGCAGAATGCCCGGAATGCCACCGCATCTCCAGGGCACAGACGTCAGCCTTCCAAAAACCGTCACAGTAACCACTACTCCCGAGACGACGTCTGTCAGGAATTCTACCGGAGTTATATCTGTTTGACAACAATATGGCGCCATTATAGCTCCCTGCCGTGCACAGCAATACCGCACTGCGGGATGTAACACTAGGGGGTCAGTGACACATGGGTGGTGCTGCCGTCTGTGGATGCGGCCGCCTGTAGATACTGCTGCCTGTGGGTGCTGTCGCCTGTGGATGCCGCCTGTAAATACTGCTGCCTGTGGGTGCTGTCGCCTGTGGATGCCGCCTGTAAATACTGCTGCCTGTGGGTGCTGCCGTCTGTGGATGCCGCCTGTAAATACTGCTGCCTGTGGGTGCTGTCGCCTGTGGATGCCGCCTGTAAATACTGCTGCCTGTGGGTGCTGTCGTCTGTGGATGCTGCCGCCTGTAAATACTGCTGCCTGTGGGTGCTGTCGTCTGTGGATGCTGCCGCCTGTAAATACTGCTGCCTGTGGGTGCTGTCGCCTGTGGATGCCGCCTGTAAATACTGCTGCCTGTGGGTGCTGCCACCTGTAAATACTGATGCCTGAAGGTGCCCCCGCCTGTGGATGCTGCCGCCTGTAACTACTGCTGCCTGTAGATGCCGCATATAAATACTGCTGCCTGTGGGTGCCCCCGCCTTTGGATGCTACCGACTGTAAATACTGCTGCCTGTGGATGCTGCCACCTATAACTACTGCTGCCTGTGGGTGCTGCCACCTGTAAATACTGCTGCCTGTTGGTGTCCCCGCCTGTGGATGCCGCCTGTAAATACTGCTGCCTGTGGATGCTGCCACCTGTAACTACTGCTGCCTGTGGGTGCTGCCACCTGTAAATACTGCTGCCTGTTGGTGTCCCCGCCTGTGGATGCCGCCTGTAAATACTGCTGCCTGTGGGTGCCCCCTGCGTGTGGCTGCTGCCTCCTTTATCCTGGGATTAGTCAATCAAGAGGACTAGTTAGCAGGCTGCTCCATGTCACCTCCTCTATACTGGAATTAGTCAGTCAGGGGCAGGCAGAGAACTAGTTAGTAGGCTGCTCCCTGTCTCCTCCTGTATCCTGGGATTAGTCAGTCAGGGGCAGGCAGAGGACTAGTTAGCAGGCTGCTGTCTCTCCTCCTGTATCCTGGGATTAGTCAGTCAGGGGCAGGCAGAGGACTAGTTAGCAGGCTGCTCCCTGTCTCCTCCTCCTGTATCCTGGGATTAGTCAGTCAGGGGCAGGCAGAGGACTAGTTAGCAGGCTGCTCCCTGTCTCCTCTTCTATCCTGGGATTAGTCAGTCAGGGGCAGGCAGAGGACTAGTTAGCAGGCTGCTCCCTGTCTCCTCCTCCTGTATCCTGGGATTAGTCAGTCAGGGGCAGGCAGAGGACTAGTTAGCAGGCTGCTCCCTGTCTCTCCTCCTGTATCCTGGGATTAGTCAGTCAGGGGCAGGCAGAGGACTAGTTAGCAGGCTGCTCCCTGTCTCCTCCTCCTGTATCCTGGGATTAGTCAGTCAGGGGCAGGCAGAGGACTAGTTAGCAGGCTGTTCCCTGTCTCCTCCTGTATCCTGGGATTAGTCAGTCAGGGGCAGGCAGAGGACTAGTTAGCAGGCTGCTCCCTGTCTCTCCTCCTGTATCCTGGGATTAGTCAGTCAGGGGCAGGCAGAGGACTAGTTAGCAGGCTGCTCCCTGTCTCTCCTCCTGTATCCTGGGATTAGTCAGTCAGGGGCAGGCAGAGGACTAGTTAGCAGGCTGCTCCCTGTCTCCTCCTCCTGTATCCTGGGATTAGTCAGTCAGGGGCAGGCAGAGGACTAGTTATCAGGCTGCTCCCTGTCTCTCCTCCTGTATCCTGGGATTAGTCAGTCAGGGGCAGGCAGAGGACTAGTTAGCAGGCTGCTCCCTGTCTCTCCTCCTGTATCCTGGGATTAGTCAGTCAGGGGCAGGCAGAGGACTAGTTAGCAGGCTGCTCCCTGTCTCCTCCTCCTGTATCCTGGGATTAGTCAGTCAGGGGCAGGCAGAGGACTAGTTAGCAGGCTGCTCCCTGTCTCCTCCTCCTGTATCCTGGGATTAGTCAGTCAGGGGCAGGCAGAGGACTAGTTAGCAGGCTGCTCCCTGTCTCCTCCTCCTGTATCCTGGGATTAGTCAGTCAGGGGCAGGCAGAGGACTAGTTAGCAGGCTGCTCCCTGTCTCTCCTCCTGTATCAAGGGATTAGTCAGTCAGGGGCAGGCAGAGGACTAGTTAGCAGGCTGCTCCCTGTCTCCTCCTGTATCCTGGGATTAGTCAGTCAGGGGCAGGCAGAGGACTAGTTAGCAGGCTGCTCCCTGTCTCTCCTCCTGTATCCTGGGATTAGTCAGTCGGGGCAGGCAGAGGACTAGTTAGCAGCTGCTCCCTGTCTCTCCTCCTGTATCCTGGGATTAGTCAGTCAGGGGCAGGCAGAGGACTAGTTAGCAGGCTGCTCCCTGTCTCCTCCTCCTGTATCCTGGGATTAGTCAGTCAGGGGCAGGCAGAGGACTAGTTAGCAGCTGCTCCCTGTCTCCTCTTCCTGTATCCTGGGATTAGTCAGTCAGGGGCAGGCAGAGGACTAGTTAGCAGGCTGCTCCCTGTCTCTCCTCCTGTATCCTGGGACTAGTCAGTCAGGGGCAGGCAGAGGACTAGTTAGCAGGCTGCTCCCTGTCTCCTCCTCTATCCTGGGATTAGTCAGTCAGGGGCAGGCAGAGGACTAGTTAGGAGGCTGCTCCCTGTCTCCTCCTCCTGTATCCTGGGATTAGTCAGTCAGGGGCAGGCAGAGGACTAGTTAGCAGGCTGCTCCCTGTCTCTTCCTCCTCTGTCCTGGGATTAGTCAGTCAGAGGCAGGCAGAGGACTAGTTAGCAGGCTGCTCCCTGTCTCCTCCTCCTGTATCCTGGGATTAGTCAGTCAGGGGCAGGCAGAGGACTAGTTAGCAGGCTTCTCCCTGTCTCCTCCTCCTGTATCCTGGGATTAGTCAGTCAGGGGCAGGCAGAGGACTAGTTAGCAGGCTGCTCCCTGTCTCCTCCTCCTGTATCCTGGGATTAGTCAGTCAGGGGCAGGCAGAGGACTAGTTAGCAGGCTGCTCCCTGTGTCCTCCTCCTGTATCCTGGGATTAGTCAGTCAGGGGCAGGCAGAGGACTAGTTAGCAGCTGCTCCCTGTCTCCTCCTCCTGTATCCTGGGATTAGTCAGTCAGGGGCAGGCAGAGGACTAGTTAGCAGGCTGCTCCCTGTGTCCTCCTCCTGTATCCTGGGATTAGTCAGTCAGGGGCAGGCAGAGGACTAGTTAGCAGCTGCTCCCTGTCTCCTCCTCCTGTATCCTGGGATTAGTCAGTCAGGGGCAGGCAGAGGACTATTTAGCAGGCTGCTCCCTGTCTCCTCCTCTATCCTGGGATTAGTCAGTCAGGGGCAGGCAGAGGACTAGTTAGCAGCTGCTCCCTGTCTCCTCCTCCTCTATCCTGGGATTAGTCAGTCAGGGGCAGGCAGAGGACTAGTTAGCAGGCTGCTCCCTGTCTCTCCTCCTGTATCCTGGGATTAGTCAGTCAGGGGCAGGCAGAGGACTAGTTAGCAGGCTGCTCCCTGTCTCCTCCTGTATACTGGGATTAGTCAGTCAGGGGCAGGCAGAGGACTAGTTAGTAGGCTGCTCCCTGTCTCTCCTCCTGTATCCTGGGATTAGTCAGTCAGGGGCAGGCAGAGGACTAGTTAGCAGCTGCTCCCTGTCTCCTCCTCCTGTATCCTGGGATTAGTCAGTCAGGGGCAGGCAGAGGACTAGTTAGTAGGCTGCTCCCTGTCTCCTCCTCCTGTATCCTGGGATTAGTCAGTCAGGGGCAGGCAGAGGACTAGTTAGCAGACTGCTCCCTGTCTCCTCCTGTATCCTGGGATTAGTCAGTCAGGGGCAGGCAGAGGACTAGTTAGCAGGCTGCTCCCTGTCTCCTCCTCCTGTATCCTGGGATTAGTCAGTCAGAGGCAGGCAGAGGACTAGTTAGCAGCTGCTCCCTGTCTCCTCCTCCTCTCTCCTGGGATTAGTCAGTCAGGGGCAGGCAGAGGACTAGTTAGCAGGCTGCTCCCTGTCTCTTCCTCCTCTGTCCTGGGATTAGTCAGTCAGGGGCAGGCAGAGGACTAGTTAGCAGGCTGCTCCCTTTCTCCTCCTGTATCCTGGGATTAGTCAGTCAGGGGCAGGCAGAGGACTAGTTAGCAGGCTGCTCCCTGTCTCCTCCTCCTGTATCCTGGGATTAGTCAGTCAGGGGCAGGCAGAGGACTAGTTAGCAGGCTGCTCCCTGTCTCCTCTTCCTCTGTCCTGGGATTAGTCAGTCAGGGGCAGGCAGAGGACTAGTTAGCAGGCTGCTCCCTGTCTCCTCCTCCTGTATCCTGGGATTAGTCAGTGAGGGGCAGGCAGAGGACTAGTTAGCAGGCTGCTCCCTGTCTCGTCCTCTATCCTGGGATTAGTCAGTCAGGGGCAGGCAGAGGACTAGTTAGCAGGCTGCTCCCTGTCTCGTCCTCTATCCTGGGATTAGTCAGTCAGGGGCAGGCAGAGGACTAGTTAGCAGGCTGCTCCCTGTCTCCTCCTCCTGTATCCTGGGATTAGTCAGTCAGGGGCAGGCAGAGGACTAGTTAGCAGGCTGCTCCCTGTCTCCTCTTCTATCCTGGGATTAGTCAGTCAGGGGCAGGCAGAGGACTAGTTAGTAGGCTGCTCCCTGTCTCCTCCTCTATCCTGGGATTAGTCAGTCAGGGGCAGGCAGAGGACTAGTTAGTAGGCTGCTCCCTGTCTCCTCCTCTATCCTGGGATTAGTCAGTCAGGGGCAGGCAGAGGACTAGTTAGCAGGCTGCTCCCTGTCTCCTCCTGTATCCTGGGATTAGTCAGTCAGGGGCAGGCAGAGGACTAGTTAGCAGGCTGCTCCCTGTCTCCTCCTCCTGTATCCTGGGATTAGTCAGTCAGGGGCAGGCAGAGGACTAGTTAGCAGCTGCTCCCTGTCTCCTCCTGTATCCTGGGATTAGTCAGTCAGGGGCAGGCAGAGGACTAGTTAGCAGCTGCTCCCTGTCTCCTCCTGTATCCTGGGATTAGTCAGTCAGGGTCAGGCAGAGGACTAGTTAGCAGGCTGCTCCATGTCACCTCCTCCTCTATCCTGGGATTAGTCAGTCAGGGGCAGGCAGAGGACTAGTTAGCAGGCTGCTCCCTGTCTCCTCCTGTATCCTGGGATTAGTCAGTCAGGGGCAGGCAGAGGACTAGTTAGCAGCTGCTCCCTGTCTCCTCCTCCTGTATCCTGGGATTAGTCAGTCAGGGGCAGGCAGAGGACTAGTTAGCAGGCTGCTCCCTGTCTCTCCAGTATCATGGGATTAGTCAGTCAGGGGCAGGCAGAGGACTAGTTAGCAGGCTGCTCCCTGTCTCCTCCTCTATCCTGGGATTAGTCAGTCAGGGGCAGGTAGAGGACTAGTTAGCAGGCTGCTCCATGTCTCCTCCTCCTGTATCCTGGGATTAGTCAGTCAGGGGCAGGCAGAGGACTAGTTAGCAGGCTGCTCCCTGTCTCCTCCTCCTGTATCCTGGGATTAGTCAGACAGGGGCAGGCAGAGGACTAGTTAGCAGGCTGCTCCCTGTCTCCTCCTCCTGTATCCTGGGATTAGTCAGTCAGGGGCAGGCAGAGGACTAGTTAGCAGGCTGCTCCCTGTCTCCTCTATCCTGGGATTAGTCAGTCAGGGGCAGGCAGAGGACTAGTTAGCAGGCTGCTCCCTGTCTCCTCCTCCTGTATCCTGGGATTAGTCAGACAGGGGCAGGCAGAGGACTAGTTAGTAGGCTGCTCCCTGTCTCCTCCTCTATCCTGGGATTAGTCAGTCAGGGGCAGGCAGAGGACTAGTTAGTAGGTTGCTCCCTGTCTCCTCCTCTATCCTGGGATTAGTCAATTAGGGGCAGGCAGAGGACTAGTTAGCAGGCTGCTCCCTGTCTCCTCCTCTATCCTGGGATTAGTCAGTCAGGGGCAGGCAGAGGACTAGTTAGTAGGCTGCTCCCTGTCTCCTCCTCTATCCTGGGATTAGTCAGTCAGGGGCAGGCAGAGGACTAGTTAGCAGGCTGCTCCCTGTCTCCTCCTCTATCCTGGGATTAGTCAGTCAGGGGCAGGCAGAGGACTAGTTAGTAGGCTGCTCCCTGTCTCCTCCTCTATCCTGGGATTAGTCAGTCAGGGGCAGGCAGAGGACTAGTTAGCAGGTTGCTCCCTGTCTCCTCCTGTATCCTGGGATTAGTCAGTCAGGGGCAGGCAGAGGACTAGTTAGCAGGCTGCTCCCTGTCTCTCCTCCTGTATCCTGGGATTAGTCAGTCAAGGGCAGGCAGAGGACTAGTTAGCAGGCTGCTCCCTGTCTCTCCTCCTGTATCCTGGGATTAGTCAGTCAGGGGCAGGCAGAGGACTAGTTAGCAGGCTGCTCCATGTCACCTCCTCTATACTGGGATTAGTCAGTCAGGGGCAGGCAGAGAACTAGTTAGTAGGCTGCTCCCTGTCTCCTCCTGTATCCTGGGATTAGTCAGTCAGGGGCAGGCAGAGGACTAGTTAGCAGGCTGCTCCCTGTCTCCTCCTCCTGTATCCTGGGATTAGTCAGTCAGAGGCAGGCAGAGGACTAGTTAGCAGGCTGCTCCCTGTCTCCTCCTCCTGTATCCTGGGATTAGTCAGACAGGGGCAGGCAGAGGACTAGTTAGCAGCTGCTCCCTGTCTCCTCCTCCTCTCTCCTGGGATTAGTCAGTCAGGGGCAGGCAGAGGACTAGTTAGCAGGCTGCTCCCTGTCTCTTCCTCCTCTGTCCTGGGATTAGTTAGTCAGGGGCAGGCAGAGGACTAGTTAGCAGGCTGCTCCCTGTCTCCTCCTCCTGTATCCTGGGATTAGTCAGTCAGGGGCAGGCAGAGGACTAGTTAGCAGGCTGCTCCCTGTCTCCTCCTCCTCTGTCCTGGGATTAGTCAGTCAGGGGCAGGCAGAGGACTAGTTAGCAGGCTGCTCCCTGTCTCCTCCTCCTGTATCCTGGGATTAGTCAGTGAGGGGCAGGCAGAGGACTAGTTAGCAGGCTGCTCCCTGTCTCGTCCTCTATCCTGGGATTAGTCAGTCAGGGGCAGGCAGAGGACTAGTTAGCAGGCTGCTCCCTGTCTCGTCCTCTATCCTGGGATTAGTCAGTCAGGGGCAGGCAGAGGACTAGTTAGCAGGCTGCTCCCTGTCTCCTCCTCCTGTATCCTGGGATTAGTCAGTCAGGGGCAGGCAGAGGACTAGTTAGCAGCTGCTCCCTGTCTCCTCCTGTATCCTGGGATTAGTCAGTCAGGGGCAGGCAGAGGACTAGTTAGCAGCTGCTCCCTGTCTCCTCCTGTATCCTGGGATTAGTCAGTCAGGGTCAGGCAGAGGACTAGTTAGCAGGCTGCTCCATGTCACCTCCTCCTCTATCCTGGGATTAGTCAGTCAGGGGCAGGCAGAGGACTAGTTAGCAGGCTGCTCCCTGTCTCCTCCTGTATCCTGGGATTAGTCAGTCAGGGGCAGGCAGAGGACTAGTTAGCAGCTGCTCCCTGTCTCCTCCTCCTGTATCCTGGGATTAGTCAGTCAGGGGCAGGCAGAGGACTAGTTAGCAGGCTGCTCCCTGTCTCTCCAGTATCCTGGGATTAGTCAGTCAGGGGCAGGCAGAGGACTAGTTAGCAGGCTGCTCCCTGTCTCCTCCTCTATCCTGGGATTAGTCAGTCAGGGGCAGGCAGAGGACTAGTTAGCAGGCTGCTCCATGTCTCCTCCTCCTGTATCCTGGGATTAGTCAGTCAGGGGCAGGCAGAGGACTAGTTAGCAGGCTGCTCCCTGTCTCCTCCTCCTGTATCCTGGGATTAGTCAGACAGGGGCAGGCAGAGGACTAGTTAGCAGGCTGCTCCCTGTCTCCTCCTCCTGTATCCTGGGATTAGTCAGTCAGGGGCAGGCAGAGGACTAGTTAGCAGGCTGCTCCCTGTCTCCTCTATCCTGGGATTAGTCAGTCAGGGGCAGGCAGAGGACTAGTTAGCAGGCTGCTCCCTGTCTCCTCCTCCTGTATCCTGGGATTAGTCAGACAGGGGCAGGCAGAGGACTAGTTAGTAGGCTGCTCCCTGTCTCCTCCTCTATCCTGGGATTAGTCAGTCAGGGGCAGGCAGAGGACTAGTTAGTAGGTTGCTCCCTGTCTCCTCCTCTATCCTGGGATTAGTCAATTAGGGGCAGGCAGAGGACTAGTTAGCAGGCTGCTCCCTGTCTCCTCCTCTATCCTGGGATTAGTCAGTCAGGGGCAGGCAGAGGACTAGTTAGTAGGCTGCTCCCTGTCTCCTCCTCTATCCTGGGATTAGTCAGTCAGGGGCAGGCAGAGGACTAGTTAGCAGGCTGCTCCCTGTCTCCTCCTCTATCCTGGGATTAGTCAGTCAGGGGCAGGCAGAGGACTAGTTAGTAGGCTGCTCCCTGTCTCCTCCTCTATCCTGGGATTAGTCAGTCAGGGGCAGGCAGAGGACTAGTTAGCAGGTTGCTCCCTGTCTCCTCCTGTATCCTGGGATTAGTCAGTCAGGGGCAGGCCGAGGACTAGTTAGCAGGCTGCTCCCTGTCTCTCCTCCTGTATCCTGGGATTAGTCAGTCAAGGGCAGGCAGAGGACTAGTTAGCAGGCTGCTCCCTGTCTCTCCTCCTGTATCCTGGGATTAGTCAGTCAGGGGCAGGCAGAGGACTAGTTAGCAGGCTGCTCCATGTCACCTCCTCTATACTGGGATTAGTCAGTCAGGGGCAGGCAGAGAACTAGTTAGTAGGCTGCTCCCTGTCTCCTCCTGTATCCTGGGATTAGTCAGTCAGGGGCAGGCAGAGGACTAGTTAGCAGGCTGCTCCCTGTCTCCTCCTCCTGTATCCTGGGATTAGTCAGTCAGAGGCAGGCAGAGGACTAGTTAGCAGGCTGCTCCCTGTCTCCTCCTGTATCCTGGGATTAGTCAGTCAGGGGCAGGCAGAGGACTAGTTAGCAGGCTGCTCCCTGTCTCCTCCTCCTGTATCCTGGGATTAGTCAGTCAGGGGCAGGCAGAGGACTAGTTAGCAGCTGCTCCCTGTCTCCTCCTCCTCTCTCCTGGGATTAGTCAGTCAGGGGCAGGCAGAGGACTAGTTAGCAGGCTGCTCCCTGTCTCTTCCTCCTCTGTCCTGGGATTAGTTAGTCAGGGGCAGGCAGAGGACTAGTTAGCAGGCTGCTCCCTGTCTCCTCCTCCTGTATCCTGGGATTAGTCAGTCAGGGGCAGGCAGAGGACTAGTTAGCAGGCTGCTCCCTGTCTCCTCCTCCTCTGTCCTGGGATTAGTCAGTCAGGGGCAGGCAGAGGACTAGTTAGCAGGCTGCTCCCTGTCTCCTCCTCCTGTATCCTGGGATTAGTCAGTGAGGGGCAGGCAGAGGACTAGTTAGCAGGCTGCTCCCTGTCTCGTCCTCTATCCTGGGATTAGTCAGTCAGGGGCAGGCAGAGGACTAGTTAGCAGGCTGCTCCCTGTCTCGTCCTCTATCCTGGGATTAGTCAGTCAGGGGCAGGCAGAGGACTAGTTAGCAGGCTGCTCCCTGTCTCCTCCTCCTGTATCCTGGGATTAGTCAGTCAGGGGCAGGCAGAGGACTAGTTAGCAGGCTGCTCCCTGTCTCCTCTTCTATCCTGGGATTAGTCAGTCAGGGGCAGGCAGAGGACTAGTTAGTAGGCTGCTCCCTGTCTCCTCCTCTATCCTGGGATTAGTCAGTCAGGGGCAGGCAGAGGACTAGTTAGCAGGCTGCTCCCTGTCTCCTCCTGTATCTTGGGATTAGTCAGTCAGGGGCAGGCAGAGGACTAGTTAGCAGGCTGCTCCCTGTCTCCTTCTCCTGTATCCTGGGATTAGTCAGTCAGGGGCAGGCAGAGGACTAGTTAGCAGGCTGCTCCCTGTCTCCTCCTGTATCCTGGGATTAGTCAGTCAGGGGCAGGCAGAGGACTAGTTAGCAGGCTGCTCTCTGTCTCCTCCTCTATCCTGGGATTAGTCAGTCAGGGGCAGGCAGAGGACTAGTTAGCAGGCTGCTCCCTGTCTCCTCCTCTATCCTGGGATTAGTCAGTCAGGGGCAGGCAGAGGACTAGTTAGCAGGCTGCTCCCTGTCTCCTCCTCCTGTATCCTGGGATTAGTCAGACAGGGGCAGGCAGAGGACTAGTTAGCAGGCTGCTCCTTGTCTCCTCCTGTATCCTGGGATTAGTCAGTCAGGGGCAGGCAGAGGACTAGTTAGTAGGCTGCTCCCTGTCTCCTCCTCTATCCTGGGAATAGTCAGTTAGGGGCAGGCAGAGGACTAGTTAGCAGGCTGCTCCCTGTCTCCTCCTCTATCCTGGGATTAGTCAGTCAGGGGCAGGCAGAGGACTAGTTAGTAGGCTGCTCCCTGTCTCCTCCTCTATCCTGTGATTAGTCAGTCAGGGGCAGGCAGAGGACTAGTTAGCAGGCTGCTCCCTGTCTCCTCCTCTATCCTGGGATTAGTCAGTCAGGGGCAGGCAGAGGACTAGTTAGTAGGCTGCTCCCTGTCTCCTCCTCTATCCTGGGATTAGTCAGTCAGGGGCAGGCAGAGGACTAGTTAGCAGGTTGCTCCCTGTCTCCTCCTGTATCCTGGGATTAGTCAGTCAGGGGCAGGCCGAGGACTAGTTAGCAGGCTGCTCCCTGTCTCTCCTCCTCTGTCCTGGGATTAGTCAGTCAGGGGCAGTCAGAGGACTAGTTAGCAGCTGCTCCCTGTCTCCTCCTCCTGTATCCTGGGATTAGTCAGTCAGGGGCAGGCAGAGGACTAGTTAGTAGGCTGCTCCCTGTCTCCTCCTGTATCCTGGGATTAGTCAGTCAGGGGCAGGCAGAGGACTAGTTAGTAGGCTGCTCCCTGTCTCCTCCTCCTGTATCCTGGGGTTAGTCAGTCAGGGGCAGGCAGGGGACTAGTTAGCAGGCTGCTCCCTGTCTCCTCCTCCTGTATCCTGGGATTAGTCAGTCAGGGGCAGGCAGAGGACTAGTTAGTAGGCTGCTCCCTGTCTCCTCCTCCTGTATCCTGGGGTTAGTCAGTCAGGGGCAGGCAGAGGACTAGTTAGCAGCTGCTCCCTGTCTCCTCCTCTATCCTGGGAATAGTCAGTTAGGGGCAGGCAGAGGACTAGTTAGCAGCTGCTCCCTGTCTCCTCCTCTATCCTGGGAATAGTCAGTTAGGGGCAGGCAGAGGACTAGTTAGCAGGCTGCTCCCTGTCTCCTCCTCTATCCTGGGATTAGTCAGTCAGGGGCAGGCAGAGGACTAGTTAGTAGGCTGCTCCCTGTCTCCTCCTCTATCCTGTGATTAGTCAGTCAGGGGCAGGCAGAGGACTAGTTAGCAGGCTGCTCCCTGTCTCCTCCTCTATCCTGGGATTAGTCAGTCAGGGGCAGGCAGAGGACTAGTTAGTAGGCTGCTCCCTGTCTCCTCCTCTATCCTGGGATTAGTCAGTCAGGGGCAGGCAGAGGACTAGTTAGCAGGTTGCTCCCTGTCTCCTCCTGTATCCTGGGATTAGTCAGTCAGGGGCAGGCCGAGGACTAGTTAGCAGGCTGCTCCCTGTCTCTCCTCCTCTGTCCTGGGATTAGTCAGTCAGGGGCAGTCAGAGGACTAGTTAGCAGCTGCTCCCTGTCTCCTCCTCCTGTATCCTGGGATTAGTCAGTCAGGGGCAGGCAGAGGACTAGTTAGTAGGCTGCTCCCTGTCTCCTCCTGTATCCTGGGATTAGTCAGTCAGGGGCAGGCAGAGGACTAGTTAGTAGGCTGCTCCCTGTCTCCTCCTCCTGTATCCTGGGGTTAGTCAGTCAGGGGCAGGCAGGGGACTAGTTAGCAGGCTGCTCCCTGTCTCCTCCTCCTGTATCCTGGGATTAGTCAGTCAGGGGCAGGCAGAGGACTAGTTAGTAGGCTGCTCCCTGTCTCCTCCTGTATCCTGGGATTAGTCAGTCAGGGGCAGGCAGAGGACTAGTTAGTAGGCTGCTCCCTGTCTCCTCCTCCTGTATCCTGGGATTAGTCAGTCAGGGGCAGGCAGAGGACTAGTTAGTAGGCTGCTCCCTGTCTCCTCCTCCTGTATCCTGGGATTAGTCAGTCAGGGGCAGGCAGAGGACTAGTTAGCAGGCTGCTCCCTGTCTCTTCCTCCACTCTCCTGGGATTAGTCGGTCAGGGGCAGGCAGAGGACTAGTTAGCAGGCTGCTCCCTGTCTCCTCCTCCTGTATCCTGGGATTAGTCAGTCAGAGGCAGGCAGAGGACTAGTTAGCAGCTGCTCCCTGTCTCTCCTCCTGTATCCTGGGATTAGTCAGTGAGGGGCAGGCAGAGGACTAGTTAGCAGGCTGCTCCCTGTCTCTTCCTCATCTGTTCTGGGATTAGTCAGTCAGGGGCAGGCAGAGGACTAGTTAGCAGCTACTCCCTGTCTCTCCTCCTGTATCCTGGGATTAGTCAGTCAGGGGCAGGCAGAGGACTAGTTAGCAGGCTGCTCCCTGTCTCCTCCTGTATCCTGGGATTAGTCAGTCAGGGGCAGGCAGAGGACTAGTTAGCAGGCTGCTCCCTGTCTCTTCCTCCTCTGTCCTGGGATTAGTCAGTCAGGGGCAGGCAGAGGACTAGTTAGCAGCTGCTCCCTGTCTCTCCTCCTGTATCCTGGGATTAGTCAGTCAGGGGCAGGCAGAGGACTAGTTAGCAGGCTGCTCCCTGTCTCTTTCTCCTCTGTCCTGGGATTAGTCAGTCAGGGGCAGGCAGAGGACTAGTTAGCAGCTGCTCCCTGTCTCCTCCTCCTGTATCCTGGGATTAGTCAGTCAGGGGCAGGCAGAGGACTAGTTAGCAGCTGCTCCCTGTCTCCTCCTCCTGTAACCTGGGATTAGTCAGTCAGGGGCAGGCAGAGAACTAGTTAGCAGCTGCTCCCTGTCTCCTCCTCCTGTATCCTGGGATTAGTCAGTCAGGGGCAGGCAGAGGACTAGTTAGCAGGCTGCTCCCTGTCTCCTCCTCCTGTAACCTGGGATTAGTCAGTTAGGGGCAGGCAGAGGACTAGTTAGCAGGCTGCTCCCTGTCTCTCCTCCTGTATCCTGGGATTAGTCAGTCAGGGGCAGGCAGAGGACTAGTTAGCAGGCTGCTCCCTGTCTCCTCCTGTATCCTGGGATTAGTCAGTCAGGGGCAGGCAGAGGACTAGTTAGCAGGCTGCTCCCTGTCTCTCCTCCTGTATCCTGGGATTAGTCAGTCAGGGGCAGGCAGAGGACTAGTTAGCAGGCTGCTCCCTGTCTCTCCTCCTGTATCCTGGGATTAGTCAGTCAGAGGCAGGCAGAGGACTAGTTAGCAGGCTGCTCCCTGTCTCCTCCTGTATCCTGGGATTAGTCAGTCAGGGGCAGGCAGAGGACTAGTTAGCAGCTGCTCCCTGTCTCTCCTCCTGTGTCCTGGGATTAGTCAGTCAGGGGCAGGCAGAGGACTAGTTAGCAGGCTGCTCCCTGTCTATCCTCCTGTATCCTGGGATTAGTCAGTCAGGGGCAGGCAGAGGACTAGTTAGCAGCTGCTCCCTGTCTCTCCTCCTGTATCCTGGGATTAGTCAGTCAGGGGCAGGCAGAGGACTAGTTAGCAGTCTGCTCTCTGTCTCCTCCTCTGTCCTGGGATTAGTCAGTCAGAGGCAGGCAGAGGACTAGTTAGCAGGCTGCTCCCTGTCTCCTCCTGTATCCTGGGATTAGTCAGTCAGGGGCAGGCAGAGGACTAGTTAGCAGCTGCTCCCTGTCTCTCCTCCTGTATCCTGGGATTAGTCAGTCAGGGGCAGGCAGAGGACTAGTTAGCAGGCTGCTCCCTGTCTCTTCCTCCTCTGTCCTGGGATTAGTCAGTCAGGGGCAGGCAGAGGACTAGTTAGCAGCTGCTCCCTGTCTCCTCCTCCTGTATCCTGGGATTAGTCAGTCAGGGGCAGGCAGAGGACTAGTTAGCAGCTGCTCCCTGTCTCCTCCTCCTGTAACCTGGGATTAGTCAGTCAGGGGCAGGCAGAGAACTAGTTAGCAGCTGCTCCCTGTCTCCTCCTCCTGTATCCTGGGATTAGTCAGTCAGGGGCAGGCAGAGGACTAGTTAGCAGGCTGCTCCCTGTCTCCTCCTCCTGTAACCTGGGATTAGTCAGTTAGGGGCAGGCAGAGGACTAGTTAGCAGGCTGCTCCCTGTCTCTCCTCCTGTATCCTGGGATTAGTCAGTCAGGGGCAGGCAGAGGACTAGTTAGCAGCTGCTCCCTGTCTCCTCCTGTATCCTGGGATTAGTCAGTCAGGGGCAGGCAGAGGACTAGTTAGCAGGCTGCTCCCTGTCTCTCCTCCTGTATCCTGGGATTAGTCAGTCAGGGGCAGGCAGAGGACTAGTTAGCAGGCTGCTCCCTGTCTCTCCTCCTGTATCCTGGGATTAGTCAGTCAGAGGCAGGCAGAGGACTAGTTAGCAGGCTGCTCCCTGTCTCCTCCTGTATCCTGGGATTAGTCAGTCAGGGGCAGGCAGAGGACTAGTTAGCAGCTGCTCCCTGTCTCTCCTCCTGTGTCCTGGGATTAGTCAGTCAGGGGCAGGCAGAGGACTAGTTAGCAGGCTGCTCCCTGTCTATCCTCCTGTATCCTGGGATTAGTCAGTCAGGGGCAGGCAGAGGACTAGTTAGCAGCTGCTCCCTGTCTCTCCTCCTGTATCCTGGGATTAGTCAGTCAGGGGCAGGCAGAGGACTAGTTAGCAGTCTGCTCTCTGTCTCCTCCTCTGTCCTGGGATTAGTCAGTCAGGGGCAGGCCAAGGACTAGTTAGCAGGCTGCTCCCTGTCTCCTCCTCCTCTGTCCTGGGATTAGTCAGTCAGGGGCAGGCAGAGGACTAGTTAGCAGGCTGCTCCCTGTGTCCTCCTCCTGTATCCTGGGATTAGTCAGTGAGGGGCAGGCAGAGGACTAGTTAGCAGCTGCTCCCTGTCTCCTCCTCCTGTATCCTGGGATTAGTCAGTCAGGGGCAGGCAGAGGACTAGTTAGTAGGCTGCTCCCTGTCTCCTCTTTCTCCTCTATCCTGGGATTAGTCAGTCAGGGGCAGGCAGAGGACTAGTTAGTAGGCTGCTCCCTGTCTATCCTCCTCTGTCCTGGGATTAGTCAGTCAGGGGCAGGCAGAGGACTAATTAGTAGGCTGCTCCCTGTCTCCTCTTCCTCCTCTATCCTGGGATTAGTTAGTCAGGGGCAGGCAGAGGACTAGTTAGCAGGCTGCTCCCTGTCTCTCCTCCTGTATCCTGGGATTAGTCAGTCAGGGGCAGGCAGAGGACTAGTTAGCAGGCTGCTCCCTGTCTATCCTCCTGTATCCTGGGATTAGTCAGTCAGGGGCAGGCAGAGGACTAGTTAGCAGCTGCTCCTTGTCTCTCCTCCTGTATCCTGGGATTAGTCAGTCAGGGGCAGGCAGAGGACTAGTTAGCAGTCTGCTCTCTGACTCCTCCTCTGTCCTGGGATTAGTCAGTCAGGGGCAGGCCAAGGACTAGTTAGCAGGCTGCTCCCTGTCTCCTCCTCCTCTGTCCTGGGATTAGTCAGTCAGGGGCAGGCAGAGGACTAGTTAGCAGGCTGCTCCCTGTGTCCTCCTCCTGTATCCTGGGATTAGTCAGTCAGGGGCAGGCAGAGGACTAGTTAGTAGGCTGCTCCCTGTCTCCTCTATCCTGGGATTAGTCAGTCAGGGGCAGGCAGAGGACTAGTTAGTAGGCTGCTCCCTGTCTATCCTCCTCTGTCCTGGGATTAGTCAGTCAGGGGCAGGCAGAGGACTAGTTAGTAGGCTGCTCCCTGTCTCCTCTTCCTCCTCTATCCTGGGATTAGTTAGTCAGGGGCAGGCAGAGGACTAGTTAGCAGGCTGCTCCCTGTCTCTCCTCCTGTATCCTGGGATTAGTCAGTCAGGGGCAGGCAGAGGACTAGTTAGCAGGCTGCTCCCTGTCTATCCTCCTGTATCCTGGGATTAGTCAGTCAGGGGCAGGCAGAGGACTAGTTAGCAGCTGCTCCCTGTCTCTCCTCCTGTATGCTGGGATTAGTCAGTCAGGGGCAGGCAGAGGACTAGTTAGCAGTCTGCTCTCTGTCTCCTCCTCTGTCCTGGGATTAGTCAGTCAGGGGCAGGCCGAGGACTAGTTAGCAGGCTGCTCCCTGTCTCCTCCTCCTCTGTCCTGGGATTAGTCAGTCAGGGGCAGGCAGAGGACTAGTTAGTAGGCTGCTCCCTGTCTCCTCTTCCTCCTCTATCCTGGGATTAGTCAGTCAGGGGCAGGCAGAGGACTAGTTAGCAGGCTGCTCCCTGTCTCTTCCTCCTCTATCTTGGGATTAGTCAGTCAGGGGCAGGCAGAGGACTAGTTAGCAGGCTGCTCCCTGTTTCCTCCTCCTCCTGTATCCTGGGATTAGTCAGTCAGAGGCAGGCAGAGGACTAGTTAGCAGGCTGCTCCCTGTCTCCTCCTCCTCTGTCCTGGGATTAGTCAGTCAGGGGCAGGCAGAGGACTAGTTAGTAGGCTGCTCCCTGTCTCCTCTTCCTCCTCTATCCTGGGATTAGTCAGTCAGGGGCAGGCAGAGGACTAGTTAGCAGGCTGCTCCCAGTCTCTTCCTCCTCTATCTTGGGATTAGTCAGTCAGGGGCAGGCAGAGGACTAGTTAGCAGGCTGCTCCCTGTCTCCTCCTCCTGTATTCTGGGATTAGTCAGTCAGGGGCCGGCAGAGGACTAGTTAGCAGGCTGCTCCCTGTCTCCTCCTGTATCCTGGGATTAGTCAGTCAGGGGCAGGCAGAGGACTAGTTAGCAGTCTGCTCTCTGTCTCCTCCTCTGTCCTGGGATTAGTCAGTCAGGGGCAGGCCGAGGACTAGTTAGCAGGCTGCTCCCTGTCTCCTCCTCCTCTGTCCTGGGATTAGTCAGTCAGGGGCAGGCAGAGGACTAGTTAGTAGGCTGCTCCCTGTCTCTTCCTCCTCTATCTTGGGATTAGTCAATCAGGGGCAGGTAGAGGACTAGTTAGCAGGCTGCTCCCTGTCTCCTCCTCCTCCTGTATCCTGGGATTAGTCAGTCAGGGGCAGGCAGAGGACTAGTTAGCAGGCTGCTCCCTGTCTCCTCCTCCTCCTGTATCCTGGGATTAGTCAGTCAGGGGCAGGCAGAGGACTAGTTAGTAGGCTGCTCCCTGTCTCCTCCTCCTCTGTCCTGGGATTAGTCAGTCAGGGGCAGGCAGAGGACTAGTTAGCAGGCTGCTCCCTGTCTCCTCCTGTATCCTGGGATTAGTCAGTCAGGGGCAGGCAGAGGACTAGTTAGCAGGCTGCTCCCTGTCTCCTCCTCTATCCTGGGATTAGTCAGTCAGGGGCAGGCAGAGGACTAGTTAGCAGGCTGCTCCCTGTCTCCTCTTCCTCCTGTATCCTGGGATTAGTCAGTCAGGGGCAGGCAGAGGACTAGTTAGCAGGCTGCTCCCTGTCTCTCCTCCTGTATCCTGGGATTAGTCAGTCAGGGGCAGGCAGAGGACTAGTTAGTAGCTGCTCCCTGTCTCCTCCTGTATCCTGGGATTAGTCAGTTAGGGGCAGGCAGAGGACTAGTTAGCAGGCTGCTCCCTGTCTCCTCCCCTGTATCCTGGGATTAGTCAGTCAGGGGCAGGCAGAGGACTAGTTAGCAGGCTGCTCCCTGTCTCCTCCTGTATCCTGGGATTAGTCAGTCAGAGGACTAGTTAGCAGGCTGCTCCCTGTCTCCTCCTCCTGTATCCTGGGATTAGTCAGTCAGGGGCAGGCAGAGGACTAGTTAGCAGGCTGCTCCCTGTCTCCTCCTGTATCCTGGGATTAGTCAGTCAGAGGACTAGTTAGCAGGCTGCTCCCTGTCTCCTCCTCCTGTATCCTGGGATTAGTCAGTCAGGGGCAGGCAGAGGACTAGTTAGCAGCTGCTCCCTGTCTCCTCCTGTATCCTGGGATTAGTCAGTCAGGGGCAGGCAGAGGACTAGTTAGCAGCTGCTCCCTGTCTCCTCCTCCTGTATCCTGGGATTAGTCAGTCAGGGGCAGGCAGAGGACTAGTTAGCAGGCTGCTCCCTGTCTCCTCCTGTATCCTGGGATTAGTCAGTCAGGGGCAGGCAGAGGACTAGTTAGCAGGCTGCTCCCTGTCTCTCCTCCTGTATCCTGGGATTAGTCAGTCAGGGGCAGGCAGAGGACTAGTTAGCAGGCTGCTCCCTGTCTCCTCCTCCTGTATCCTGGGATTAGTCAGTCAGGGGCAGGCAGAGGACTAGTTAGCAGTCTGCTCTCTGTCTCTCCTCCTGTATCCTGGGATTAGTCAGTCAGGGGCAGGCAGAGGACTAGTTAGGAGTCTGCTCCTTGTCTCCTCCTCTATCCTGGGATTAGTCAGTCAGGGGCAGGCAGAGGACTAGTTAGCAGGCTGCTCCCTGTCTCCTCCTCCTGTATCCTGGGATTAGTCAGTCAGGGGCAGGCAGAGGACTAGTTAGCAGGCTGCTCCCTGTCTCCTCCTCCTGTATCCTGGGATTAGTCAGTCAGGGGCAGGCAGAGGACTAGTTAGCAGCTGCTCCCTGTCTCCTCCTGTATCCTGGGATTAGTCAGTCAGGGGCAGGCAGAGGACTAGTTAGCAGCTGCTCCCTGTCTCCTCCTCCTGTATCCTGGGATTAGTCAGTCAGGGGCAGGCAGAGGACTAGTTAGCAGGCTGCTCCCTGTCTCCTCCTCCTGTATCCTGGGATTAGTCAGTCAGGGGCAGGCAGAGGACTAGTTAGCAGCTGCTCCCTGTCTCCTCCTGTATCCTGGGATTAGTCAGTCAGGGGCAGGCAGAGGACTAGTTAGCAGCTGCTCCCTGTCTCCTCCTCCTGTATCCTGGGATTAGTCAGTCAGGGGCAGGCAGAGGACTAGTTAGCAGGCTGCTCCCTGTCTCCTCCTGTATCCTGGGATTAGTCAGTCAGAGGACTAGTTAGCAGGCTGCTCCCTGTCTCCTCCTCCTGTATCCTGGGATTAGTCAGTCAAGGGCAGGCAGAGGACTAGTTAGCAGCTGCTCCCTGTCTCCTCCTGTATCCTGGGATTAGTCAGTCAGGGGCAGGCAGAGGACTAGTTAGCAGCTGCTCCCTGTCTCCTCCTCCTGTATCCTGGGATTAGTCAGTCAGGGGCAGGCAGAGGACTAGTTAGCAGGCTGCTCCCTGTCTCCTCCTGTATCCTGGGATTAGTCAGTCAGGGGCAGGCAGAGGACTAGTTAGCAGACTGCTCCCTGTCTCTCCTCCTGTATCCTGGGATTAGTCAGTCAGGGGCAGGCAGAGGACTAGTTAGCAGGCTGCTCCCTGTCTCCTCCTCCTGTATCCTGGGATTAGTCAGTCAGGGGCAGGCAGAGGACTAGTTAGCAGTCTGCTCCTTGTCTCCTCCTCTATCCTGGGATTAGTCAGTCAGGGGCAGGCAGAGGACTAGTTAGCAGGCTGCTCCCTGTCTCCTCCTCCTGTATCCTGGGATTAGTCAGTCAGGGGCAGGCAGAGGACTAGTTAGCAGGCTGCTCCCTGTCTCCTCCTCCTGTATCCTGGGATTAGTCAGTCAGGGGCAGGCAGAGGACTAGTTAGCAGCTGCTCCCTGTCTCCTCCTGTATCCTGGGATTAGTCAGTCAGGGGCAGGCAGAGGACTAGTTAGCAGCTGCTCCCTGTCCCCTCCTCCTGTATCCTGGGATTAGTCAGTCAGGGGCAGGCAGAGGACTAGTTAGCAGGCTGCTCCCTGTCTCTCCTCCTGTATCCTGGGATTAGTCAATCAGGGGCAGGCAGAGGACTAGTTAGCAGGCTGCTCCCTGTCTCTTCCTCCTGTATCCTGGGATTAGTCAGTCAGGGGCAGGCAGAGGACTAGTTAGCAGCTGCTCCCTGTCTCCTCCTCCTGTATCCTGGGATTAGTCAGTCAGGGGCAGGCAGAGGACTAGTTAGCAGGCTGCTCCCTGTCTCTCCTCCTGTATCCTGGGATTAGTCAGTCAGGGGCAGGCAGAGGACTAGTTAGCAGGCTGCTCCCTGTCTCCTCCTCCTGTATCCTGGGATTAGTCAGTCAGAGGACTAGTTAGTAGGCTGCTCCCTGTCTCTTCCTCCTCTATCCTGGGATTAGTCAGTCAGGGGCCGGCAGAGGACTAGTTAGCAGGCTGCTCCCTGTCTATCCTCCTGTAATCTGGGATTAGTCAGTCAGGGGCAGGCAGAGGACTAGTTAGCAGGCTGCTCCCTGTCTCTCCTCCTGTATCCTGGGATTAGTCAGTCAGGGGCAGGCAGAGGACTAGTTAGCAGGCTGCTCCCTGTCTCTCCTCCTGTATCCTGGGATTAGTCAGTCAGGGGCAGGCAGAGGACTAGTTAGCAGCTGCTCCCTGTCTCTCCTCCTGTATCCTGGGATTAGTCAGTCAGTCAGTCAGGGGCAGGCAGAGGACTAGTTAGCAGCTGCTCCCTGTCTCCTCCTGTATCCTGGGATTAGTCAGTCAGGGGCAGGCAGAGGACTAGTTAGCAGCTGCTCCCTGTCTCTCCTCCTGTATCCTGGGATTAGTCAGTCAGGGGCAGGCAGAGGACTAGTTAGCAGCTGCTCCCTGTCTCCTCCTGTATCCTGGGATTAGTCAGTCAGGGGCAGGCAGAGGACTAGTTAGCAGCTGCTCTCTGTCTCCTCCTCCTGTATCCTGGGATTAGTCAGTCAGGGGCAGGCAGAGGACTAGTTAGCAGGCTGCTCCCTGTCTCTCCTCCTGTATCCTGGGATTAGTCAATCAGGGGCAGGCAGAGGACTAGTTAGCAGGCTGCTCCCTGTCTCTTCCTCCTGTATCCTGGGATTAGTCAGTCAGGGGCAGGCAGAGGACTAGTTAGCAGCTGCTCCCTGTCTCCTCCTCCTGTATCCTGGGATTAGTCAGTCAGGGGCAGGCAGAGGACTAGTTAGCAGGCTGCTCCCTGTCTCTCCTCCTGTATCCTGGGATTAGTCAGTCAGGGGCAGGCAGAGGACTAGTTAGCAGGCTGCTCCCTGTCTCCTCCTCCTGTATCCTGGGATTAGTCAGTCAGAGGACTAGTTAGTAGGCTGCTCCCTGTCTCTTCCTCCTCTATCCTGGGATTAGTCAGTCATGGGCAGGCAGAGGACTAGTTAGCAGGCTGCTCCCTGTCTATCCTCCTGTAATCTGGGATTAGTCAGTCAGGGGCAGGCAGAGGACTAGTTAGCAGGCTGCTCCCTGTCTCTCCTCCTGTATCCTGGGATTAGTCAGTCAGGGGCAGGCAGAGGACTAGTTAGCAGCTGCTCCCTGTCTCTCCTCCTGTATCCTGGGATTAGTCAGTCAGGGGCAGGCAGAGGACTAGTTAGCAGGCTGCTCCCTGTCTCCTCCTCCTGTATCCTGGGATTAGTCAGTCAGGGGCAGGCAGAGGACTAGTTAGCAGCTGCTCCCTGTCTCTCCTCCTGTATCCTGGGATTAGTCAGTCAGGGGCAGGCAGAGGACTAGTTAGCAGGCTGCTCCCTGTCTCTCCTCCTGTATCCTGGGATTAGTCAGTCAGGGGCAGGCAGAGGACTAGTTAGCAGGCTGCTCCCTGTCTCCTCCTCCTGTATCCTGGGATTAGTCAGTCAGGGGCAGGCAGAGGACTAGTTAGCAACTGCTCCCTGTCTCTCCTCCTGTATCCTGGGATTAGTCAGTCAGGGGCAGGCAGAGGACTAGTTAGCAGGCTGCTCCCTGTCTCCTCCTCCTGTATCCTGGGATTAGTCAGTCAGGGGCAGGCAGAGGACTAGTTAGCAGCTGCTCCCTGTCTCCTCCTCCTGTATCCTGGGATTAGTCAGTCAGGGGCAGGCAGAGGACTAGTTAGCAGGCTGCTCCCTGTCTCCTCCTGTATCCTGGGATTAGTCAGTCAGGGGCAGGCAGAGGACTAGTTAGCAGCTGCTCCCTGTCTCCTCCTCCTGTATCCTGGGATTAGTCAGTCAGGGGCAGGCAGAGGACTAGTTAGCAGCTGCTCCCTGTCTCTCCTCCTGTATCCTGGGATTAGTCAGTCAGGGGCAGGCAGAGGACTAGTTAGCAGCTGCTCCCTGTCTCTCCTCCTGTATCCTGGGATTAGTCAGTCAGGGGCAGGCAGAGGACTAGTTAGCAGGCTGCTCCCTGTCTCTCCTCCTGTATCCTGGGATTAGTCAGTCAGGGGCAGGCAGAGGACTAGTTAGCAGCTGCTCCCTGTCTCTCCTCCTGTATCCTGGGATTAGTCAGTCAGGGGCAGGCAGAGGACTAGTTAGCAGGCTGCTCCCTGTCTCTCCTCCTGTATCCTGGGATTAGTCAGTCAGGGGCAGGCAGAGGACTAGTTAGCAGGCTGATCCCTGTCTCCTCCTCCTGTATCCTGGGATTAGTCAGTCAGGGGCAGGCAGAGGACTAGTTAGCAGCTGCTCCCTGTCTCTCCTCCTGTATCCTGGGATTAGTCAGTCAGGGGCAGGCAGAGGACTAGTTAGCAGGCTGCTCCCTGTCTCTCCTCCTGTATCCTGGGATTAGTCAGTCAGGGGCAGGCAGAGGACTAGTTAGCAGCTGCTCCCTGTCTCCTCCTCCTGTATCCTGGGATTAGTCAGTCAGGGGCAGGCAGAGGACTAGTTAGCAGGCTGCTCCCTGTCTCCTCCTGTATCCTGGGATTAGTCAGTCAGGGGCAGGCAGAGGACTAGTTAGCAGGCTGCTCCCTGTCTCTCCTCCTGTATCCTGGGATTAGTCAGTCAGGGGCAGGCAGAGGACTAGTTAGCAGGCTGCTCCCTGTCTCCTCCTGTATCCTGGGATTAGTCAGTCAGGGGCAGGCAGAGGACTAGTTAGCAGCTGATCCCTGTGTTTCCTCCTGTATCCTGGGATTAGTCAGTCAGGGGCAGGCAGAGGACTAGTTAGCAGGCTGCTCCCTGTCTCCTCCTGTATCCTGGGATTAGTCAGTCAGGGGCAGGCAGAGGACTAGTTAGCAGGCTGCTCCCTGTCTCTCCTCCTGTATCCTGGGATTAGTCAGTCAGGGGCAGGCAGAGGACTAGTTAGCAGGCTGCTCCCTGTCTCCTCCTGTATCCTGGGATTAGTCAGTCAGGGGCAGGCAGAGGACTAGTTAGCAGCTGCTCCCTGTCTCCTCCTGTATCCTGGGATTAGTCAGTCAGGGGCAGGCAGAGGACTAGTTAGCAGCTGCTCCCTGTCCCCTCCTCCTGTATCCTGGGATTAGTCAGTCAGGGGCAGGCAGAGGACTAGTTAGCAGACTGCTCCCTGTCTCCTCCTCCTGTATCCTGGGATTAGTCAGTCAGGGGCAGGCAGAGGACTAGTTAGCAGCTGCTCCCTGTCTCCTCCTGTATCCTGGGATTACTCAGTCAGGGGCAGGCAGAGGACTAGTTAGCAGCTGCTCCCTGTCTCCTCCTCCTGTATCCTGGGATTAGTCAGTCAGGGGCAGGCAGAGGACTAGTTAGCAGGCTGCTCCGTCTCCTCCTCCTGTATCCTGGGATTAGTCAGTCAGGGGCAGGCAGAGGACTAGTTAGCAGCTGCTCCCAGTCTCCTCCTCCTGTATCCTGGGATTAGTCAGTCAGGGGCAGGCAGAGGACTAGTTAGCAGGCTGCTCCCTGTCTCCTCCTCCTCGTGTATCCTGGGATTAGTCAGTCAGGGGCAGGCAGAGGACTAGTTAGCAGCTGCTCCCTGTCTCCTCCTGTATCCTGGGATTAGTCAGTCAGGGGCAGGCAGAGGACTAGTTAGCAGGCTGCTCCCTGTCTCCTCCTGTATCCTGGGATTAGTCAGTCAGGGGCAGGCAGAGGACTAGTTAGCAGGCTGCTCCCTGTCTCCTCCTGTATCCTGGGATTAGTCAGTCAGGGGCAGGCAGAGGACTAGTTAGCAGGCTGCTCCCTGTCTCCTCCTGTATCCTGGGATTAGTCAGTCAGGGGCAGGCAGAGGACTAGTTAGCAGGCTGCTCCCTGTCTCCTCCTGTATCCTGGGATTAGTCAGTCAGGGGCAGGCAGAGGACTAGTTAGCAGCTGCTCCCTGTCTCTCCTCCTCCTGTATCCTGGGATTAGTCAGTCAGGGGCAGGCAGAGGACTAGTTAGCAGGCTGCTCCCTGTCTCTCCTCCTCCTGTATCCTGGGATTAGTCAGTCAGGGGCAGGCAGAGGACTAGTTAGCAGGCTGCTCCCTGTCTCTCCTCCTCTATCCTGGGATTAGTCAGTCAGGGGCAGGCAGAGGACTAGTTAGCAGGCTGCTCCCTGTCTCCTCCTGTATCCTGGGATTAGTCAGTCAGGGGCAGGCAGAGGACTAGTTAGCAGGCTGCTCCCTGTCTCCTCCTCCTGTATCCTGGGATTAGTCACAGGGGCAGGCAGAGGACTAGTTAGCAGCTGCTCCCTGTCTCCTCCTCCTGTATCCTGGGATTAGTCAGTCAGGGGCAGGCAGAGGACTAGTTAGCAGGCTGCTCCCTGTCTCCTCCTGTATCCTGGGATTAGTCAGTCAGGGGCAGGCAGAGGACTAGTTAGCAGGCTGCTCCCTGTCTCCTCCTCTGTATCCTGGGATTAGTCAGTCAGGGGCAGGCAGAGGACTAGTTAGCAGCTGCTCCCTGTCTCCTCCTCCTGTATCCTGGGATTAGTCAGTCAGGGGCAGGCAGAGGACTAGTTAGCAGGCTGCTCCCTGTCTCCTCCTCCTGTATCCTGGGATTAGTCAGTCAGGGGCAGGCAGAGGACTAGTTAGCAGGCTGCTCCCTGTCTCCTCCTGTATCCTGGGATTAGTCAGTCAGGGGCAGGCAGAGGACTAGTTAGCAGCTGCTCCCTGTCTCCTCCTGTATCCTGGGATTAGTCAGTCAGGGGCAGGCAGAGGACTAGTTAGCAGCTGCTCCCTGTCTCCTCCTCTATCCTGGGATTAGTCAGTCAGGGGGCAGGCAGAGGACTAGTTAGCAGGCTGCTCCCTGTCTCCTCCTGTATCCTGGGATTAGTCAGTCAGGGGCAGGCAGAGGACTAGTTAGCAGGCTGCTCCCTGTCTCCTCCTCCTGTATCCTGGGATTAGTCAGTCAGGGGCAGGCAGAGGACTAGTTAGCAGCTGCTCCCTGTCTCCTCCTCCTGTATCCTGGGATTAGTCAGTCAGGGGCAGGCAGAGGACTAGTTAGCAGGCTGCTCCCTGTCTCCTCCTCCTGTATCCTGGGATTAGTCAGTCAGGGGCAGGCAGAGGACTAGTTAGCAGGCTGCTCCCTGTCTCCTCCTCCTGTATCCTGGGATTAGTCAGTCAGGGGTAGGCAGAGGACTAGTTAGCAGCTGCTCCCTGTCTCCTCCTCCTCCTGTATCCTGGGATTAGTCAGTCAGGGGCAGGCAGAGGACTAGTTAGCAGGCTGCTCCCTGTCTCCTCCTGTATCCTGGGATTTGTCAGTCAGGGGCAGGCAGAGGACTAGTTAGCAGCTGCTCCCTGTCTCCTCCTCCTGTATCCTGGGATTAGTCAGTCAGGGGCAGGCAGAGGACTAGTTAGCAGCTGCTCCCTGTCTGTTAGCAGGCTGCTCCCTGTCTCCTCCTCCTGTATCCTGGGATTAGTCAGTCAGGGGCAGGCAGAGGACTAGTTAGCAGGCTGCTCCCTGTCTCCTCCTCCTGTATCCTGGGATTAGTCAGTCAGGGGCAGGCAGAGGACTAGTTAGCAGGCTGCTCCCTGTCTCCTCCTGTATCCTGGGATTAGTCAGTCAGGGGCAGGCAGAGGACTAGTTAGCAGGCTGCTCCCTGTCTCCTCCTCCTGTATCCTGGGATTAGTCAGTCAGGGGCAGGCAGAGGACTAGTTAGCAGGCTGCTCCCTGTCTCCTCCTCCTGTATCCTGGGATTAGTCAGTCAGGGGCAGGCAGAGGACTAGTTAGCAGGCTGCTCCCTGTCTCTCCTCCTGTATCCTGGGATTAGTCAGTCAGGGGCAGGCAGAGGACTAGTTAGCAGGCTGCTCCCTGTCTCCTCCTGTATCCTGGGATTAGTCAGTCAGGGGCAGGCAGAGGACTAGTTAGCAGGCTGCTCCCTGTCTCCTCCTGTATCCTGGGATTAGTCAGTCAGGGGCAGGCAGAGGACTAGTTAGCAGGCTGCTCCCTGTCTCCTCCTCCTGTATCCTGGGATTAGTCAGTCAGGGGCAGGCAGAGGACTAGTTAGCAGGCTGCTCCCTGTCTCCTCCTCCTGTATCCTGGGATTAGTCAGTCAGGGGCAGGCAGAGGACTAGTTAGCAGGCTGCTCCCTGTCTCCTCCTCCTGTATCCTGGGATTAGTCAGTCAGGGGCAGGCAGAGGACTAGTTAGCAGGCTGCTCCCTGTCTCCTCCTGTATCCTGGGATTAGTCAGTCAGGGGCAGGCAGAGGACTAGTTAGCAGGCTGCTCCCTGTCTCTCCTCCTGTATCCTGGGATTAGTCAGTCAGGGGCAGGCAGAGGACTAGTTAGCAGGCTGCTCCCTGTCTCCTCCTGTATCCTGGGATTAGTCAGTCAGGGGCAGGCAGAGGACTAGTTAGCAGGCTGCTCCCTGTCTCCTCCTCCTGTATCCTGGGATTAGTCAGTCAGGGGCAGGCAGAGGACTAGTTAGCAGGCTGCTCCCTGTCTCCTCCTCCTGTATCCTGGGATTAGTCAGTCAGGGGCAGGCAGAGGACTAGTTAGCAGGCTGCTCCCTGTCTCCTCCTCCTGTATCCTGGGATTAGTCAGTCAGGGGCAGGCAGAGGACTAGTTAGCAGGCTGCTCCCTGTCTCCTCCTGTATCCTGGGATTAGTCAGTCAGGGGCAGGCAGAGGACTAGTTAGCAGGCTGCTCCCTGTCTCCTCCTCCTGTATCCTGGGATTAGTCAGTCAGGGGCAGGCAGAGGACTAGTTAGCAGGCTGCTCCCTGTCTCCTCCTGTATCCTGGGATTAGTCAGTCAGGGGCAGGCAGAGGACTAGTTAGCAGGCTGCTCCCTGTCTCCTCCTCCTGTATCCTGGGATTAGTCAGTCAGGGGCAGGCAGAGGACTAGTTAGCAGGCTGCTCCCTGTCTCCTCCTCCTGTATCCTGGGATTAGTCAGTCAGGGGCAGGCAGAGGACTAGTTAGCAGGCTGCTCCCTGTCTCCTCCTGTATCCTGGGATTAGTCAGTCAGGGGCAGGCAGAGGACTAGTTAGCAGGCTGCTCCCTGTCTCCTCCTCCTGTATCCTGGGATTAGTCAGTCAGGGGCAGGCAGAGGACTAGTTAGCAGGCTGCTCCCTGTCTCTCCTCCTGTATCCTGGGATTAGTCAGTCAGGGGCAGGCAGAGGACTAGTTAGCAGGCTGCTCCCTGTCTCCTCCTCCTGTATCCTGGGATTAGTCAGTCAGGGGCAGGCAGAGGACTAGTTAGCAGGCTGCTCCCTGTCTCCTCCTCCTGTATCCTGGGATTAGTCAGTCAGGGGCAGGCAGAGGACTAGTTAGCAGGCTGCTCCCTGTCTCCTCCTCCTGTATCCTGGGATTAGTCAGTCAGGGGCAGGCAGAGGACTAGTTAGCAGGCTGCTCCCTGTCTCCTCCTCCTGTATCCTGGGATTAGTCAGTCAGGGGCAGGCAGAGGACTAGTTAGCAGGCTGCTCCCTGTCTCCTCCTCCTGTATCCTGGGATTAGTCAGTCAGGGGCAGGCAGAGGACTAGTTAGCAGGCTGCTCCCTGTCTCCTCCTCCTGTATCCTGGGATTAGTCAGTCAGGGGCAGGCAGAGGACTAGTTAGCAGGCTGCTCCCTGTCTCCTCCTCCTGTATCCTGGGATTAGTCAGTCAGGGGCAGGCAGAGGACTAGTTAGCAGGCTGCTCCCTGTCTCCTCCTCCTGTATCCTGGGATTAGTCAGTCAGGGGCAGGCAGAGGACTAGTTAGCAGGCTGCTCCCTGTCTCCTCCTGTATCCTGGGATTAGTCAGTCAGGGGCAGGCAGAGGACTAGTTAGCAGGCTGCTCCCTGTCTCCTCCTGTATCCTGGGATTAGTCAGTCAGGGGCAGGCAGAGGACTAGTTAGCAGGCTGCTCCCTGTCTCCTCCTCCTGTATCCTGGGATTAGTCAGTCAGGGGCAGGCAGAGGACTAGTTAGCAGGCTGCTCCCTGTCTCCTCCTCCTGTATCCTGGGATTAGTCAGTCAGGGGCAGGCAGAGGACTAGTTAGCAGGCTGCTCCCTGTCTCCTCCTCCTGTATCCTGGGATTAGTCAGTCAGGGGCAGGCAGAGGACTAGTTAGCAGGCTGCTCCCTGTCTCCTCCTCCTGTATCCTGGGATTAGTCAGTCAGGGGCAGGCAGAGGACTAGTTAGCAGGCTGCTCCCTGTCTCCTCCTCGTATCCTGGGATTAGTCAGTCAGGGGCAGGCAGAGGACTAGTTAGCAGGCTGCTCCCTGTCTCCTCCTCCTGTATCCTGGGATTAGTCAGTCAGGGGCAGGCAGAGGACTAGTTAGCAGGCTGCTCCCTGTCTCCTCCCTGTATCCTGGGATTAGTCAGTCAGGGGCAGGCAGAGGACTAGTTAGCAGGCTGCTCCCTGTCTCCTCCTCCTGTATCCTGGGATTAGTCAGTCAGGGGCAGGCAGAGGACTAGTTAGCAGGCTGCTCCCTGTCTCCTCCTGTATCCTGGGATTAGTCAGTCAGGGGCAGGCAGAGGACTAGTTAGCAGGCTGCTCCCTGTCTCCTCCTCCTGTATCCTGGGATTAGTCAGTCAGGGGCAGGCAGAGGACTAGTTAGCAGGCTGCTCCCTGTCTCCTCCTCCTGTATCCTGGGATTAGTCAGTCAGGGGCAGGCAGAGGACTAGTTAGCAGGCTGCTCCCTGTCTCCTCCTCCTGTATCCTGGGATTAGTCAGTCAGGGGCAGGCAGAGGACTAGTTAGCAGGCTGCTCCCTGTCTCCTCCTCCTGTATCCTGGGATTAGTCAGTCAGGGGCAGGCAGAGGACTAGTTAGCAGGCTGCTCCCTGTCTCCTCCTCCTGTATCCTGGGATTAGTCAGTCAGGGGCAGGCAGAGGACTAGTTAGCAGGCTGCTCCCTGTCTCCTCCTCCTGTATCCTGGGATTAGTCAGTCAGGGGCAGGCAGAGGACTAGTTAGCAGGCTGCTCCCTGTCTCTCCTCCTGTATCCTGGGATTAGTCAGTCAGGGGCAGGCAGAGGACTAGTTAGCAGGCTGCTCCCTGTCTCCTCCTCCTGTATCCTGGGATTAGTCAGTCAGGGGCAGGCAGAGGACTAGTTAGCAGGCTGCTCCCTGTCTCCTCCTCCTGTATCCTGGGATTAGTCAGTCAGGGGCAGGCAGAGGACTAGTTAGCAGGCTGCTCCCTGTCTCTCCTCCTGTATCCTGGGATTAGTCAGTCAGGGGCAGGCAGAGGACTAGTTAGCAGGCTGCTCCCTGTCTCCTCCTCCTGTATCCTGGGATTAGTCAGTCAGGGGCAGGCAGAGGACTAGTTAGCAGGCTGCTCCCTGTCTCCTCCTGTATCCTGGGATTAGTCAGTCAGGGGCAGGCAGAGGACTAGTTAGCAGGCTGCTCCCTGTCTCCTCCTCCTGTATCCTGGGATTAGTCAGTCAGGGGCAGGCAGAGGACTAGTTAGCAGGCTGCTCCCTGTCTCCTCCTCCTGTATCCTGGGATTAGTCAGTCAGGGGCAGGCAGAGGACTAGTTAGCAGGCTGCTCCCTGTCTCCTCCTCCTGTATCCTGGGATTAGTCAGTCAGGGGCAGGCAGAGGACTAGTTAGCAGGCTGCTCCCTGTCTCCTCCTCCTGTATCCTGGGATTAGTCAGTCAGGGGCAGGCAGAGGACTAGTTAGCAGGCTGCTCCCTGTCTCCTCCTCCTGTATCCTGGGATTAGTCAGTCAGGGGCAGGCAGAGGACTAGTTAGCAGGCTGCTCCCTGTCTCCTCCTCCTGTATCCTGGGATTAGTCAGTCAGGGGCAGGCAGAGGACTAGTTAGCAGGCTGCTCCCTGTCTCCTCTCCTGTATCCTGGGATTAGTCAGTCAGGGGCAGGCAGAGGACTAGTTAGCAGGCTGCTCCCTGTCTCCTCCTCCTGTATCCTGGGATTAGTCAGTCAGGGGCAGGCAGAGGACTAGTTAGCAGGCTGCTCCCTGTCTCTCCTCCTGTATCCTGGGATTAGTCAGTCAGGGGCAGGCAGAGGACTAGTTAGCAGGCTGCTCCCTGTCTCCTCCTCCTGTATCCTGGGATTAGTCAGTCAGGGGCAGGCAGAGGACTAGTTAGCAGGCTGCTCCCTGTCTCCTCCTCCTGTATCCTGGGATTAGTCAGTCAGGGGCAGGCAGAGGACTAGTTAGCAGGCTGCTCCCTGTCTCCTCCTCCTGTATCCTGGGATTAGTCAGTCAGGGGCAGGCAGAGGACTAGTTAGCAGGCTGCTCCCTGTCTCCTCCTCCTGTATCCTGGGATTAGTCAGTCAGGGGCAGGCAGAGGACTAGTTAGCAGGCTGCTCCCTGTCTCTCCTCCTGTATCCTGGGATTAGTCAGTCAGGGGCAGGCAGAGGACTAGTTAGCAGGCTGCTCCCTGTCTCTCCTCCTGTATCCTGGGATTAGTCAGTCAGGGGCAGGCAGAGGACTAGTTAGCAGGCTGCTCCCTGTCTCCTCCTCCTGTATCCTGGGATTAGTCAGTCAGGGGCAGGCAGAGGACTAGTTAGCAGGCTGCTCCCTGTCTCCTCCTCCTGTATCCTGGGATTAGTCAGTCAGGGGCAGGCAGAGGACTAGTTAGCAGGCTGCTCCCTGTCTCCTCCTCCTGTATCCTGGGATTAGTCAGTCAGGGGCAGGCAGAGGACTAGTTAGCAGGCTGCTCCCTGTCTCCTCCTCCTGTATCCTGGGATTAGTCAGTCAGGGGCAGGCAGAGGACTAGTTAGCAGGCTGCTCCCTGTCTCCTCCTCCTGTATCCTGGGATTAGTCAGTCAGGGGCAGGCAGAGGACTAGTTAGCAGGCTGCTCCCTGTCTCCTCCTCCTGTATCCTGGGATTAGTCAGTCAGGGGCAGGCAGAGGACTAGTTAGCAGGCTGCTCCCTGTCTCCTCCTCCTGTATCCTGGGATTAGTCAGTCAGGGGCAGGCAGAGGACTAGTTAGCAGGCTGCTCCCTGTCTCCTCCTCCTGTATCCTGGGATTAGTCAGTCAGGGGCAGGCAGAGGACTAGTTAGCAGGCTGCTCCCTGTCTCCTCCTCCTGTATCCTGGGATTAGTCAGTCAGGGGCAGGCAGAGGACTAGTTAGCAGGCTGCTCCCTGTCTCTCCTCCTGTATCCTGGGATTAGTCAGTCAGGGGCAGGCAGAGGACTAGTTAGCAGGCTGCTCCCTGTCTCTCCTCCTGTATCCTGGGATTAGTCAGTCAGGGGCAGGCAGAGGACTAGTTAGCAGGCTGCTCCCTGTCTCCTCCTCCTGTATCCTGGGATTAGTCAGTCAGGGGCAGGCAGAGGACTAGTTAGCAGGCTGCTCCCTGTCTCCTCCTCCTGTATCCTGGGATTAGTCAGTCAGGGGCAGGCAGAGGACTAGTTAGCAGGCTGCTCCCTGTCTCCTCCTCCTGTATCCTGGGATTAGTCAGTCAGGGGCAGGCAGAGGACTAGTTAGCAGGCTGCTCCCTGTCTCCTCCTGTATCCTGGGATTAGTCAGTCAGGGGCAGGCAGAGGACTAGTTAGCAGGCTGCTCCCTGTCTCCTCCTCCTGTATCCTGGGATTAGTCAGTCAGGGGCAGGCAGAGGACTAGTTAGCAGGCTGCTCCCTGTCTCCTCCTCCTGTATCCTGGGATTAGTCAGTCAGGGGCAGGCAGAGGACTAGTTAGCAGGCTGCTCCCTGTCTCCTCCTCCTGTATCCTGGGATTAGTCAGTCAGGGGCAGGCAGAGGACTAGTTAGCAGGCTGCTCCCTGTCTCCTCCTGTATCCTGGGATTAGTCAGTCAGGGGCAGGCAGAGGACTAGTTAGCAGGCTGCTCCCTGTCTCCTCCTCCTGTATCCTGGGATTAGTCAGTCAGGGGCAGGCAGAGGACTAGTTAGCAGGCTGCTCCCTGTCTCCTCCTGTATCCTGGGATTAGTCAGTCAGGGGCAGGCAGAGGACTAGTTAGCAGGCTGCTCCCTGTCTCCTCCTGTATCCTGGGATTAGTCAGTCAGGGGCAGGCAGAGGACTAGTTAGCAGGCTGCTCCCTGTCTCTCCTCCTGTATCCTGGGATTAGTCAGTCAGGGGCAGGCAGAGGACTAGTTAGCAGGCTGCTCCCTGTCTCCTCCTCCTGTATCCTGGGATTAGTCAGTCAGGGGCAGGCAGAGGACTAGTTAGCAGGCTGCTCCCTGTCTCCTCCTCCTGTATCCTGGGATTAGTCAGTCAGGGGCAGGCAGAGGACTAGTTAGCAGGCTGCTCCCTGTCTCCTCCTCGTATCCTGGGATTAGTCAGTCAGGGGCAGGCAGAGGACTAGTTAGCAGGCTGCTCCCTGTCTCCTCCTGTATCCTGGGATTAGTCAGTCAGGGGCAGGCAGAGGACTAGTTAGCAGGCTGCTCCCTGTCTCCTCCTGTATCCTGGGATTAGTCAGTCAGGGGCAGGCAGAGGACTAGTTAGCAGGCTGCTCCCTGTCTCCTCCTGTATCCTGGGATTAGTCAGTCAGGGGCAGGCAGAGGACTAGTTAGCAGGCTGCTCCCTGTCTCCTCCTCCTGTATCCTGGGATTAGTCAGTCAGGGGCAGGCAGAGGACTAGTTAGCAGGCTGCTCCCTGTCTCCTCCTCCTGTATCCTGGGATTAGTCAGTCAGGGGCAGGCAGAGGACTAGTTAGCAGGCTGCTCCCTGTCTCTCCTCCTGTATCCTGGGATTAGTCAGTCAGGGGCAGGCAGAGGACTAGTTAGCAGGCTGCTCCCTGTCTCCTCCTCCTGTATCCTGGGATTAGTCAGTCAGGGGCAGGCAGAGGACTAGTTAGCAGGCTGCTCCCTGTCTCCTCCTCCTGTATCCTGGGATTAGTCAGTCAGGGGCAGGCAGAGGACTAGTTAGCAGGCTGCTCCCTGTCTCCTCCTCCTGTATCCTGGGATTAGTCAGTCAGGGGCAGGCAGAGGACTAGTTAGCAGGCTGCTCCCTGTCTCCTCCTCCTGTATCCTGGGATTAGTCAGTCAGGGGCAGGCAGAGGACTAGTTAGCAGGCTGCTCCCTGTCTCCTCCTCCTGTATCCTGGGATTAGTCAGTCAGGGGCGGACTAGTTAGCAGGCTGCTCCCTGTCTCCTCCTGTATCCTGGGATTAGTCAGTCAGGGGCAGGCAGAGGACTAGTTAGCAGGCTGCTCCCTGTCTCCTCCTGTATCCTGGGATTAGTCAGTCAGGGGCAGGCAGAGGACTAGTTAGCAGGCTGCTCCCTGTCTCCTCCTGTATCCTGGGATTAGTCAGTCAGGGGCAGGCAGAGGACTAGTTAGCAGGCTGCTCCCTGTCTCCTCCTCCTGTATCCTGGGATTAGTCAGTCAGGGGCAGGCAGAGGACTAGTTAGCAGGCTGCTCCCTGTCTCCTCCTGTATCCTGGGATTAGTCAGTCAGGGGCAGGCAGAGGACTAGTTAGCAGGCTGCTCCCTGTCTCCTCCTCCTGTATCCTGGGATTAGTCAGTCAGGGGCAGGCAGAGGACTAGTTAGCAGGCTGCTCCCTGTCTCCTCCTCCTGTATCCTGGGATTAGTCAGTCAGGGGCAGGCAGAGGACTAGTTAGCAGCTGCTCCCTGTCTCCTCCCTGTATCCTGGGATTAGTCAGTCAGGGGCAGGCAGAGGACTAGTTAGCAGGCTGCTCCCTGTCTCCTCCTCTGTATCCTGGGATTAGTCAGTCAGGGGCAGGCAGAGGACTAGTTAGCAGGCTGCTCCCTGTCTCCTCCTGTATCCTGGGATTAGTCAGTCAGGGGCAGGCAGAGGACTAGTTAGCAGGCTGCTCCCTGTCTCTCCTCCTGTATCCTGGGATTAGTCAGTCAGGGGCAGGCAGAGGACTAGTTAGCAGGCTGCTCCCTGTCTCCTCCTGTATCCTGGGATTAGTCAGTCAGGGGCAGGCAGAGGACTAGTTAGCAGGCTGCTCCCTGTCTCCTCCTCCTGTATCCTGGGATTAGTCAGTCAGGGGCAGGCAGAGGACTAGTTAGCAGGCTGCTCCCTGTCTCTCCTCCTGTATCCTGGGATTAGTCAGTCAGGGGCAGGCAGAGGACTAGTTAGCAGCTGCTCCCTGTCTCCTCCTGTATCCTGGGATTAGTCAGTCAGGGGCAGGCAGAGGACTAGTTAGCAGGCTGCTCCCTGTCTCCTCCTCCTGTATCCTGGGATTAGTCAGTCAGGGGCAGGCAGAGGACTAGTTAGCAGGCTGCTCCCTGTCTCCTCCTGTATCCTGGGATTAGTCAGTCAGGGGCAGGCAGAGGACTAGTTAGCAGGCTGCTCCCTGTCTCCTCCCCTGTATCCTGGGATTAGTCAGTCAGGGGCAGGCAGAGGACTAGTTAGCAGGCTGCTCCCTGTCTCCTCCTCCTGTATCCTGGGATTAGTCAGTCAGGGGCAGGCAGAGGACTAGTTAGCAGGCTGCTCCCTGTCTCCTCCTCCTGTATCCTGGGATTAGTCAGTCAGGGGCAGGCAGAGGACTAGTTAGCAGGCTGCTCCCTGTCTCCTCCCTGTATCCTGGGATTAGTCAGTCAGGGGCAGGCAGAGGACTAGTTAGCAGGCTGCTCCCTGTCTCCTCTCCTGTATCCTGGGATTAGTCAGTCAGGGGCAGGCAGAGGACTAGTTAGCAGGCTGCTCCCTGTCTCCTCCTCCTGTATCCTGGGATTAGTCAGTCAGGGGCAGGCAGAGGACTAGTTAGCAGGCTGCTCCCTGTCTCCTCCTCCTGTATCCTGGGATTAGTCAGTCAGGGGCAGGCAGAGGACTAGTTAGCAGGCTGCTCCCTGTCTCTCCTCCTGTATCCTGGGATTAGTCAGTCAGGGGCAGGCAGAGGACTAGTTAGCAGGCTGCTCCCTGTCTCCTCCTGTATCCTGGGATTAGTCAGTCAGGGGCAGGCAGAGGACTAGTTAGCAGGCTGCTCCCTGTCTCCTCCTCCTGTATCCTGGGATTAGTCAGTCAGGGGCAGGCAGAGGACTAGTTAGCAGGCTGCTCCCTGTCTCCTCCTCCTGTATCCTGGGATTAGTCAGTCAGGGGCAGGCAGAGGACTAGTTAGCAGGCTGCTCCCTGTCTCTCCTCCTGTATCCTGGGATTAGTCAGTCAGGGGCAGGCAGAGGACTAGTTAGCAGGCTGCTCCCTGTCTCCTCCTCCTGTATCCTGGGATTAGTCAGTCAGGGGCAGGCAGAGGACTAGTTAGCAGGCTGCTCCCTGTCTCCTCCTCCTGTATCCTGGGATTAGTCAGTCAGGGGCAGGCAGAGGACTAGTTAGCAGGCTGCTCCCTGTCTCCTCCTCCTGTATCCTGGGATTAGTCAGTCAGGGGCAGGCAGAGGACTAGTTAGCAGGCTGCTCCCTGTCTCCTCCCCTGTATCCTGGGATTAGTCAGTCAGGGGCAGGCAGAGGACTAGTTAGCAGGCTGCTCCCTGTCTCCTCCTCCTGTATCCTGGGATTAGTCAGTCAGGGGCAGGCAGAGGACTAGTTAGCAGGCTGCTCCCTGTCTCCTCCTGTATCCTGGGATTAGTCAGTCAGGGGCAGGCAGAGGACTAGTTAGCAGGCTGCTCCCTGTCTCCTCCTCCTGTATCCTGGGATTAGTCAGTCAGGGGCAGGCAGAGGACTAGTTAGCAGGCTGCTCCCTGTCTCCTCCTGTATCCTGGGATTAGTCAGTCAGGGGCAGGCAGAGGACTAGTTAGCAGCTGCTCCCTGTCCTCCTCCTGTATCCTGGGATTAGTCAGTCAGGGGCAGGCAGAGGACTAGTTAGCAGGCTGCTCCCTGTCTCCTCCTCCTGTATCCTGGGATTAGTCAGTCAGGGGCAGGCAGAGGACTAGTTAGCAGGCTGCTCCCTGTCTCCTCCTCCTGTATCCTGGGATTAGTCAGTCAGGGGCAGGCAGAGGACTAGTTAGCAGGCTGCTCCCTGTCTTCCTCCTCCTGTATCCTGGGATTAGTCAGTCAGGGGCAGGCAGAGGACTAGTTAGCAGGCTGCTCCCTGTCTCCTCCTGTATCCTGGGATTAGTCAGTCAGGGGCAGGCAGAGGACTAGTTAGCAGGCTGCTCCCTGTCTCCTCCTCCTGTATCCTGGGATTAGTCAGTCAGGGGCAGGCAGAGGACTAGTTAGCAGCTGCTCCCTGTCTCCTCCTCCTGTATCCTGGGATTAGTCAGTCAGGGGCAGGCAGAGGACTAGTTAGCAGCTGCTCCCTGTCTCTCTCCTGTATCCTGGGATTAGTCAGTCAGGGGCAGGCAGAGGACTAGTTAGCAGGCTGCTCCCTGTCTCCTCCTCCTGTATCCTGGGATTAGTCAGTCAGGGGCAGGCAGAGGACTAGTTAGCAGGCTGCTCCCTGTCTCCTCCTCCTGTATCCTGGGATTAGTCAGTCAGGGGCAGGCAGAGGACTAGTTAGCAGCTGCTCCCTGTCTCCTCCTGTATCCTGGGATTAGTCAGTCAGGGGCAGGCAGAGGACTAGTTAGCAGGCTGCTCCCTGTCTCCTCCTCCTGTATCCTGGGATTAGTCAGTCAGGGGCAGGCAGAGGACTAGTTAGCAGGCTGCTCCCTGTCTCCTCCTCCTGTATCCTGGGATTAGTCAGTCAGGGGCAGGCAGAGGACTAGTTAGCAGCTGCTCCCTGTCTCCTCCTGTATCCTGGGATTAGTCAGTCAGGGGCAGGCAGAGGACTAGTTAGCAGGCTGCTCCCTGTCTCCTCCTCCTGTATCCTGGGATTAGTCAGTCAGGGGCAGGCAGAGGACTAGTTAGCAGGCTGCTCCCTGTCTCTCCTCCTGTATCCTGGGATTAGTCAGTCAGGGGCAGGCAGAGGACTAGTTAGCAGCTGCTCCCTGTCTCCTCCTCCTGTATCCTGGGATTAGTCAGTCAGGGGCAGGCAGAGGACTAGTTAGCAGCTGCTCCCTGTCTCCTCCTCCTGTATCCTGGGATTAGTCAGTCAGGGGCAGGCAGAGGACTAGTTAGCAGGCTGCTCCCTGTCTCCTCCTCCTGTATCCTGGGATTAGTCAGTCAGGGGCAGGCAGAGGACTAGTTAGCAGCTGCTCCCTGTCTCCTCCCCTGTATCCTGGGATTAGTCAGTCAGGGGCAGGCAGAGGACTAGTTAGCAGCTGCTCCCTGTCTCCTTCCCTGTATCCTGGGATTAGTCAGTCAGGGGCAGGCAGAGGACTAGTTAGTAGGCTGCTCCCTGTCTCCTCCTCTATCCTGGGATTAGTCAGTCAGGGGCAGGCAGAGGACTAGTTAGCAGGCTGCTCCCTGTCTCCTCCTGTATCCTGGGATTAGTCAGTCAGGGGCAGGCAGAGGACTAGTTAGCAGGCTGCTCCCTGTCTCCTCCTGTATCCTGGGATTAGTCAGTCAGGGGCAGGCAGAGGACTAGTTAGCAGGCTGCTCCCTGTCTCCTCCTGTATCCTGGGATTAGTCAGTCAGGGGCAGGCAGAGGACTAGTTAGCAGCTGCTCCCTGTCTCCTCCTCCTGTATCCTGGGATTAGTCAGTCAGGGGCAGGCAGAGGACTAGTTAGCAGGCTGCTCCCTGTCTCCTCCTGTATCCTGGGATTAGTCAGTCAGGGGCAGGCAGAGGACTAGTTAGCAGCTGCTCCCTGTCTCCTCCTGTATCCTGGGATTAGTCAGTCAGGGGCAGGCAGAGGACTAGTTATCAGGCTGCTCCCTGTCTTTCCTCCTCCTGTATCCTGGGATTAGTCAGTCAGGGGCAGGCAGAGGACTAGTTAGCAGGCTGCTCCCTGTCTCTCCTCCTCCTGTATCCTGGGATTAGTCAGTCAGGGGCAGGCAGAGGACTAGTTAGCAGGCTGCTCCCTGTCTTTCCTCCTCCTGTATCCTGGGATTAGTCAGTCAGGGGCAGGCAGAGGACTAGTTAGCAGGCTGCTCCCTGTCTCCTCCTCCTGTATCCTGGGATTAGTCAGTCAGGGGCAGGCAGAGGACTAGTTAGCAGGCTGCTCCCTGTCTCCTCCTGTATCCTGGGATTAGTCAGTCAGGGGCAGGCAGAGGACTAGTTAGCAGCTGCTCCCTGTCTCCTCCTCCTGTATCCTGGGATTAGTCAGTCAGGGGCAGGCAGAGGACTAGTTATCAGGCTGCTCCCTGTCTTTCCTCCTCCTGTATCCTGGGATTAGTCAGTCAGGGGCAGGCAGAGGACTAGTTAGCAGGCTGCTCCCTGTCTCCTCCTGTATCCTGGGATTAGTCAGTCAGGGGCAGGCAGAGGACTAGTTAGCAGGCTGCTCCCTGTCTCCTCCTCCTGTATCCTGGGATTAGTCAGTCAGGGGCAGGCAGAGGACTAGTTAGCAGGCTGCTCCCTGTCTCCTCCTGTATCCTGGGATTAGTCAGTCAGGGGCAGGCAGAGGACTAGTTAGCAGGCTGCTCCCTGTCTCCTCCTCCTGTATCCTGGGATTAGTCAGTCAGGGGCAGGCAGAGGACTAGTTAGCAGGCTGCTCCCTGTCTTTCCTCCTCCTGTATCCTGGGATTAGTCAGTCAGGGGCAGGCAGAGGACTAGTTAGCAGGCTGCTCCCTGTCTCCTCCTCCTGTATCCTGGGATTAGTCAGTCAGGGGCAGGCAGAGGACTAGTTAGCAGGCTGCTCCCTGTCTCCTCCTGTATCCTGGGATTAGTCAGTCAGGGGCAGGCAGAGGACTAGTTAGCAGCTGCTCCCTGTCTCCTCCTCCTGTATCCTGGGATTAGTCAGTCAGGGGCAGGCAGAGGACTAGTTAGCAGCTGCTCCCTGTCTCCTCCTCCTGTATCCTGGGATTAGTCAGTCAGGGGCAGGCAGAGGACTAGTTAGCAGGCTGCTCCCTGTCTCTCCTCCTGTATCCTGGGATTAGTCAGTCAGGGGCAGGCAGAGGACTAGTTAGCAGCTGCTCCCTGTCTCCTCCTGTATCCTGGGATTAGTCAGTCAGGGGCAGGCAGAGGACTAGTTAGCAGGCTGCTCCCTGTCTCCTCCTCCTGTATCCTGGGATTAGTCAGTCAGGGGCAGGCAGAGGACTAGTTAGCAGGCTGCTCCCTGTCTCCTCCTCCTGTATCCTGGGATTAGTCAGTCAGGGGCAGGCAGAGGACTAGTTAGTAGCTGCTCCCTGTCTCCTCCTCCTGTATCCTGGGATTAGTCAGTCAGGGGCAGGCAGAGGACTAGTTAGCAGCTGCTCCCTGTCTCCTCCTGTATCCTGGGATTAGTCAGTCAGGGGCAGGCAGAGGACTAGTTAGCAGCTGCTCCCTGTCTCCTCCTGTATCCTGGGATTAGTCAGTCAGGGGCAGGCAGAGGACTAGTTAGCAGGCTGCTCCCTGTCTCTCCTCCTCCTCTATCCTGGGAATAGTCAGTCAGGGGCAGGCAGAGGACTAGTTAGCAGGCTTCTCCCTGTCTCCTCCTCCTGTATCCTGGGATTAGTCAGTCAGGGGCAGGCAGAGGACTAGTTAGCAGGCTGCTCCCTGTCTCCTCCTGTATCCTGGGATTAGTCAGTCAGGGGCAGGCAGAGGACTAGTTAGCAGGCTGCTCCCTGTCTCCTCCTGTATCCTGGGATTAGTCAGTCAGGGGCAGGCAGAGGACTAGTTAGCAGGCTGCTCCCTGTCTCCTCCTGTATCCTGGGATTAGTCAGTCAGGGGCAGGCAGAGGACTAGTTAGTAGGCTGCTCCCTGTCTCCTCCTGTATCCTGGGATTAGTCAGTCAGGGGCAGGCAGAGGACTAGTTAGCAGCTGCTCCCTGTCTCCTCCTCCTGTATCCTGGGATTAGTCAGTCAGGGGCAGGCAGAGGACTAGTTAGCAGGCTGCTCCCTGTCTCCTCCTCCTGTATCCTGGGATTAGTCAGTCAGGGGCAGGCAGAGGACTAGTTAGCAGCTGCTCCCTGTCTCCTCCTCCTGTATCCTGGGATTAGTCAGTCAGGGGCAGGCAGAGGACTAGTTAGCAGGCTGCTCCCTGTCTCCTCCTCCTGTATCCTGGGATTAGTCAGTCAGGGGCAGGCAGAGGACTAGTTAGCAGCTGCTCCCTGTCTCCTCCCCTGTGCTGACATTCCTGGCCCTCATTACTGTGGAGCTCTGGGAGGAGGAAGTGGCCGCGGAGTCTGCAGTTCCCTGGATGTGAGCGCGGATCTGTGGAGTCGGCAGCAGCAGCAGCAGCAGCAATGGGAGGCGGAGAGCGGAGGAGCCCGGGGCTGAGGGCGACGGGACTGATCCTCCTCATACAGGTGAGCAGGAAGAGTGCGAGCATTACCTCAGAAGGTAGAGAGCGGTGCCCCGGGATAATGAGCGGTGCCCAGAGGTAGTGAGCGGTGCCCAGAGGTAGTGAGCGGTGCCCAGAGGTAGTGAGCGGTGCCCCGGGATACTGAGCTGTGCCCAGAGGTAGTGAGCGGTGCCCCGGGATAATGAGCGGTGCCCAGAGGTAGTGAGCGGTGCCCCGGGATAATGAGCGGTGCCCAGAGGTAGTGAGCGGTGCCCCGGGATACTGAGCTGTGCCCAGAGGTAGTGAGCGGTGCCCCGGGATAATGAGCGGTGCCCAGAGGTAGTGAGCGGTGCCCCGGGATAATGAGCGGTGCCCAGAGGTAGTGAGCGGTGCCCCGGGATACTGAGCTGTGCCCAGAGGTAGTGAGCGGTGCCCAGAGGTAGTGAGCGGTGCCCCAGGATACTGAGCGGTGCCCAGAGGTAGTGAGCTGTGCCCCGGGATACTGAGCTGTGTCCAGAGGTAGTGAGCGGTGCCCCGGGATACTGAGCTGAGCCCAGAGGTAGTGAGCGGTGCCCAGAGGTAGTGAGCAGTACCCCGGGATACTGAGCGGTGCCCAGAGGTAGTGAGCGGTGCCCCGGGATACTGAGCTGTGCCCAGAGGTAGTGAGCGGTGCCCAGAGGTAGTGAGCGGTGCCCCAGGATACTGAGCTGTGCCCAGAGGTAGTGAGCTGTGCCCAGAGGTAGTGAGCGGTGCCCCGGGATACTGAGCTGTGCCCAGAGGTAGTGAGCTGTGCCCAGAGGTAGTGAGCGGTGCCCCAGGATACTGAGCAGTGCCCAGAGGTAGTGAGCTGTGCCCAGAGGTAGTGAGCTGTGCCCAGAGGTAGTGAGCGGTGCCCCGGGATACTGAGCTGTGTCCAGAGGTAGTGAGCGGTGCCCCGGGATACTGAGCTGTGCCCAGAGGTAGTGAGCGGTGCCCAGAGGTAGTGAGCAGTACCCCGGGATACTGAGCGGTGCCCAGAGGTAGTGAGCGGTGCCCCGGGATACTGAGCTGTGCCCAGAGGTAGTGAGCTGTGCCCAGAGGTAGTGAGCGGTGCCCCGGGATACTGAGCTGTGCCCAGAGGTAGTGAGCGGTGCCCAGAGGTAGTGAGCAGTACCCAGAGGTAGTGAGCGGTGCCCCGGGATACTGAGCTGTGCCCAGAGGTAGTGAGCTGTGCCCAGAGGTAGTGAGCGGTGCCCCAGGATACTGAGCAGTGCCCAGAGGTAGTGAGCTGTGCCCAGAGATAGTGAGCGGTGCCCCGGGATACTGAGCTGTGTCCAGAGGTAGTGAGCGGTGCCCCAGGATACTGAGCTGTGCCCAGAGGTAGTGAGCGGTGCCCAGAGGTAGTGAGCGGTGCCCCAGGATACTGAGCAGTGCCCAGAGGTAGTGAGCTGTGCCCAGAGGTAGTGAGCGGTGCCCCGGGATACTGAGCTGTGTCCAGAGGTAGTGAGCTGTGCCCAGCGGTAGTGAGCGGTGCCCCAGGATACTGAGCAGTGCCCAGAGGTAGTGAGCTGTGCCCAGAGGTAGTGAGCAGTGCCCAGAGGTAGTGAGCTGTGCCCAGAGGTAGTGAGCGGTGCCCCAGGATACTGAGCAGTGCCCAGAGGTAGTGAGCAGTGCCCAGAGGTAGTGAGCGGTGCCCCGGGATACTGAGCTGTGCCCAGAGGTAGTGAGCGGTGCCCAGAGGTAGTGAGCGGTGCCCCAGGATACTGAGCAGTGCCCAGAGGTAGTGAGCTGTGCCCAGAGGTAGTGAGCGGTGCCCCGGGATACTGAGCTGTGCCCAGAGGTAGTGAGCTGTGCCCAGAGGTAGTGAGCGGTGCCCCAGGATACTGAGCAGTGCCCAGAGGTAGTGAGCTGTGCCCAGAGGTAGTGAGCGGTGCCCCGGGATACTGAGCTGTGTCCAGAGGTAGTGAGCGGTGCCCCGGGATACTGAGCTGTGCCCAGAGGTAGTGAGCGGTGCCCAGAGGTAGTGAGCGGTGCCCCAGGATACTGAGCAGTGCCCAGAGGTAGTGAGCTGTGCCCAGAGGTAGTGAGCGGTGCCCCGGGATACTGAGCTGTGCCCAGAGGTAGTGAGCTGTGCCCAGAGGTAGTGAGCGGTGCCCCAGGATACTGAGCAGTGCCCAGAGGTAGTGAGCTGTGCCCAGAGGTAGTGAGCGGTGCCCCGGGATACTGAGCTGTGTCCAGAGGTAGTGAGCGGTGCCCCGGGATACTGAGCTGTGCCCAGAGGTAGTGAGCGGTGCCCAGAGGTAGTGAGCAGTACCCCGGGATACTGAGCGGTGCCCAGAGGTAGTGAGCGGTGCCCCGGGATACTGAGCTGTGTCCAGAGGTAGTGAGCGGTGCCCCGGGATACTGAGCTGTGCCCAGAGGTAGTGAGCGGTGCCCAGAGGTAGTGAGCAGTACCCCGGGATACTGAGCGGTGCCCAGAGGTAGTGAGCGGTGCCCCGGGATACTGAGCTGTGCCCAGAGGTAGTGAGCAGTGCCCAGAGGTAGTGAGCGGTGCCCCGGGATACTGAGCTGTGCCCAGAGGTAGTGAGCGGTGCCCCGGGATACTGAGCTGTGCCCAGAGGTAGTGAGCGGTGCCCCGGGATACTGAGCGGTGCCCAGAGGTAGTGAGCGGTGCCCCGGGATACTGAGCTGTGCCCAGAGGTAGTGAGCTGTGCCCAGAGGTAGTGAGCGGTGCCCCGGGATACTGAGCTGTGCCCAGAGGTAGTGAGCTGTGCCCAGAGGTAGTGAGCGGTGCCCCAGGATACTGAGCAGTGCCCAGAGGTAGTGAGCTGTGCCCAGAGGTAGTGAGCTGTGCCCAGAGGTAGTGAGCGGTGCCCCGGGATACTGAGCTGTGCCCAGAGGTAGTGAGCGGTGCCCCGGGATACTGAGCTGTGCCCAGAGGTAGTGAGCGGTGCCCAGAGGTAGTGAGCGGTGCCCCGGGACACTGAGGATTCTCAGTGTGCACCCTGAAATACTCAGCTGTGCTCGGAGATACTGACCATATAGCGCTGTGCCCCATGATACTATCAATACTGCCCTGTGCCTCAAAATACTGACTATACTGAGCCTGCGCCCTGAAATACTGAGGAGTGCCCCGGGACCTCTGATCCTGTGCCACAACATCCTGATCCTGCTCCCGCAGACCCAGTCACCTGGCTGCTCAAAATCCTGGAAATGCTTTTTGAAAACCTTCACCTCACCCTGTGTCCGTCACCTGTGTATGGAGACATATCAAATGAGCAGCATAATGTGGAGATGACGCGGTGTACCCAGTTACTCTCTTTTGCTCAGGCTACTTTCAGTCGTTTTGCAGAAAAAACGCATCCTGCAAAAGTGCTTGCAGGATGCGTTTTTTCCCCATAGACTTGTATTGACGACGCATTGCGACGGATGCGTCGTGCTTTGGCGGACCGTCGGGAGCAAAAAACGCTACATGTAACGTTTTTTGCTGCCGACGGACCGCTTTTTCCGACCGCGCATGCACGGCCGGAACTCCTCCCCAAACCTCACAATGGGGCAGGGGATGCGATGAAAATTTGCATCCGCTGCACCCGTTGTGCGGCGCTTACAACGCTAGCGTCGGTAACCTCGGCCCGACGCACTGCGACGGGCTGAGCCCGACGCTAGTGTGAAAGAAGCCTCAGTGGTTGGAGGGTGTAAATTATACGGCGTAACCAGTTTCTCGACTCTGGTCGATGGAAGGGGAGTAAAGGATATGGTTTACAAAGTTTCTTTTCTCCAGTTGGCGGTGAGGGGTGTAGATGATACGGTGTACCCAGTTTCTCTCCTTCGGATGGTGGAAGGAGTGTAAAGGATGTGGTTTACCCTGTTTCTTTTCTCCAGTTGGTAACGGGTGTAGAGGATACGGTGTACCCAATTTCTTTCCTCCGCTCGGTGGTGAGGGGTGTAGAGGATACGGTGTACCTCCTCCAGTCAGTGGTGAGGAGGGTAGCAGATACAGTGTACCCAGTTTCTCGCCTTCAGTTGGTAGTGAGGGGAGTAGAGGATACGGTGTACCCAGTTTCTCTCGTCCAATTGATGGTGAAGGGTGTAGAGGATACGGCGTACCCAGTTTCTCTCCTCCGGTTGGTGGTGAAGGGTGTAGAGGATACGGCGTACCCAGTTTCTCTCTTCCTGTCGGTGGTGGGAGGTGTGAGATGATATGGCGTTCCCAGTTTCTCTCCTCCGGTTGGTGGTGAAGGGTGTAGAGGATACGGCGTACCCAGTTTCTCTCCTCTGGTTGGTGGTGAAGGGTGTAGAGGATACGGCGTACCCAGTTTCTCTCTTCCTGTCGGTGGTGGGAGGTGTGAGATGATATGGCATACCTGGTATCCATCTTCTTCTGGTCAGTGGTAAGTAGTGTAGTTGATATGGTGTACAGTGACTCTCCTTTGGTCGGTGGTGAGGGAGTAGATGATTTGGTGTACCACGTTAATCTCTTCGTGTCAGTGGTAAGTTGTGTAGTTGATACAATGTACCCAGTTTCTCTACTTTCCTCGGTGGTCGGGGTGTAGATGATACTGTGTACCCAGTTACCCTTTTCTTGGCTGTGATGAGGGTGTAGATGATAGTGTATCTGATTTCTTTCTTCCGGACTGTGGCGAGGGTGTACATGATAGTATACCATGTTTCTCTCTTTAGGCTGATGGGGAGTGTAGATGATACGGTGTAGCCGTTTTATTTTTTATGGACTGTGGTGAGGGTGTAGATGATGGTGTACCATGTTTCTCCATTCTGGCTGATGGTGTAAATGATACGGTGTACCATGTTTCTCTCCTCTGGTTGGTGGTGAAGGGTGTAGAGGATACGGCGTACCCAGTTTCTCTCCTCTGGTTGGTGGTGAAGGGTGTAGAGGATATGGTGTACCCAGTTTCCCTCCTCCGGTTGATGGTGAAGGGTGTAGAGGATACGGCGTACCCAGTTTCTCTCCTCTGGTTGGTGGTGAAGGGTGTAGAGGATAAGGCGTACCCAGTTTCTCTCCTCTGGTTGGTGGTGAAGGGTGTAGAGGATACGGCGTACCCAGTTTCTCTCCTCTGGTTGGTGGTGAAGGGTGTAGAGGATACGGCGTACCCAGTTTCTCTCTTCCTGTCGGTGGTGGGAGGTGTGAGATGATATGGCGTACCCAGTTTCTCTCCTCCGGTTGGTGGTGAAGGGTGTAGAGGATACGGCGTACCCAGTTTCTCTCCTCTGGTTGGTGGTGAAGGGTGTAGAGGATATGGTGTACCCAGTTTCCCTCCTCCGGTTGATGGTGAAGGGTGTAGAGGATACGGCGTACCCAGTTTCTCTCCTCTGGTTGGTGGTGAAGGGTGTAGAGGATACGGCATACCCAGTTTCTCTCCTCTGGTTGGTGGTTAAGGGTGTAGAAGATACGGCGTACCCAGTTTCTCTCCTCTGGTTGGTGGTGAAGGGTGTAGAGGATACGGCGTACCCAGTTTCTCTCCTCTGGTTGGTGGTGAAGGGTGTAGAGGATACGGCGTACCCAGTTTCTCTCTTCCTGTCGGTGGTGGGAGGTGTGAGATGATATGGCGTACCCAGTTTCTCTCCTCCGGTTGGTGGTGAAGGGTGTAGAGGATACGGGGTACCCAGTTTCTCTCCTCTGGTTGGTGGTGAAGGGTGTAGAGGATACGGCGTACCCAGTTTCTCTCCTCTGGTTGGTGGTGAAGGGTGTAGAGGATACGGCGTACCCAGTTTCTCTCTTCCTGTCGGTGGTGGGAGGTGTGAGATGATATGGCGTACCCAGTTTCTCTCCTCCGGTTGGTGGTGAAGGGTGTAGAGGATACGGGGTGCCCAGTTTCTCTCCTCTGGTTGGTGGTGAAGGGTGTAGAGGATACGGCGTACCCAGTTTCTCTCTTCCTGTCGGTGGTGGGAGGTGTGAGATGATATGGCGTACCCAGTTTCTCTCCTCCGGTTGGTGGTGAAGGGTGTAGAGGATACGGCGTACCCAGTTTCTCTCCTCTGGTTGGTGGTGAAGGGTGTAGAGGATACGGCGTACCCAGTTTCTCTCTTCCTGTCGGTGGTGGGAGGTGTGAGATGATATGGCATACCTGGTATCCATCTTCTTCTGGTCAGTGGTAAGTAGTGTAGTTGATATGGTGTACAGTGACTCTCCTTTGGTCGGTGGTGAGGGAGTAGATGATTTGGTGTACCACGTTAATCTCTTCGTGTCAGTGGTGGGGTGTAGATGATACTGTGTACCCAGTTACCCTTTTCTTGGCTGTGATGAGGGTGTAGATGATAGTGTATCTGATTTCTTTCTTCCGGACTGTGGCGAGGGTGTACATGATAGTATACCATGTTTCTCTCTTTAGGCTGATGGGGAGTGTAGATGATACGGTGTAGCCGTTTTATTTTTTATGGACTGTGGTGAGGGTGTAGATGATGGTGTACCATGTTTCTCCATTCTGGCTGATGGTGTAAATGATACGGTGTACCATGTTTCTCTCTTCTGGTTGTTGGTGTACGCTGTAGATTTTGATCATTCATGTGATGGACAGGACCTCTTGTGTGCCAGATTCCTGCGTAGTATTAATAGTGGCACTCCGGGGAGCAAAAGTTTCAGGCTGCAGGTTATTCAGGGCTCTGGTGCCTTCTCGTCGTCTTCTTCTTTTCCTCCTTATAGGTTCCATCAGAAACTATCTAAAGGCTTTCAGGGGGTGGATTTCAGGGGTTTGTGTGGGGTTGGGGATGTGGCCTCCTCTCAGGACTCGGAATTACAGTTGATAGTGGGGTGTGAAATGCGCTGTCTGCACCTCTTCTGTTCACCCTGCTTACAAACAAGGAAATGTGAAGAGGTCTTATAAATTAGCAGGAAAAATTGGAAACAGTCTGATTACTGCATTGTCTGCTTGTGTCATCTAGTGAGGCCGGCCAATGACAATTATAGGCATGCTGACTCTCCAGAGACATCCGCTGCCCGGCCGGTGGAGGCGTCCGCGTCCTGCCCGGTGGAGGCGTCCGCGTCCTGCCCGGTGGAGGCGTCCGCGTCCTGCCCGGTGGAGGCGTCCGCGTCCTGCCCGGTGGAGGCGTCCGCGTCCTGCCCGGTGGAGGCGTCCGCGTCCTGCCCGGTGGAGGCGTCCGCGTCCTGCCCGGTGGAGGCGTCCGCGTCCTGCCCGGTGGAGGCGTCTGCCGCCCGCTGCAGTCCCGGTAGGTCAGGGCTGTGTAAAATCTTCCACTCTCTCAGAGTGCTGTATTTTCTCCACATTTTCTTGGCTCAATAGCGCCTCCTTGGGGGTGGCATATGTGCTCATATAATTCTTTTTTCTTGAGATCTGATTTCACTGGGGTTCGAACCCGCGACCTGCATCATTGTAGGCAGCAGGTAAAGCTATGAGAAGGGAGACATTTCTGTAGTTGACTGTGCCAGGATACATAGAGATACAGCTCTACATACTGCGCATCTCTATGGGTCTGTATAATCCAGGGAAAGAAGTCAGGGGTTTCCTTACTATAAAATTACTAAATAGTAATGAAACAATTACAATAAAATAAAGATCACAAATCAGCAAGTAACAGATATTTCACTATCTCTCTAGTTGTGATGACCCCCAAACACAGCGATCAGATTTACAGTAAATGGCGTCACTGATTATTTTTCTCCATAAAACCCATAGCATAAACACTATATTTTCCAAGTGTGGGGGATGGACGCTCCGAGGGCGGGGGACGGACGCTCTGAGGGCGAGGGACGGACTCTCCACGGGTGAGGGACTGACGCTCCGAGGGTGAGGGATTGATGCTCCGCGGGGGGACGGACGCTTCGAGGGCGAGGGACGGACGCTCCACAGGAGGGACGCTCCGCGGGTGAGGGACGGACGCTCCGAGGGCGAGGGACGGACTCTCCGAGGGCGGGGGACGGACGCTCCGCAGGTGAGGGACGGATGCTCCGAGGGTGAGGGACGGAGGCCCCACGGGTGAGGGACTGACGCTCCGAGGGTGAGGGATTGATGCTCCGCGCGGGGGGGGGGGGAACGGACGCTTCGAGGGCGGGGGACGGACGCTCCGCAGGACGGACGCTCCGCGGGTGAGGGACGGACGCTCCGCAGGACGGACGCTCCGCGGGTGAGGGACGGACGCTCCGAGGGCGAGGGACGGACGCTCCGAGGGCGAGGGACGGACGCTCCGAGGGCGAGGGACGGACGCTCCGAGGGCGGGGGACGGACGCTCCGCAGGTGAGGGACGGAGGCTCCGAGGGTGAGGGACGGAGGCTCCGAGGGTGAGGGACGGAGGCTCCGAGGGTGAGGGACGGAGGCTCCGAGGGTGAGGGACGGAGGCTCCGAGGGTGAGGGACGGAGGCTCCGAGGGTGAGGGACGGAGGCTCCGAGGGTGAGGGACGGACGCTCCGAAGGTGAGCTGTGGATGTCTGTGGACGCATAGTGAGCATGGGATGGATTTCTAGAAATCCCATCCACTCCGCTGTATCATCTGGCCGCTGCACCAGTACACAACATCCAACCCACCCGCAGCAACTCCAAATCGTGGGCATGTACCCCAACTGTGATAATGCAATAAATATAGCGCGAGTATCCGAGCAGGGATACACTGCATCCACCCATCAGCCAGAAATACAGCACGAGTATCCGAGCAGGGATACACTGCATCCACCCATCAGCCAGATATACAGCGAGAGTATCCGAGCAGGGATACACCGCATATTACTTGTATCACCTGTGTCGCACTGAGCAGATACTGTGCCTGAGGCTCAGATCCCCGCATCACCACGGCCAGGGACACAACAGTCAGGGTGAGAAGCTGCACGGTGCAGCGCTGTGTGCACACAGCCCACAATCAGGAAAGAGGTGCATGTTACCCACAATGTATAAGTCAGGGGGAAGAAGATGTCACTTTTTACTGCTGACAGATGGATGTGGATGAGGTGCGTTCCCTGTCACCCCAACGTGCGTTTCACCCTGTTCTTGGTCAGGGGGTCTGCACAGGGCTGCTCCATATGACTAAGCAGCAGGATACAAATACCTGACATCAACGCTGCTTGTCTTCTGCTGTTCTGGCATCAATCCACCCCAGATGACCACTGACCTGGATCCATCCATCACAGAAGACCACTGACCTGGATCCATCCACCAAAGATGACCACTGACCTGGATCCATCCACCACAGAGGACCACTGACCTGGATCCATCCATCACAGATGACCACTGACCTGGATCCATCCACCACAGATGACCACTGACCTGGATCCATCCATCACAGATGACCACTGACCTGGATCCATCCACCACAGATGACCACTGACCTGGATCCATCCATCACAGATGACCACTGACCTGGATCCATCCACCACAGATGACCACTGACCTGGATCCATCCATCACAGATGACCACTGACCTGGATCCATCCACCACAGATGACCACTGACCTGGATCCATCCATCACAGATGACCACTGACCTGGATCCATCCACCACAGATGACCACTGACCTGCATCCATCCACCCCAGATGACCATTGACCTGGATCCATCCACCACAGAGGACCACTGACCTGGAGCTCATGAATCGATCCACTCATCTCTGGTCCTGGACACAGCGGGCGGCCCAGAGACACTGAGGAGCCCCAAACAGGGCTGGCGGCCTGGACACACTGAGGCTATGTGCACACGTTCCGGATTTTTTTGCGTTTTTTCACGGCAAAAACACTTAAAAATGCATACATTAAGCATCCCATCATTTTTAATGCGTTCCGCAATTTTTGTGCACGTTTCGTTTTTTTCACGCAATAAAAACGCATCGCGGAAAAAAACACAGCATGTTCATTAGTTTTGCGGATATCCCGCTATTTATTGCATTGGGAAGCTCCGGAAAAAAACGTGAAAAATCCGCGGCCCGGATACACTGAGGAGACCCAAACACAGCGGGCGGCCCCGGACACACTGAGGAGCCCCAAACACAGCAGGCGGCCCCGGACACACTGAGGAGCTGCAAACACGGCGGACGGCCCCGGACACACTGAGGAGCCCCAAACACACCAGGCAGCCCCGGACACATTGAGGAGCCCCAAACACAGCGGGCGGCCCCGGACACACTGAGGAGCCCCAAACACAGCGGGCGGCCCCGGACACACTGAGGAGCCCCAAACACAGCGGGCGGCCCCGGACACACTGAGGAGCCCCAAACACAGCAGGCGGCCCCGGACACACTGAGGAGCCCCAAACACGGCGGACGGCCCCGGACACACTGAGGAGCCCCAAACACGGCGGACGGCCCCGGACACACTGAGGAGCCCCAAACACGGCGGACGGCCTCGGACACACTGAGGAGCCACAAACACGGCGGGCGGCCTCGGACACACTGAGGAGCCCCAAACACGGCGGGCGGCCCCGGACACACTGAGGAGTCCCAAACACGGCGGGTGGCCCCGGACACACTGAGGAGCCCCAAACACGGCGGGCGGCCTCGGACACACTGAGGAGTCCCAAACACGGCGGGTGGCCCCGGACACACTGAGGAGCCCCAAACACGGCGGGCGGCCTCGGACACACTGAGGAGCCCCAAACACGGCGGGCGGCCCGGACTCACTGAGGAGCCCCAAACACAGCGGGCGGCCCGGACTCACTGAGGAGCCCCAAACACGGCGGGCGGCCTGGACACACTGAGGAGTCCCAAACACGTAGGGCGGCCCGGACTCACTGAGGAGCCCCAAACACAGCGGGCGGCCCGGACTCACTGAGGAGTCCCAAACACGGCGGGCGGCCTGGACACACTGAGGAGTCCCAAACACGTAGGGCGGCCCCAGACACACTGAGGAGCCCCAAACACGGCGGGCGGCCCCGGACACACTGAGGAGTCCCAAACACGGCGGGCGGCCCCAGACACACTGAGGAGCCCCAAACACAGCGGGCGGCCCGGACACACTGAGGAGTCCCAAACACGGCGGGCGGCCCGGACTCACTGAGGAGCCCCAAACACAGCGGGCGGCCCGGACTCACTGAGGAGCCCCAAACACGGCGGGCGGCCTGGACACACTGAGGAGTCCCAAACACGTAGGGCGGCCCGGACTCACTGAGGAGCCCCAAACACAGCGGGCGGCCCGGACTCACTGAGGAGTCCCAAACACGGCGGGCGGCCTGGACACACTGAGGAGTCCCAAACACGTAGGGCGGCCCCAGACACACTGAGGAGCCCCAAACACGGCGGGCGGCCCCGGACACACTGAGGAGTCCCAAACACGGCGGGCGGCCCCAGACACACTGAGGAGCCCCAAACACAGCGGGCGGCCCGGACACACTGAGGAGTCCCAAACACGGCGGGCGGCCCGGACACACTGAGGAGTCCCAAACACGGCGGGCGGCCCCGGACACACTGAGGAGCCCCAAACACGGCGGGCGGCCCCGGACACACTGAGGAGTCCCAAACACGGCGGGCGGCCCCGGACACACTGAGGAGCCCGAAACACGGCGGGCGGCCCCGGACACACTGAGGAGCCTCTGCCATCTCCTACTGTCAGGTGATAATTAATGGTAGAGGGGGTGGTCAGTAATGGCGCACAGTTTGTCCTTCCTGTTCTGTAAAAGTTATGAGGTGTGATGGCCGACACCGCACAAGAGAAGGGGGTCGCGGGAGCCCTCCTGGGGCCCGTCCTCAGGTGACATGAGCCCTCCAGGGGCCCGTCCTCCGGTCACACACAGCTGGGTACGGCAGCTCCTTCCTCCACTGCTCAGTGTAAAGATTTTCCCGGGCCCTCTGGGTCATGTGACGGGCTTGTCATGTGACTGCCGTGGAGCCGAGGAGTGAGACTCAGGCCCGCGGTCGGTGTGTGCGGAGCTGTGCACTGTGGGCGCCATGACAGAGGCTGTGCTGTGAGGGGGACAATGGCGCCACTAGCAGAAGACTTCTGCCCGGCTTCATATAAAAGACTGTATAAAAGTAGTTAGGTGAGGTGTAAACGTCTGCCTCACTGGCCTGTGTAAGGCTACGTTCACATTTGCGGTGCGTCGGGCGCAACCGCGGCGACGCATGCGCCATGCGCCCCTATATTTAACATGGGGGGCGCATGGACATGCGTTTTGTCACGCATGCGTTTTTTGGGCGCAAGCGTCAGGGCGCAGAGGACGCTGGTTGTTGCATTTTTTTTGCGCTATAAAAATGAACGCATGCGTCACAAAACGCAGCGTTTTGCTGCGTTTTGCATGCGTTTTTGCGTGCGTTGTGCGTTGCATCGCCGACGCAGCACACAACAACGCAAATGTGAACGTAGCCTAACGGGGTAACATGTCCCCTCTATAGGTGACCGCAGTGGGGGTCCGACAAACGCCATGTAGTGCTAATACCGTGCAGCCGGTAATGCCGTCCTCGGTGTAGCGCTAATACTGAGCAGCCGGTAAAGCCGTCCTCCATGTAGCACTAATACATAGTTACATAGTTATTAAGGTTGAAGGAAGACTATAAGTCCATCTAGTTCACCCCATAGCCTAACCTAACATGCCCTAACATGTTGATCCAGAGGAAGGCAAAAAAAACCCATGTGGCAAAGAGTAAGCTCCACATTGGGGAAAAAAATTCCTTCCCGACTCCACATACGGCAATCAGACTAGTTCCCTTGATCAACGCCCTATCTAGGAATCTAGTATATATAACCTGTAACATTATACTTTTCCAGAAAGGTATCCAGTCCCCTCTTAAATTTAAGTAATGAATCACTCATTACAACATCATACGGCAGAGAGTTCCATAGTCTCACTGCTCTTACAGTAAAGAATCCGCGTCTGTTATTATGCTTAAACCTTTTTTCCTCCAACCGCAGAGGATGCCCCCTTGTCCCTGTCTCAGGTCTATGATTAAAAAGAACATCAGAAAGGTCTTTGTACTGTCCCCTCATATATTTATACATTAAAATAAGATCACCCCTTAGTCTTCGTTTTTCCAAACTAAATAGCCCCAAGTGTAATAACCTATCTTGGTATTGCAGACCCCCCAGTCCTCTAATAACCTTGGTCGCTCTTCTCTGCACCCGCTCCAGTTCAGCGTTGTCTTTCTTATGCACCGGAGACCAGAACTGTGCACAGTATTCTAAGTGTGGTCGAACTAGTGACTTGTATAGAGGTAAAATTATGTTCTCCTCATGAGCATCTATGCCTCTTTTAATGCATCCCATTATTTTATTTGCCTTTGTAGCAGCTGCCTGACACTGACCACGGAATATGAGTTTGTCATCCACCCATACTCCCAGGTCTTTTTCATTGACGGTTTTGCCCAGAGTTTTAGAATTGAGCACATAATTATACATCTTATTACTTCTACCCAAGTGCATGACCTTACATTTATCCCCATTAAAGCTCATTTGCCATTTATCAGCCCAAGCTTCTAGTTTACATAAATCATCCTGTAATATAAAATTGTCCTCCTCTGTATTGATTACCCTGCAGAGTTTAGTGTCATCTGCAAATATTGAAATTCTACTCTGAATGCCCCCTACAAGGTCATTAATAAATATGTTAAAAAGAAGAGGGCCCAATACTGACCCCTGTGGTACCCCACTGCTAACCGCTACCCAGTCCGAGTGTGCTCCATTAATAACCACCCTTTGTTTCCTATCCCTGAGCCAGCTCTCAACCCACTTACACATATTTTCCCCTATCCCCATTATTCTCATTTTATGTATCAACCTTTTGTGTGGCACCGGATCAAAAGCTTTTGAAAAGTCCATATACACTACATCCACTGGGTTCCCTTGGTCCAGTCCGGAACTTACCTCTTCATAGAAACTGATCAAATTAGTCTGACATGAACGGTCCCTAGTAAACCCGTGCTGATACTGGGTCATGAGGTTCTTCCTCTTCAGATACTCCAGTATAGCGTCCCTTAGAATGCCCTCCAGGATTTTACCCACAGTAGAGGTGAAGCTTACTGGCCGATAATTTCCGAGTTCAGCTTTTGTTCCCTTTTTGAATATTGGCACCACATTTGCTATACGCCAGTCCTGTGGTACAGACCCTGTTATTATGGAGTCTTTAAAGATTAAAAATAATGGTTAAAAATACTGTGCAACCGGTAATGCCGTCCTCCGTGTAGCGCTAATACCGTGCAGCCGGTAATGCCGTCCTCCATGTAGCGCTAATACCGTGTAGCCGGTAATGCCGTCCTCGGTGTAGCGCTAATACTGAGCAGCCGGTAATGCCGTCCTCCATGTAGCACTAATACTGTGCAACCGGTAATGCCGTCCTCCGTGTAGCGCTAATACCGTGCAGCCGGTAATGCCGTCCTCCGTGTAGCGCTAATACCGTGCAGCCGGTAATGCCGTCCTCCGTATAGCGCTAATACCGTGCAGCCGGTAATGCCGTCCTCCGTGTAGCGCTAATACCGTGCAGCCAGTAATGCCGTCCTCCATGTAGCGCTAATACCGTGCAGCCAGTAATGCCGTCCTCCGTGTAGCGCTAATACCGTGCAGCCGGTAATGCCGTCCTCCGTGTAGCGCCAATACCGTGCAGCTGGTAATGCCGTCCTCCATGTAGTATGTGCACCGGCCTGTGGTTCCCTCTGTTGCTGCACCCCGTATACACCAGCAGTAGATGGGGTCAGGTAGGCGGTGATGAATGATGGTCCCTGGAGAGCGTATGGTTGGGGGCTTACAGGGTTGGGGTCCTGTGGCCTTCACCGCTTCCTTCCCTTCCTTCTGATTAGCCGCGCTTCCTTTCTTTGTCTCTGTGCTCTGTCGGCGCGAAGAGAAGTTCTGATGAATTCCGTCATTGCAGAAAAGTGTCTCTGAAATATATCGTTAAGGACAGGACAACATGGCCGCCCCACAGGGATCCAGGCTGATCCTGGGGTCCGGACCACCCCCTGGCTCTGGGTTTCTTTTTTCTAGTGGCATGATGTCCTGACCGCGTCACCTCATAAAGCACCACGACGTGTGACCAGGAGAAATAATTAGTCTTACAGCAATCCCCCGTGTGACGTGCGTGACGTGCTGTGTGTGAGGTGACGTCCCCGTGTGATGTACTGTGTGTGAGGTGACGTCCCCGTGTGATGTACTGTGTGTGAGGTGACGTCCCCGTGTGATGTGCTGTGTGTGAGGTGACGTCCCCGTGTGATGTACTGTGTGTGAGGTGACGTCCCCGTGTGATGTACTGTGTGTGAGGTGACGTCCCCGTGTGATGTGCTGTGTGTGAGGTGACGTCCCCGTGTGATGTACTGTGTGTGAGGTGACGTCCCCGTGTGATGTGCTGTGTGTGAGGTGACGTCCCCGTGTGATGTACTGTGTGTGAGGTGACGTCCCCGTGTGATGTGTTGTGTGTGAGGTGACGTCCCCGTGTGATGTGTTGTGTGTGAGGTGACGTCCCCGTGTGATGTGTTGTGTGTGAGGTGACGTCCCCGTGTGACGTGTTGTGTGTGAGGTGACGTCCCCGTGTGACGTGCTGTGTGTGAGGTGACGTCCCCGTGTGATGTGCTGTGTGTGAGGTGACGTCCCCGTGTGACGTGCTGTGTGTGAGGTGACGTCCCCGTGTGATGTGCTGTGTGTGAGGTGACGTCCCCGTGTGATGTACTGTGTGTGAGGTGACGTCCCCGTGTGATGTGTTGTGTGTGAGGTGACGTCCCCGTGTGATGTGTTGTGTGTGAGGTGACGTCCCCGTGTGATGTGCTGTGTGTGAGGTGACGTCCCCGTGTGATGTACTGTGTGTGAGGTGACGTCCCCGTGTGATGTGCTGTGTGTGAGGTGACGTCCCCGTGTGATGTGCTGTGTGTGAGGTGACGTCCCCGTGTGATGTACTGTGTGTGAGGTGACGTCCCCGTGTGATGTACTGTGTGTGAGGTGACGTCCCCGTGTGATGTACTGTGTGTGAGGTGACGTCCCCGTGTGATGTACTGTGTGTGAGCGGACGTCCCCGTGTGATGTGTTGTGTGTGAGGTGACGTCCCCGTGTGATGTGTTGTGTGTGAGCGGACGTCCCCGTGTGATGTGCTGTGTGTGAGGTGACGTCCCCGTGTGATGTGTTGTGTGTGAGGTGACGTCCCCGTGTGACGTTCTGTGTGTGAGGTGACGTCCCCGTGTGATGTACTGTGTGTGAGGTGACGTCCCCGTGTGATGTACTGTGTGTGAGGTGACGTCCCCGTGTGATGTACTGTGTGTGAGGTGACGTCCCCGTGTGATGTACTGTGTGTGAGGTGACGTCCCCGTGTGATGTACTGTGTGTGAGGTGACGTCCCCGTGTGATGTGTTGTGTGTGAGGTGACGTGTGGGCATGTTGGGACATATGTTAAAGGGAACCTGTCACCTGAATTTGGCGGGACCCGTTTTCGGTCATATGGGCGGAGTTTTCGGGTGTTTGATTCACCCTTTCCTTACCCGCTGGCTGCATGCTGGCCGCAATATTGGATTGAAGTTCATTCTCTGTCCTCCGTAGTACACACCTGCGCAAGGCAAGATTGCACTGTGCAGGCGTGTACTACGGAGGACAGAGAATGAACTTCAATCCAATTATGCGGCCAGCATGCAGCCAGCGGGTAAGGAAAGGGTGAATCAAACACCCGAAAACTCCGCCCATATGACCGAAAACCGGTCCCGCCAAATTCTGGTGACAGGGTCCCTTTAATGGCATCATTTTGTATAATGTAGTGTACAGATGATGGCCGCCTGTAGAGCCGGTGTGGCACAATGTAGTGTACAGATGATGGCCGCCTGTAGAGCCGGTGTGGCACATTGTAGTGTACAGATGATGGCTGCCTGTAGAGCCGTGTGGCACAATGTAGTGTACAGATGATGGCCGCCTGTAGAGCCGGTGTGGCACATTGTAGTGTACAGATGATGGCCACCTGTAGAGCTGGTGTGGCACAATATAGTGTACAGATGATGGCCACCTGTAGAGCCGGTGTGGCACATTGTAGTGTACAGATGATGGCCACCTGTAGAGCCGGTGTGGCACAATATAGTGTACAGATGATGGCCACCTGTAGAGCCGGTGTGGCACATTGTAGTGTACAGATGATGGCCACCTGTAGAGCCGGTGTGGCACATTGTAGTGTACAGATGATGGCCACCTGTAGAGCCGGTGTGGCACATTGTAGTGTACAGATGATGGCCACCTGTAGAGCCAGTGTGGCACATTGTAGTGTACAGATGATGGCCACCTGTAGAGCCGGTGTGGCACATTGTAGTGTACAGATGATGGCCACCTGTAGAGCCGGTGTGGCACATTGTCGTGTACAGATGATGGCCACCTGTAGAGCCGGTGTGGCACATTGTAGTGTACAGATGATGGCCGCCTGTAGAGCCGGTGTGGCACATTGTAGTGTACAGATGATGGCCACCTGTAGAGCCGGTGTGGCACATTGTAGTGTACAGATGATGGCCACCTGTAGAGCCGGTGTGGCACATTGTAGTGTACAGATGATGGCCACCTGTAGAGCCGGTGTGGCACATTGTAGTGTACAGATGATGGCCACCTGTAGAGCCGGTGTAGCACATTGTAGTGTACAGATGATGGCCACCTGTAGAGCCGGTGTGGCACATTGTCGTGTACAGATGATGGCCACCTGTAGAGCCGGTGTGGCACATTGTAGTGTACAGATGATGGCCACCTGTAGAGCCGGTGTGGCACATTGTAGTGTACAGATGATGGCCACCTGTAGAGCCGGTGTGGCACATTGTAGTGTACAGATGATGGCCGCCTGTAGAGCCGGTGTGGCACATTGTAGTGTACAGATGATGGCCACCTGTAGAGCCGGTGTGGCACATTGTAGTGTACAGATGATGGCGCTCTCACGATTTCTGCACATAGCTCTTTATTCAGGGAAGGACCTTGTGTAAGACGTTGGTCGATGAATCTTCTTGTGGTCTTCAGGGTGTCCGTGGTCCTAATGTGGCCAGTATCGGCCGCTCCCGCCATGCTGCTTCTTGTCCTGAGAGCTGACGATCTCTGCTGCGGTGGTGTGAGCGCTGTATTCTGTCATGTGGGTGGTATTTCTCCCCTTGTTCCCCTGCGTGTGCAGACAAGTGGGGTCCTGTGGGTGTGATGACAGCTTTCCTGCAGTCTTACATATCTCACTGTCAGAGACGGCCACTATCCTTCCCCCGACACCTCCCACAGCGGGGGGCCGCACAGGGACACCTCCCACAGCGGGGGGCCGCACAGGGACACCTCCCACAGCGGGGGGCCGCACAGGTCTTTCTACACCGGGATCCTTATTAGTTCAGTACATGAAACATCATCTTGGTTTAGTGGGATCTTGTGTGTCTGAAGGGGCTCTGGTGCTTTCCTCCTCCACTAGGACCCCCAGGCACGTCTGCTCAAGTCCCCCAATCACCCTTGCATGGCACCCCTGGCCGCCCCCCTCTGCGGCACCCCTGCTGCCCCCCTATCCGGCACCCCCGGCCACCCCCTATGCGGCACCCCCTGCTGCCCCCCTATCCGGCACCCCCGGCCACCCCCTATGCGGCACCCCCAGCCGCCCTCTATGCGGCACCCCCGACTACCCCTCTATGCGGCACCCCCGACTACCCCTCTATGCGGCACCCCCGACTACCCCTCTATGCGGCACCCCCGGCCGCCCCCTATGCGGCACCCCCTGCTGCCCCCCTATCCGGCACCCCCGGCCACCCCTCTATGCGGCACCCCCGACCGCCCCCTATGCGGCACCCCCAGCCGCCCCTATGCGGCACCCCCGGCAACCCGTCTATGCGGCACCCCCGGCCGCCCCTCTATGCGGCACCCCCTGCTGCCCCCCTATCCGGCACCCCCGGCCACCCCTCTATGCGGCACCCCCTGCTGCCCCTCTATGCGGCACCCCCGGCCGCCCCTCTATGCGGCACCCCCGTCCGCCCCCCTATGCAGCACCCCCGTCCGCCCCCCTATGCAGCACCCCCGTCCGCCCCTCTATGCGGCACCCCCGTCCGCCCCTCTATGCGGCACCCCCGTCCGCCCCCCTATGCGGCACCCCCGTCCGCCCCCCTATGCGGCACCCCCGTCCGCCCCCCTATGCGGCACCCCCGTCCGCCCCCCTATGCGGCACCCCCGTCCGCCCCCCTATGCGGCACCCCCGTCCGCCCCCCTATGCGGCACCCCCGTCCGCCCCCCTATGCGGCACCCCCGTCCGCCCCCCTATGCGGCACCCCCGTCCGCCCCCCTATGCGGCACCCCCGTCCGCCCCCCTATGCGGCACCCCTGTCCGCCCCCCTATGCGGCAGCCCCGTCCGCCCCCCTATGCGGCACCCCCGGCCGCCCCTCTATGCGGCACCCCCGTCCGCCCCTCTATGCGGCACCCCCGTCCGCCCCCCTATGCGGCACCCCCGTCCGCCCCCCTATGCGGCACCCCTGTCCGCCCCCCTATGCGGCACCCCCGTCCGCCCCTCTATGCGGCACCCCCGTCCGCCCCTCTATGCGGCACCCCCGTCCGCCCCCCTATGCGGCACCCCCGTCCGCCCCCCTATGCGGCACCCCCGTCCGCCCCCCTATCCGGCACCCCCGTCCGCCCCTCTATGCAGCACCCCCGTCCGCCCCCCTATGCGGCACCCCTGTCCGCCCCCCTATGCGGCACCCCTGTCCGCCCCCCTATGCGGCACCCCTGTCCGCCCCCCTATGCGGCACCCCTGTCCGCCCCCCTATGCGGCACCCCTGTCCGTCCCTGCGCAGCACCCCCAGGGCCTCATGTGGGATGGTGAATGTTGATGTAATGGCGGGAAGAGGTCTTCACGTCCGGTTTTGGGGTCTAAACTGACCCCGTCCATCAGTTGTAACCAGTTCATGTCTGTTCATCAGCCACACTCCACGTTTTGTTTTGCGGTTTGGAGGGATTTTTTTCAGGGAAGATGGCGCCAGTCATTCCTGACATTGGCGTTGGCGCACTGATGCTCCTGTATGTCAGGGTGCAGTATGCTGCGGCCGCAGGGGGTCCGGGTATTCGCTGCATGTTGGACGGTGCAGCTAGTTCCTGACAGCCGGTTTGGAGACCCTCGGCCCATCTTGTAGTTCCCGGTCTCGGCGCTGGCTCCTTTCCTCCATCTCTCAGCTTCCCATCACCTTCACAGATTCCAGGATGAGCCCTTATCACTGGGGAGGGGGATGAGGAATGCTGCGTGCCTGGTCCTGTGCCTACCCCTGTGAGAGCCGGGTGACCCTGGGGCCAACATGCACGCAGGTCCCATGTCATGAATGGGCTTGTGTGGAGCGCCTCCTGTACAGGCCCCTCCTGAGCTGGTGCGGTGCCAGCTAATCGTTATTAATACTAGAAATCCCTGTAAATCAATAGAAAAGGTGTCTACGTTGCCAGGGGTGACTTATTACCACGGCCTCTTCCAGTGTCCGCCATGTGACCAAGAGTTAGCTGTTCCTAAGACTGAGAACAGGGTCCAAGGAAAGCGAGGAAGGTTGCCCTGCGGACCACCAACTGGCCCATAAATCTGACCATTCCTCTGCACAACCTATCGTTACGGTGGGTGGAAGCAGGGGTGGCAGAGGACAGGACCCCGATTGTGTCCATACCTATCCACCCCATAGACATGACCAGTCACCAAGGAGGGTACATCATTACTCTGGTAGGACCTGGGGTGGAAGGATACAGGACCCTAATGGTGCCGCTCATCCACTCCCCACTCTCCCCATAGACATGGCCGGTCACCAAAGAGGGCACATCATTACTCTGGTTGGACGTGGGAGGATACGGGACCCCATTGGTGCCCCTCATCCACTCCCCACTCTTCCCATACCTATCCACCCCATAGACATTGCCGATCACCGAGGAGGGCCCATCGTTACTCTGGTAGGACGTGGGGTGGGAGGATACAGGACCCCATTGGTGCCGCTCATCCACTCTCCCCATACCTATCCACCCCATAGACATTGCCAGTCACCGAGGAGGGCCCATCATTACTTTGGTAGGGACTTGGGGTGGGATGATGCAGGACCCCATTGGTGCCCCTCATCCACTTCCCACTCTTCCCATACCTATCCACCCCATAGACATTGCCGATCACCGAGGAGGGCCCATCGTTACTCTGGTAGGACCTGGGGTCGCAGGATACAGGACCCCATTGGTGCCGCTCATCCACTCCCCACTCTCCCCATACCTATCCACTCCATAGACATGGCCGGTCACCAAGGAGGCCCCATCATTACCCTGGTAGGATGTGAGGTGGGAGGATACAGGGCCCGATTGGTACCGGTCATCCACTCCCCACTCTCCCCATACCTATCCACCCCATAGACATTGCCGATCACCGAGGAGGGCCCATCGTTACTCTGGTAGGACCTGGGGTCGCAGGATACAGGACCCCATTGGTGCCGCTCATCCACTCCCCACTCTCCCCATACCTATCCACCCCATAGACATTGCCGATCACCGAGGGGGGCCCATCGTTACTCTGGTAGGACCTGGGGTCGCAGGATACAGGACCCCATTGGTGCCGGTCATCCACTCCCCACTCTCCCCATACCTATCCACCCCATAGACATTGCCGATCACCGAGGGGGGCCCATCGTTACTCTGGTAGGACCTGGGGTCGCAGGATACAGGACCCCATTGGTGCCGCTCATCCACTCCCCACTCTCCCCATACCTATCCACTCCATAGACATGGCCGGTCACCAAGGAGGCCCCATCATTACTTTGGTAGGGATTTGGGGTGGGAGGATACAGGACCCCATTGGTGCCGCTCATCCACTCCCCACTCTCCCCATACCTATCCACTCCATAGACATGGCCGGTCACCAAGGAGGCCCCATCATTACTTTGGTAGGGATTTGGGGTGGGAGGATACAGGACCCCATTGGTGCCGCTCATCCACTCCCCACTCTCCCCATACCTATCCACTCCATAGACATGGCCGGTCACCAAGGAGGCCCCATCATTACTTTGGTAGGGATTTGGGGTGGGAGGATACAGGACCCCATTGGTGCCCCTCATCCACTTCCCACTCTTCCCATACCTATCCACCCCATAGACATTGCCGATCACCGAGGAGGGCCCATCGTTACTCTGGTAGGACCTGGGGTCGCAGGATACAGGACCCCATTGGTGCCGCTCATCCACTCCCCACTCTCCCCATACCTATCCACTCCATAGACATTGCCGGTCACCAAGGAGGCCCCATCATTACTTTGGTAGGGATTTGGGGTGGGAGGATACAGGACCCCATTGGTGCCGCTCATCCACTCCCCACTCTTCCCATACCTATCCACTCCATAGACATTGCCGATCACCGAGGAGGCCCCATCATTACTTTGGTAGGGATTTGGGGTGGGAGGATACAGGAACCCATTGGTGCCGCTCATCCACTGACAGCCCGTCATTACTATGGCTGGAGCAGGATTAAGAGGATGTCGGAGCCTATTGTCACCACTCCTCATGTTCCCACTTCATCAGCAACTAGACCCCAATATTCCCCACAAATTCCAGGAACGTCCATCTTGTTGGATGCAGAGATGAGGGAGATGTGGATGCCCTGATGAACGTTTTGTGGAGATTCTGTATATGAGGTTGACCTGACGTTGTCCAGCCTGTTAGCTGGTGGAGAATTGTGTCTGCAGAGAAGTCTGTGACTGGCCTGGTGCTCCTCGCAGGTTTCCAGCGTCAGGGTTGGTGCCCCCCATGAATGAGCCATCTTGGCTGTGTTGTCATGTTCTTTTTTAGGCTGATAGTGGTGGAGTTTGGGCTGAGGTCCCTTTTTCCAGCCTGACTTTCTGAAGATGTTCTTTGGGCTCTTACGCCGAGGAACCCAATATTTCCACCTGACTCAGGTTACTGGGAAGTGTAATGTGCTAAAAGTATTTGTAAGTGGATCCGCGGGATTATGGCTGCCCGTTATTTACAGCAGCAGCTATTTACAGGAGGAGTCCAGCTGGCTCTGCCTTGTCACTTGGGGGGCATCGGCGGTGGTCCATACGGACCAGTACCTGGTGTAAATATATGCTGCCTCTCCCCTTCTCCTCAAGCCTAGGGTACGGTGTAGTGTTTGATATGGTGGCCCCTTACTCTACAAGGAGACCTCGATCTTGTTCTGATGGTGGAGGTGTTATAGGACAAATGAGTGGAATTCACATGGTTCCCCCACAACCAGCGAATAGGAAGGATCTGAGCGACCGGACCACCCGTGTTCTGCTGCTCTCTGCTACTCCTGTGGAGAAGGGGCCGAATAATGCATGGTGGATCAGAGAGGAGTCTGGGATCTCTTTAGCCATTGACATGACATTTGTAACAGAATAATCCTGACTTGGACGCCAACTACAGTGGACGTCATGCAGACCCTATCTATGAGAGGACCACCTCTTCTACATAGGGCAGAGTCTAGGCTGAGCTTGTCAGTCCCATCATATGCTACATACCACCCTGTGTTCCCCAGGGGTCTTACTGTACAAGGTTTCTACTTCTCTGTGGGTTCAGGTTATTGTCTCTAGTTTGTCTGTGAAGACTCTTTGTGGCCAAACTGAGACTTCTGCCGGCCATCGTCTATTTGTTTTTCTCCTTGAGCAATTTGACCAATCTGTTTGGGAGGCTGCCAGTGTACACAGCTGATTAGGAGATGTTTGCTGGCCCCTCAGCTGCGGATACGATGTGATGGAGAAGGTTACCAGGCGGCACGGAGGGGAGATGGAAATATGAGCCCTCTCCCACCGGATGCTGCACTATCGAGAGGAACCAGCTGCCTGCAAGAACAGCAGAGACTCCCTGTCTGAGTGCCCACTACATGACAGAAGCCCTGGCCACACGTCTTCATCGTTAAATTCCAGCTTCTCATCCGGCCTGGTGCTCCGCCGGTGTGTAACCTCCAACCCCATTCTACACCGGTGTGTAACCTCCAACCCCGTTCAGCGCCGGTGTGTAACCTCCAACCCCGTTCTACACCGGTGTGTAACCTCCAACCCCGTTCTACCCCGGTGTGTAACCTCCAACCCCGTTCTACACCGGTGTGTAACCTCCAACCCCATTCTACACCGGTGTGTAACCTCCAACCCCATTCTACACCGGTGTGTAACTTCCAACCCCATTCTACACCGGTGTGTAACCTCCAACCCCATTCAGCGCCGGTGTGTAACCTCCAACCCCATTCTACACCGGTGTGTAACCTCCAACCCCGTTCTCCGCCGGTGTGTAACCTCCAACCCCGTTCTACACCGGTGTGTAACCTCCAACCCCGTTCAGCGCCGGTGTGTAACCTCCAACCCCATTCTACACCGGTGTGTAACCTCCAACCCCGTTCTACACCGGTGTGTAACCTCCAACCCCGTTCTACACCGGTGTGTAACCTCCAACCCCGTTCTACACCGGTGTGTAACCTCCAACCCCATTCTACACCGGTGTGTAACCTCCAACCCCATTCTACACCGGTGTGTAACCTCCAACCCCATTCTACATCGGTGTGTAACCTCCAACCCCATTCTACACCGGTGTGTAACCTCCAACCCCATTCTACACCGGTGTGTAACCTCCAACCCCGTTCTCCGCCGGTGTGTAACCTCCAACCCCGTTCTACACCGGTGTGTAACCTCCAACCCCGTTCTACACCGGTGTGTAACCTCCAACCCCATTCTACACCGGTGTGTAACCTCCAACCCCATTCTACACCGGTGTGTAACCTCCAACCCCGTTCTCCGCCGGTGTGTAACCTCCAACCCCGTTCTACACCGGTGTGTAACCTCCAACCCCATTCTACACCGGTGTGTAACCTCCAACCCCGTTCTCCGCCGGTGTGTAACCTCCAACCCCGTTCTACACCGGTGTGTAACCTCCAACCCCGTTCAGCGCCGGTGTGTAACCTCCAACCCCATTCTACACCGGTGTGTAACCTCCAACCCCGTTCTCCGCCGGTGTGTAACCTCCAACCCCATTCTACACCGGTGTGTAACCTCCAACCCCGTTCAGCGCCGGTGTGTAACCTCCAACCCCATTCTACATCGGTGTGTAACCTCCAACCCCATTCAGCGCCGGTGTGTAACCTCCAACCCCATTCTACACCGGTGTATAACCTCCAACCCCATTCTACACCGGTGTGTAACCTCTAACCCCGTTCTACACCGGTGTGTAACCTCCAACCCCATTCTACACCGGTGTAACCTCTGGCCACGTCGCTCCCCGGTGTGTAACCTCCAACCCCGTTCAGCGCCGGTGTGTAACCTCCAACCCCATTCTACACCGGTGTGTAACCTCCAACCCCGTTCTCCGCCGGTGTGTAACCTCCAACCCCATTCTACACCGGTGTGTAACCTCCAACCCCGTTCAGCGCCGGTGTGTAACCTCCAACCCCATTCTACATCGGTGTGTAACCTCCAACCCCATTCAGCGCCGGTGTGTAACCTCCAACCCCATTCTACACCGGTGTATAACCTCCAACCCCATTCTACACCGGTGTGTAACCTCTAACCCCGTTCTACACCGGTGTGTAACCTCCAACCCCATTCTACACCGGTGTAACCTCTGGCCACGTCGCTCCCCGGTGTGTAACCTCCGGCCCGTCGCCCCCCCCCCCCCCCCCGATGTCTAACCTCTGGCCCCGTTGCCCCCAGTGTGTAACCTCTGGCTCCGTCACCCCCCAGGGGTGTGTCATCTCCGGCCCGTGGCCCCCCCAGTGTGTAACCTCCGGCCCCATCGCCACCCGTCTGCACATCTATATTAATGTCTATGGATGTAGATGAGGACAGAGAAGCCCCTGGAGGTGGATGTGGGGGGCACATACTTTCTCCATCTATTACCCATCACAATGTTCAGGTCAGGATGAGGACACCAGGGCATGTCCCCAGCACTGAGACAGCTGGTTTCCCCATGCAACAAGGGAGATGATCCTTCTAGTAAGTCCTCTGCTTAGTGCACGTTCACACACCAGTGGTAACTAACATTTTTCACAGTGGTCCATGTTCTTCATGGTTCAGATGTTGCTACAACTCTGGCAACATGAGTGTCCCATGTGTGGATCATAAGCCCACGTGTCCAGTGCTCTGCCGGCTGGAGTTGGTCACTGTGAGTAGCCTTCTGTGTTCAGTACTCGCCATTCTTCCACCAGTGCGCTCTGCTGCTCCTGACTTTCAGGAAACCTTAGAAAGGAGATGGCGGCCCAGGAGAGACCACCTGAGGTCGGAGTGTCTGGAACCCGTTAGACAGATATATACCTCTCAGCACAAACGTGTATTACTGACAGATAATGTTTGACATGCTGACGTCTTTCCAGTATCTTTAGGTGGAAGAACAAATGTTCTTTGTTAAATTCCACCTGTTGAATGATGGTTTGGATTGAAATTGTCCATTTCAGTCACTTTTGCTGTAATGTGTGTGGGCTCCTTTGTACTTATGGTGGCTGACAGTTACTCTGACAGCCACACATATCTTGGTCTGTATTGGTCGGTCTTCCTGGCCTACATGGCCCAAGCATGACAAAGAGATAACCTGTAATGAAACATGGCCGGCTTAACGTCAGGAGATCCTTTTTCTGGATCCATTGTTTTTCATTTTGGCTTGACAGTCTATTCGGTTCAATTTTTCAATTAAACTCTGTTTCTGTCTCTGGTCACCTGATTTTCTCCGTCCCGTAGAGAACATCATCCCTTTATTGCCCCTTGCATTAGAGAAGCGTGATGAGGTCCTTGTGTGAGGTCTCGGGGTCTCTATATGCTCCCAGGTTTGGGGGCTTCCTGAACACCCTGGGGACTGCAGCTGAGGCTTCACTACCAATGTGGTGGTTCTTTCCTTTTTGATGAAAGCCGGATTCACACATCTGTGTTTCGCAGTTCTCACTTGGCCCAGCCTTAGGTCTCCTGATCCGAACCCAACAGCCTCCAGAACATGAATGTGATTCCAGCGTAGAGGAATCCTCCAATGATCTGGTGGAGTAGTAATGGGGAAGGCGAGAGTGTTTAGTGGCAATCCTAGATGTTACTCCATCGTTTCTGAGGACAAGAATGGGGAAACGAGGCATTTCACTACTAATCTCCCCGACCCTCCTTCTGTCACTTATTTTACCACTGTGAAATGAGATTTGGGTTTGTTGTGACTGTGGTCAGTGGGCACTCGGCCAGTCCAAGTGTTTGGCATCTGGTGGAGACGCTGCCCGATCAGCACTTGGCACAGACCTGTCTCTGGCGCCTTGCCCACAGAGTCTTGTTCATCTGCCCCTGTGCATTGTTTGTTCCTGTGGCGGTCATCGGTCTCCTTCCTCACAGGGGTCAAGTGCTGATTGGGCTAAATAGAAAAACAATAGAGTGCACTTTCACCTCAATAATTCAAAAAACATGTAGCACAACCATAAAGATAACAATGGGGTGCAACACCTGGTTTGGAAAACTGAAAACAAGAAGAGAAGAAGGAAGACCAACCAAATGATGGTGTGCACACCCAACAAGGGATCAATTATAAAGAGGCACACGGTCCGGTACAGCGCCTTCTTCAGTCTAAGCACGGTCCGGTACAGCACCTTCAGTCTCTGCACGGTCCGGTACAGCACCTTCAGTCTCTGCACGGTCCGGTACAGCGCCTTCAGTCTGTGCACGGTCCGGTACAGCACCTTCAGTCTCTGCACGGTCCGGTACAGCACCTTCAGTCTCTGCACAGTCCGGTACAGCACCTTCAGTCTCTGCACGGTCCGGTACAGCACCTTCAGTCTCTGCACGGTCCGGTACAGCACCTTCAGTCTCTGCACGGTCCGGTACAGCGCCTTCAGTCTGTGCACGGTCCGGTACAGCGCCTTCAGTCTCTGCACGGTCTGGTACAGCGCCTTCAGTCTCTGCACGGTCCGGTACAGCACCTTCAGTCTCTGCACGGTCCGGTACAGCACCTTCAGTCTCTGCACGGTCCGGTACAGCACCTTCAGTCTCTGCACGGTCCGGTACAGCACCTTCAGTCTCTACACGGTCCGGTACAGCACCTTCAGTCTCTACACGGTCCGGTACAGCACCTTCAGTCTCTGCACGGTCCAGTACAGCACCTTCAGTCTCTGCACGGTCCGGTACAGCGCCTTCAGTCTCTGCACGGTCCGGTACAGCCCCTTCAGTCTCTGCACGGTCCGGTACAGCACCTTCAGTCTCTGCACGGTCCGGTACAGCACCTTCAGTCTCTGCACGGTCCGGTACAGCACCTTCAGTCTCTACACGGTCCGGTACAGCACCTTCAGTCTCTACATGGTCCGGTACAGCACCTTCAGTCTCTGCATGGTCCGGTACAGCACCTTCAGTCTCTGCACGGTCCGGTACAGCACCTTCAGTCTCTGCACGGTCCGGTACAGCACCTTCAGTCTCTGCATGGTCCGGTACAGCACCTTCAGTCTCTGCATGGTCCGGTACAGCACCTTCAGTCTCTGCACGGTCCGGTACAGCACCTTCAGTCTCTGCACGGTCCGGTACAGCACCTTCAGTCTCTCCACGGTCTGAACCATCATCTTAAGCCTCTGCGTGGTGTGAGTTAGTATCTTCAGTTTGTGTATGCTCCCCGACCAGCATCTTCAGTTTGTGCACGGTCCTGGCCAGCAGCTCCAGCCTCTGCGTGGTCCAGGCTAGCAGCTTCAGCCTCTGCATGGTCCAGGCTAGCAGCTTCAGTATCCGCATGGTCCAGGCTAGCAGCTTTCTCTGCGTGGGCAGGTTAGCAGCTTCAGACTCTGCATGGTCCAGCACTTTTAGTGGACCAGCACCTTTAGGCTATGTGCACACGTATTCTGGTCCACTGTGGATATTTCCACAGCAGATTTGATAAATCCGCAGTGCAAAACCGCTGCGGATTTATCGCGGATTTACCACGGTTTTTCAGCGGTTTTTCTGCGGATTTCACTGCGGTTTTGCAACTGCAGATTTCTATTGGAGCAGCTGTAAAATCACTGCGGAATCCGCAGAAAGAAGTGACATGCTGCAGAATGTAAACCGCTGCTTTTCCGCGCTGTTTTTTCCGCAGCATGGGCACATTGAACTGTAAACTCATGGGAAACTGCTGCGGACCCGCAGCTGCGGAAGCGCTGCGGATCCGCAGCGTTTTCCGCTGCGTGTGCATATCTAGTCTGTGCACAGTCGAGGCCAGCAGCTTCAGTCTCTGTGTAGTCAGGGCCAGCAGCTTCAGTCTCTGCGTAGTCCAGGCCAGCAGCTTCAGTTCCTGCGTGGTCCAGGCCAGCAGCTTCAGCCTCTGCGTGGTCCAGGCCAGCAGCTTCAGCCTCTGCGTGGTCCAGGCCAGCAGCTTCAGTCTCTGCGTAGTCCAGGCCAGCAGCTTCAGTTCCTGCGTGGTCCAGGCCAGCAGCTTCAGTCTCTGCGTGGTCCAGGCCAGCAGCTTCAGCCTCTGCGTGGTCCAGGCCAGCAGCTTCAGTTCCTGCGTGGTCCAGGCCAGCAGCTTCAGTCTCTGCGTGGTCCAGGCCAGCAGCTTCAGTCTCTGCGTGGTCCAGGCCAGCAGCTTCAGTCTCTGCGTGGTCCAGGCCAGCAGCTTCAGCCTCTGCGTCGTCCGGGCCAGCAGCTTCAGCCTCTGCGTGGTCCAGGCCAGCAGCTTCAGTTCCTGCGTGGTCCAGGCCAGCAGCTTCAGTTCCTGCGTGGTCCAGGCCAGCAGCTTCAGTTCCTGCGTGGTCCGGGCCAGCAGCTTCAGCCTCTGCGTGGTCCGGGCCAGCAGCTTCAGCCTCTGCGTGCTTTGGACCAATGGCTTCAGTCTCCGGTCCAGGCCAGCAGCTTCAGTCTCTGCGTGGTCCAGGCCAGCAGCTTCAGCCTCTGCGTGGTCCAGGCCAGCAGCTTCAGTCTCTGCGTAGTCCAGGCCAGCAGCTTCAGTTCCTGCGTGGTCCAGGCCAGCATCTTCAGTCTCTGCGTGGTCCGGGCCAGCAGCTTTAGTCTCTGCACGGTCTAGGCCAGCACTTTCAGTTTCTGCATGGTCTGAGCCAGCATCTTCAGTCTGTGCACGCTTCTGGCCAGCATCTTCAGTCTGTGCACGCTTCTGGCCAGCATCTTCAGTCTGTGCACGCTTCTGGCCAGCATCTTCAGTCTCTGCGTGGTCCGGGCCAGCAGCTTTAGTCTGTGCATTGTCCGGACAAGCAGCTTTAGTGTGTGCATGGTCCGGGCAAGCAGCTTCAGTCTTTGCGTGGTCTGAACCAGCATCTCAAGTCTGCAGGATCCAGGCCTACAGCTTCAGTCTTTGCGTGGTACGGGTCAGCACCTTTAGCTCGGCACGATCCAGGAGAGCAGCTTCGGTCCCTGTGCTGATTACAGGTGCTGTTGCTGGGCTATGGTCCATCTCCATTTACCTACGTCTGGCAAATCTTTTCTCTCCCTTCCACTTGTAGTAGTGTGAGCGCAGATTACTGATTTACAAAGGCCATGGGGTGAGACCTGGAGGACATGGTGCAGTACATGCCATGTTCACTGTTATTCTATGAAGTATTGCAAGAGGAGCTGTAAGAGCAGCGCATGGACCTTGCTGTGCACTACGTTTTGCAGACCACTCTGCCATTTTTGATGAAGTTATTTTCAGCTCTGATTCCTGACATGAGGGGTCATACGTCTGAGGTCAGAGCCTCCACCTGCAACTCCAGAAGAATAGATGAATTATCTAGACTCCCCCGGTCTGTGGCAGAGTGGCCGCCCCACCTATTTACCCACTCAATGCCCATCCCTTTGTGTATGCACCCTGCACATTTACAGCATTCGAGTGGAGTTTAATCATCTACCACTGCTGGGGCCCAGAGAGGAGACCATGAATGAACGGAGGCCTCTGCAAAGGAAATGTCTGCTGCCAAATAGAAGAGTGCAACAATAGGCACTCAGCACAGCTTCTGAGGGTTAATCTTGCGACCCAGGAAGGACATTAGGTAGGTTATGAGCTGTCTGGAAAGCGAAGGGTCCAATGCACAGTCTGACTGAGCCTGAGGATAAGGGCTGGTGTCAGGATCCATGGTGGTATCATAGTCTCTGGCCAAGCTTGAAAGCGACTTTTTGTCCTCATGTCCCATCAGGCCTCTGGCGTACTACCGCTACATTGATGACATTTTAATCATCTGGACGGAGTCTGAGCCGCAGCTAAAGACGTTCCATGAACAGTTTAATCAATTTCATCCTACCATCAACTTGACACTCAACTACTCCTGCACTGAAATTAACTTTTTGGACACCATCATTAAGCTGCAGAACAATGAAATAGAGACATCCCTGTATCAGAAGCCAATCGACCGTCCAACATACCTTAAATGGGACAGTTTCCATCCAAAACACATAAAAAACTCCATTGTCTACAGCCAAGCCATCAGATACAATCGTATATGTTCCAACCCCATGGATAGGGATGAACACCTTGGTCGCCTCAGAAAGACCTTTTTGAATCAGGGCGACCATCCAAGAACAATTGAAAACCAGATTACAAGAGCCACCAGAATATCAAGGAATCACCTGCTACATTACAAAGCTAAAGAAGAAAATAACCGGGTACCTCTAGTGGTTACCTACAATCCAAATCTGGAGGTGCTGAGGGGAGCTGCACGGAAATTACAACCTTAAGTCCAAAAAGATGCCCGAATACAATCCTCCAGACCCCCCACTACTGTGTTTTAGGCAGCCCCCAAATCTAAGAAGCATCATTGTCAAGAGCTCCCTGTCCTCTCCAACAGCTGCAGGAACCTTTCCTTGCAACCAGAAAAAATGTAAAACCTGTACATTTATAATGACCACGGACAAGATTAAGATCCCCAACTCACATCAGGACTACAAGATCCCAGGTACTTTCAGCTGTGTCACTTCTAATGTGGTGAACCTAATTATTTGTACTAAATGTCCAACTGGGGGTCTGTATGTGGGGGAGACAGGGCAGAAACTGAGAACAAGGATGAACTCTCACCGCCACACAATAAGAGAAAAAAGAATGGATCTACCTGTGGCATTACATTTCTGTCTCCCAAATCATAACATTATGGACATTAAATTACTTGAGTTAAAAGGTAACTTCAAATCTCAGAAAGACAGGAGAGTCTAGGAAAATAAACTGATGACGACCTTTGACAGCCTTAGTGCAGGAATGAATGTGTCGCATGGATTTATGTCTTTTTACATCAACTAAGGAATGTGCCCCTCAGACTATGAGGGGTCATCACAACAGAGACCCTAATCAGAGGACAATAAAACAATCCTTATTTAAGAGCTGGCCCAATATTTATGCACATAACTGTTTATCACTCATGGTAATTCTGCTTCATGTCACCTGTCTTATCCATGGTTTTTCCCTTTTTTTTTCCTGTGCTATGTTGTGCATAAATATGTGATTCTTCAGAATTTCTTTTAGTCTTTGCCTGATGAAGAGACCTGTGTAGTCTCGAAAGCTTGCAATTTGTTACCATCTTTTCAGTTAGCCATTAAAAGGTATCAACCACTGAGGACTCTCAATTCTAAATATTTTTCTATCTACTGGCTAACACGGTACCAAGATATATATCTTTGGTGGTATCGTAGTTACTGGCTAGTGTCAGGATCCATGGTGGTATCGTAGTTACTGGCTGGTGTTCAGATCCATGGTGGTATCGTAGTCTCTGGCTGGTGTCCAGATCCATGGTGGTATCGTAGTCACTGGCTGGTGTCAGGCTCCATGGTGGTATCATAGTCACTGGCTGGTGTCAGGCTCCATGGTGGTATCATAGTCACTGGCTGGTGTCCAGATCCATGGTGGTATCATAGTCTCTGGCTGGTGTCCAGATCCATGGTGGTATCGTAGTTACTTGCTGGTGTCAGGCTCCATGGTGGTATCGTAGTCTCTGGCTGGTGTCCAGATCCATGGTGGTATCGTAGTTACTTGCTGGTGTCAGGCTCCATGGTGGTATCGTAGTCACTGGCTGGTGTCAGGATCCATGGTGGTATCAGTCACTGGCTGGTGTCAGGCTCCATGGTGGTATCATAGTTACTTGCTGGTGTCAGGATCCATGGTGATATCATAGTCACTGGCTGGTGTCAGGCTCCATGGTGGTATCGTAGTCTCTGGCTGGTGTCAGGCTCCATGGTGGTATCAGTCACTGGCTGGTGTCAGGCTCCATGGTGGTATCATAGTTACTTGCTGGTGTCAGGATCCATGGTGATATCATAGTCACTTGCTGGTGTCAGGCTCCATGGTGGTATCATAGTTACTTGCTGGTGTCAGGATCCATGGTGATATCATAGTCACTTGCTGGTGTCAGGATCCATGGTGGCATCGTAGTCACTGGCTGGTGTCAGGATCCATGGTGATATCATAGTCACTTGCTGGTGTCAGGATCCATGGTGGTATCGTAGTCACTGGCTGGTGTCAGGATCCATGGTGATATCATAGTCACTGGCTGGTGTCAGGCTCCATGGTGGTATCATAGTTACTTGCTGGTGTCAGGATCCATGGTGATATCATAGTCACTTGCTGGTGTCAGGATCCATGGTGGTATCGTAGTCTCTGGCTGGTGTCAGGCTCCATGGTGGTATCAGTCACTGGCTGGTGTCAGGCTCCATGGTGGTATTAGTCTCTGGCTGGTGTCAGGCTCCATGGTGGTATCGTAGTCACTGGCTGGTGTCAGGCTCCATGGTGGTATCATAGTCTCTGGCTGGTGTCCAGATCCATGGTGGTATCCTAGTTACTTGCTGGTGTCAGGCTTGATGGTGGTGTCGTAGTCACTGGCTGGACGAGGGTCCATGGTGGTATCATAGTCTCTGGCTGGTGTCAGGCTCCATGGTGGTATCGTAGTCACTGGCTGGTGTCTGGATCCATGGTGGTATCGTAGTTACTTGCTGGTGTCAGGCTCCATGGTGGTATCGTAGTCTCTGGCTGGTGTCAGGCTCCATGGTGGTATCGTAGTCACTGGCTGGTGTCTGGATCCATGGTGGTATCGTAGTTACTTGCTGGTGTCAGGCTCCATGGTGGTATCATAGTCACTTGCTGGTGTCAGGCTCCATGGTGGTATCGTAGTCTCTGGCTGGTGTCAGGCTCCATGGTGATATCATAGTCACTGGCTGGTGTCTGGATCCATGGTGGTATCTTGGTTACTGGCTGGTGTCAGGCTCCATGGTGGTATCAGTCACTGGCTGGTGTCAGGCTCCATGGTGGTATCATAGTTACTTGCTGGTGTCAGGATCCATGGTGATATCATAGTCACTTGCTGGTGTCAGGCTCCATGGTGATATCATAGTCACTGGCTGGTGTCAGGCTCCATGGTGGTATCGTAGTCTCTGGCTGGTGTCAGGCTCCATGGTGGTATCGTAGTCTCTGGCTGGTGTCAGGCTCCATGGTGGTATCGTAGTCACTGGCTGGTGTCAGGCTCCATGGTGGTATCATAGTCTCTGGCTGGTGTCCAGATCCATGGTGGTATCCTAGTTACTTGCTGGTGTCAGGCTTGATGGTGGTGTCGTAGTCACTGGCTGGACGAGGGTCCATGGTGGTATCATAGTCTCTGGCTGGTGTCAGGCTCCATGGTGGTATCGTAGTCACTGGCTGGTGTCTGGATCCATGGTGGTATCGTAGTTACTTGCTGGTGTCAGGCTCCATGGTGGTATCGTAGTCTCTGGCTGGTGTCAGGCTCCATGGTGGTATCGTAGTCACTGGCTGGTGTCTGGATCCATGGTGGTATCGTAGTTACTTGCTGGTGTCAGGCTCCATGGTGGTATCATAGTCTCTGGCAGGTGTCAGGCTCCATGGTGGTATCGTAGTCACTGGCTGGTGTCAGGCTCCATGGTGGTATCATAGTCTCTGGCTGGTGTCAGGCTCCATGGTGGTATCGTAGTCACTGGCTGGTGTCAGGCTCCATGGTGGTATCCTAGTTACTTGCTGGTGTCAGGCTCCATGGTGGTATCGTAGTCTCTGGCTGGTGTCCAGATCCATGGTGGTATCCTAGTTACTTGCTGGTGTCAGGCTCCATGGTGGTATCATAGTCTCTGGCTGGTGTCCAGATCCATGGTGGTATCCTAGTTACTTGCTGGTGTCAGGCTTGATGGTGGTGTCGTAGTCACTGGCTGGTGTCAGGCTCCATGGTGGTATCGTAGTCACTGGCTGGTGTCCAGATCCATGGTGGTATCGTAGTTACTTGCTGGTGTCAGGCTCCATGGTGGTATCAGTCACTGTCTGGTGTCAGGATCCATGGTGGTATCGTAGTCACTGGCTGGTGTCAGGCTCCATGGTGGTATCATAGTCACTGGCTGGTGTCCAGATCCATGGTGGTATCGTAGTCACTGGCTGGTGTCAGGCTCCATGGTGATATCATAGTCACTGGCTGGTGTCAGGATCCATGGTGGTATCGTAGTCACTGGCTGGTGTTAGGCTCCATGGTGGTATCGTAGTTACTTGCTGGTGTCAGGCTCCATGGTGGTATCATAGTCTCTGGCTGGTGTCCAGATCCATGGTGGTATCCTAGTTACTTGCTGGTGTCAGGCTTGATGGTGGTGTCGTAGTCACTGGCTGGACGAGGGTCCCTGTTAGTTTCTTATAGTCACAGGGCTCCTTCCATCCTTTTGGTGATTCCTTCTGGGGGAAGCCTGTAGTCCAGGTATCCGCAGCTCTGTGCAGATATGTGGGTGGCATTGAATTGCTGAGTCCCCAAATAATCCAGCAGAATAACGATCATATAATGGGGGGAGCCTTTGTCCTTGTATTTAGACAGAGGTGCGGCCTCTGTGCGGTTACTCTGTATTCTCTGCACTCTGCATTCTCTTGGGATTCCGGCCTCCTACTACAGTCCCAATATACAAGCAATTTCCAGATAATTAGAAGCTTCTCCAATGACTGCACCCAACAGTGCACTTCCCCGAATCTGAGGGAACGCGATCTGGGGAGATTGTCACTGTACAGAGGCTGTACATGTGGCGGCTGTACATGTGGCGGCTGTATCCCAGTGCGCCGAGTACAGTGGTTTCATTTCTCTGCACCCTTCTCGGCTGTGCTGTCAGACATTTTTTTGTAGGCGAGCATTGGGGGTGCAGTTTGTATATTGCGGTACAAGGTGCTGCACCCTGTCGGGAGGGCCAGTTACTCTTCTCTTTGGCCTTCAGGGTTTAGAACTGGGCTGTTCCTTCCTGTGGTCAGAATCCACAGAGCGGCTTCTGTTCCTGCTGTGGCTGGAGGCTGCATGGCCTCATTGTGTAATGGCGGCAGGATTGTCTGCACTGTGGTTTCTCTGCAGACACAGACGCAGTCATCTCTGCCCGGAGGATTTCACACTTACTCACATCGCAGCCAAGTAAGAATGGAGAAATGTTCTGCAGGAGCAGGGATGACGGTGTGACTCTGCGGGATGACGGTGTGACTCTGCGGGATGACAGTGCGACTCTGCGGGATGACAGTGCGACTCTGCGGGATGACGGTGCGACTCTGCGATATGACGGTGTGACTCTGCGGGATGACGGTGCGACCCTGCGAGATGACAGTGCGACTCTGGGATAACGGGGCGACTCTGCGGGATGACTGTGCGACTCTGCGGGATGACTGTGCGACTCTGCGGGATGACGGTGCGACTCTGCGGGATGACGGTGCGACTCTGCGGGATGACGGTGCGACTCTGCGGGATGACGGTGCGACTCTGCGGGATGACGGTGCGACTCTGCGGGATGACGGTGCGACTCTGCGGGATGACGGTGCGACTCTGCGGGATGACGGTGCGACTCTGCGGGATGACGGTGCGACTCTGCGGGATGACGGTGCGACTCTGCGGGATGACGGTGCGACTCTGCGGGATGACGGTGCGACTCTGCGGGATGACGGTGCGACTCTGCGGGATGACGGTGCGACTCTGCGGGATGACGGTGCGACTCTGCGGGATGACGGTGCGACTCTGCGGGATGACGGTGCGACTCTGCGGGATGACGGTGCGACTCTGCGGGATGACGGTGCGACTCTGCGAGATGACAGTGCGACTCTGGGATGACGGGGCGACTCTGCGGGATGACGGTGCGACTCTGCGGGATGACGATGCGACTCTGCGGGATGACGATGCGACTCTGCGGGATGACGATGCGACTCTGCGGGATGACGATGCGACTCTGCGGGATGACGATGCGACTCTGCGGGATGACGGGGCGACTCTGCGGAATGACAGGGCGACCCTGCGGGGTGACGGGGTGACTCTGGATTCCATGCACATTATATCCCAGTGATTCAGCACGTCCAGATATGTCCGGTGTCCCTGGAGAGGCACCGGTCATCTTTCTGCACAGACGACTTCCCGCAGACGATGATGGCTGCCTGTGGTCAGCTGAACAACCAATCATGGCACATTTTAACCTACAGACAGTCATGTTGGTTACAATCATCCCGTAGCCAGATGACCCTATGACTTATCATTCAGCGTGACACTTCCAGCCTTTCTTGGTAGCTGATAATTTCTGTGCGCCATATCCCTTGGTTTGTGCAGGTCTGATCTTCCATTTTAAGTCATTAATAGGGTCCGTGCCAATCGTCCAGGTCAGTAGTCTTTGGTCGCTGTACGGGAGCCCTGAAGACCACGTGCTACCTAACCGCATTCGAGTCTTTCCCTGCGATTAGCCGTCCTGACCACATCTCACTTGCTTCATGACAGTCCAGGTAATCAAGCAAGGCACCGAGGTCAGGTAAGAGGCTTCTCAGGTCTCCTGTCCAGCGGCTGCAGACCTGGACAGAGGACGTGATACTGTGCTTAGACTCTTGCCATTGCAAGAAAAAAAGCTGCAGTATCGTAAAGTGTAACCCAGAGTTCGCATGGGCCCATGTCCGCCACCGGCGCCTGTCCTATAGAGCGGTGTGAAGTGTTGCCCCGGCCCGCATTCTGTAGAGCGGTGTGAGGTGCTGTCCCGGCCTCCTGTAGTGCGGCGCTGTCCCTGTGCTCGTTCTGTAGAGCAGTCTAAGGTGCTGTCCCGGCCCTCCTGTGGTGCGGTGTGAGGTGCTGTACCTGTACTCGTTTTGTAGAGCGGTGTGAGATCCTGCCCCATCGCTCATCCTGTATAGTGTTGTGAAGTGCTGCCCCGGCCGTCGTTGTGTAGAGCAGTGTGAGGTGCTGTTCCGGCCCTCGTCCTGTAGTGCGATGCGAGGTGCTGCCCCAGCCCTCATCCTGTAGAGTGTTGTGAGGTGCTGCCCCGGTGCTTGTTATGTAGAGCGGTGTGAGGTGCTGTTCTGGCCCTCGTCCTGTAGAGCGGTGTTATGTGCTGTCCCTGTGTTCGTTTTGTGGAGTGGTGTGAGATGCTGCCCCGGCCCTCATCCTGTAGAGCGGTGTGAGGTGCTGCCCCGGCCCTCATCCTGTAGAGCGGTGTGAGATGCTGCCCCGGCCCTCATCCTGTAGAACGGTGTGAGATGCTGCCCCGGCCCTCATCCTGTAGAGCGGTGTGAGATGCTGCCCCGGCCCTCATCCTGTAGAACGGTGTGAGATGCTGCCCCGGCCCTCATCCTGTAGAGCGGTGTGAGATGCTGCCCCGGCCCTCATCCTGTAGAACGGTGTGAGATGCTGCCCCGGCCCTCATCCTGTAGAACGGTGTGAGATGCTGCCCCGGCCCTCATCCTGTAGAACGGTGTGAGGTGCTGCCCCGGCCCTCATCCTGTAGAGCGGTGTAAGGTGCTGCCCCGGCCCTCATCCTGTAGAGCGGTGTGAGATGCTGCCCCGGCCCTCATCCTGTAGAACGGTGTGAGATGCTGCCCCGGCCCTCATCCTGTAGAGCGGTGTGAGATGCTGCCCCGGCCCTCATCCTGTAGAGCGGTGTGAGATGCTGCCCCGGCCCTCATCCTGTAGAGCGGAGTAAGGTGCTGCCCCGGCCCTCATCCTGTAGAGCGGTGTGAGGTGCTGCCCCGGCCCTCATCCTGTAGAGCGGTGTGAGGTGCTGCCCCGGCCCTCATCCTGTAGAGCGGTGTGAGATGCTGCCCCGGCCCTCATCCTGTAGAGCGGTGTGAGGTGCTGCCCCGGCCCTCATCCTGTAGAGCGGTGTGAGGTGCTGCCCCGGCCCTCATCCTGTAGAGCGGTGTGAGATGCTGCCCCGGCCCTCATCCTGTAGAACGGTGTGAGATGCTGCCCCGGCCCTCATCCTGTAGAACGGTGTGAGATGCTGCCCCGGCCCTCATCCTGTAGAGCGGTGTGAGATGCTGCCCCGGCCCTCATCCTGTAGAACGGTGTGAGATGCTGCCCCGGCCCTCATCCTGTAGAACGGTGTGAGGTGCTGCCCCGGCCCTCATCCTGTAGAGCGGTGTGAGATGCTGCCCCGGCCCTCATCCTGTAGAACGGTGTGAGATGCTGCCCCGGCCCTCATCCTGTAGAGCGGTGTGAGATGCTGCCCCGGCCCTCATCCTGTAGAGCGGTGTGAGATGCTGCCCCGGCCCTCATCCTGTAAGCGGAGTAAGGTGCTGCCCCGGCCCTCATCCTGTAGAGCGGTGTGAGGTGCTGCCCCGGCCCTCATCCTGTAGAGCGGTGTGAGGTGCTGCCCCGGCCCTCATCCTGTAGAGCGGTGTGAGGTGCTGCCCCGGCCCTCATCCTGTAGAGCGGTGTGAGGTGCTGCCCCAGCCCTCATCCTGTAGAGCGGTGTGAGGTGCTGCCCCAGCCCTCATCCTGTGCTCGTTATGTAGAGCGGTGTGAGGTGCTGTTCTGGCCCTCGTCCTGTAGAGCGGTGTTATGTGCTGTCCCTGTGTTCGTTTTGTGGAGTGGTGTGAGATGCTGCCCCGGCCCTCATCCTGTAGAGCGGTGTGAGGTGCTGCCCCGGCCCTCATCCTGTAGAGCGGTGTGAGGTGCTGCCCCGGCCCTCATCCTGTAGAGCGGTGTGAGATGCTGCCCCGGCCCTCATCCTGTAGAACGGTGTGAGATGCTGCCCCGGCCCTCATCCTGTAGAGCGGTGTGAGATGCTGCCCCGGCCCTCATCCTGTAGAGCGGTGTGAGATGCTGCCCCGGCCCCTCATCCTGTAGAGCGGAGTAAGGTGCTGCCCCGGCCCTCATCCTGTAGAGCGGTGTGAGGTGCTGCCCCGGCCCTCATCCTGTAGAGCGGTGTGAGGTGCTGCCCCGGCCCTCATCCTGTAGAGCGGTGTGAGGTGCTGCCCCAGCCCTCATCCTGTAGAGCGGTGTGAGGTGCTGTCCCGGCCCTCGTCCTGTAGAGCGATGTGAGATGCTGCCCCGGCCCTCATCCTGTAGAGCGGTGTGTGGTGCTGCCCCGGTGCTCGTCCTGTAGAGCGGTGTGAGGTGCTGCCTCGGCCCTCATCCTGTAGAGCAGTGTAAGGTGCTGCCCCGGCCCTCATCCTGTACAGCGGTGTGAGATGCTGCCCCGATCCTCATCCTGTAGAGCGGTGTGAGGTGCTGCCCCGGCCCTCATCCTGTAGAGCGGTGTGAGGTGCTGCCATGGCCCTCATCCTGTAGAGCGGTGTGAGGTGCTGCCCCGGCCCTCATCCTGTAGAGCGGTGTGTGGTGCTGCCCCGGTGCTCATCCTGTAGAGCGGTGTGTGGTGCTGCCCCGGCCCTCATCCTGTAGAGCGGTGTGAGGTGCTGCCCCGGCCCTCATCCTGTAGAGCGGTGTAAGGTGCTGCCCCGGCCCTCATCCTGTAGAGCGGTGTGAGGTGCTGCCTCGGCCCTCATCCTGTAGAGCGGTGTGTGGTGCTGCCCCGGCCCTCATCCTGTAGAGCGGTGTGAGGTGCTGCCCTGGCCCTCATTCTGTAGAGCGGTGTAAGGTGCTGCCCCGGCCCTCATCCTGTAGAGCGGTGTGAGGTGCTGCCTCGGCCCTCATCCTGTAGAGCGGTGTAAGGTGCTGCCCCGGCCCTCATCCTGTAGAGCGGTGTGAGATGCTGCCCCGATCCTCATCCTGTAGAGCGGTGTGAGGTGCTGCCCCGGCCCTCATCCTGTAGAGCGGTGTGAGGTGCTGCCATGGCCCTCATCCTGCAGAGCGGTGTGAGGTGCTGCCCCGGTCCTCATCCTGTAGAGCGGTGTAAGGTGCGGCCCCGGCCCTCATCCTGTAGAGCGGTGTAAGGTGCTGCCCCGGCCCTCATCCTGTAGAGCGGTGTGAGGTACTGCCCTGGCCCTCATCCTGTAGAGCGGTGTGAGATGCTGCCCCGGCCCTCATCCTGTAGAGCGGTGTGTGGTGCTGCCCCGGTGCTCGTCCTGTAGAGCGGTGTGAGGTGCTGCCCCGGCCCTCATCCTGTAGAGCGGTGTGAGGTGCTGTCCCGGCCCTCATCCTGTAGAGCGGTGTAAGGTGCTGCCCCGGCCCTCATCCTGTAGAGTGTTGTGAGGTGCTGCCCCGGTGCTCGTTCTGTAGAGCGGTGTGAGGTGCTGCCCCGGCCCTCATCCTGTAGAGTGTTGTGAGGTGCTGCCTCGGTGCTCGTTGTGTAGAGCGGTGTGAGGTGCTTTTCTGGCCCTCGTCCTGTAGAGCGGTGTTATGTGCTGTCTCTGTGTTCGTTTTGTTGAGTGGTGTGAGATGCTGCCCCGGTCCTCATCCTGTAGAGCGGTGTGAGGTGCTGCCCCGGTCCTCATCCTGTAGAGCGGTGTGAGGTGCTGCCCCGACCCTCATCCTGTAGAGCGGTGTGAGATGCTGCCCCGGTGCTCATCCTGCACAGCGGTGTGAGGTGTTGCCCCGGTCCTCATCCTGTAGAGCGGTGTGAGGTGCTGCCCTGGCCCTCATCCTGTAGAGCGGTGTGAGATGCTGTCCCGGCCCTCATCCTGTAGAGCGGTGTGAGGTGCTGTCCTGACCCTCATCCTGTAGAGCGGTGTAAGGTGCTGCCCCGGCCCTCGTCCTGTAGAGCGGTGTAAGGTGCTGCCCCGGCCCTCATCCTGTAGAGCGGTGTGAGATGCTGTCCCGGCCCTCGTTCTGTAGAGCGGTGTGAGGTGCTGACCTGACCCTCATCCTGTAGAGCGGTGTAAGGTGCTGCCCCGGCCCTCATCCTGTAGAGCGGTGTGAGGTGCTGCCCCGGTGCTCATCCTGTAGAGCGGTGTGAGGTGCTGCCCCGGTGCTCGTCCTGTAGAGCGGTATGAGGTGCTGCCCTGGCCCTCATCCTGTAGAGCGGTGTGAGGTGCTGCCCCGGTGCTCGTCCTGTAGAGCGGTATGAGGTGCTGCCCTGGCCCTCATCCTGTAGAGCGGTGTGAGGTGCTGCCCCGGCCCTCATCCTGTAGAGCGGTGTGAGGTGCTGCCATGGCCCTCATCCTGCAGAGCGGTGTGAGGTGCTGCCCCGGTCCTCATCCTGTAGAGCGGTGTAAGGTGCGGCCCCGGCCCTCATCCTGTAGAGCGGTGTAAGGTGCTGCCCCGGCCCTCATCCTGTAGAGCGGTGTGAGATGCTGTCCCGGCCCTCGTTCTGTAGAGCGGTGTGAGGTACTGCCCCGGCCCTCATCCTGTAGAGCGGTGTGAGGTGCTGCCCTGGCCCTCATCCTGTAGAGCGGTGTGAGATGCTGCCCCGGCCCTCATCCTGTAGAGCGGTGTGAGGTGCTGCCCCGGTGCTCGTCCTGTAGAGCGGTATGAGGTGCTGCCCTGGCCCTCATCCTGTAGAGCGGTGTGAGGTGCTGCCCTGGCCCTCATCCTGTAGAGCGGTGTGAGATGCTGCCCCGGCCCTCATCCTGTAGAGCGGTGTGTGGTGCTGCCCCGGTGCTCATCCTGTAGAGCGGTGTGTGGTGCTGCCCCGGCCCTCATCCTGTAGAGCGGTGTGAGGTGCTGCCCCGGCCCTCATCCTGTAGAGCGGTGTAAGGTGCTGCCCCGGCCCTCATCCTGTAGAGCGGTGTGAGGTGCTGCCTCGGCCCTCATCCTGTAGAGCGGTGTGTGGTGCTGCCCCGGCCCTCATCCTGTAGAGCGGTGTGAGGTGCTGCCCTGGCCCTCATTCTGTAGAGCGGTGTAAGGTGCTGCCCCGGCCCTCATCCTGTAGAGCGGTGTGAGGTGCTGCCTCGGCCCTCATCCTGTAGAGCGGTGTAAGGTGCTTCCCCGGCCCTCATCCTGTAGAGCGGTGTGAGATGCTGCCCCGATCCTCATCCTGTAGAGCGGTGTGAGGTGCTGCCCCGGCCCTCATCCTGTAGAGCGGTGTGAGGTGCTGCCATGGCCCTCATCCTGCAGAGCGGTGTGAGGTGCTGCCCCGGTCCTCATCCTGTAGAGCGGTGTAAGGTGCGGCCCCGGCCCTCATCCTGTAGAGCGGTGTAAGGTGCTGCCCCGGCCCTCATCCTGTAGAGCGGTGTGAGGTACTGCCCCGGCCCTCATCCTGTAGAGCGGTGTGAGATGCTGCCCCGGCCCTCATCCTGTAGAGCGGTGTGTGGTGCTGCCCCGGTGCTCGTCCTGTAGAGCGGTGTGAGGTGCTGCCCCGGCCCTCATCCTGTAGAGCGGTGTGAGGTGCTGTCCCGGCCCTCATCCTGTAGAGCGGTGTAAGGTGCTGCCCCGGCCCTCATCCTGTAGAGTGTTGTGAGGTGCTGCCCCGGTGCTCGTTCTGTAGAGCGGTGTGAGGTGCTGCCCCGGCCCTCATCCTGTAGAGTGTTGTGAGGTGCTGCCTCGGTGATCGTTGTGTAGAGCGGTGTGAGGTGCTTTTCTGGCCCTCGTCCTGTAGAGCGGTGTTATGTGCTGTCTCTGTGTTCGTTTTGTTGAGTGGTGTGAGATGCTGCCCCGGTCCTCATCCTGTAGAGCGGTGTGAGGTGCTGCCCCGGTCCTCATCCTGTAGAGCGGTGTGAGGTGCTGCCCCGACCCTCATCCTGTAGAGCGGTGTGAGATGCTGCCCCGGTGCTCATCCTGCACAGCGGTGTGAGGTGTTGCCCCGGTCCTCATCCTGTAGAGCGGTGTGAGGTGCTGCCCTGGCCCTCATCCTGTAGAGCGGTGTGAGATGCTGTCCCGGCCCTCATCCTGTAGAGCGGTGTGAGGTGCTGTCCTGACCCTCATCCTGTAGAGCGGTGTAAGGTGCTGCCCCGGCCCTCGTCCTGTAGAGCGGTGTAAGGTGCTGCCCCGGCCCTCATCCTGTAGAGCGGTGTGAGATGCTGTCCCGGCCCTCGTTCTGTAGAGCGGTGTGAGGTGCTGACCTGACCCTCATCCTGTAGAGCGGTGTAAGGTGCTGCCCCGGCCCTCGTCCTGTAGAGCGGTGTGAGGTGCTGCCCTGACCCTCATCCTGTAGAGCGGTGTAAGGTGCTGCCCCGGCCCTCGTCCTGTAGAGCGGTGTAAGGTGCTGCCCCGGCCCTCATCCTGTAGAGCGGTGTGAGATGCTGTCCCGGCCCTCGTTCTGTAGAGCGGTGTGAGGTGCTGACCTGACCCTCATCCTGTAGAGCGGTGTAAGGTGCTGCCCCGGCCCTCATCCTATAGAGCGGTGTGAGGTGCTGCCCCGGTGCTCATCCTGTAGAGCGGTGTGAGGTGCTGCCCCGGTGCTCGTCCTGTAGAGCGGTATGAGGTGCTGCCCTGGCCCTCATCCTGTAGAGCGGTGTGAGGTGCTGCCCTGGCCCTCATCCTGTAGAGCGGTGTGAGGTGCTGCCCTGGCCCTCATCCTGTAGAGCGGTGTGAGGTGCTGACCTGACCCTCATCCTGTAGAGCGGTGTGAGGTGCTTTTCTGGCCCTCGTCCTGTAGAGCGGTGTTATGTGCTGTCTCTGTGTTCGTTTTGTTGAGTGGTGTGAGATGCTGCCCCGGTCCTCATCCTGTAGAGCGGTGTGAGGTGCTGCCCCGGTCCTCATCCTGTAGAACGGTGTGAAGTGCTGCCCCGACCCTCATCCTGTAGAGCGGTGTGAGATGCTGCCCCGGTGCTCATCCTGCACAGCGGTGTGAGGTGTTGCCCCGGTCCTCATCCTGTAGAGCGGTGTGAGGTGCTGCCCTGGCCCTCATCCTGTAGAGCGGTGTGAGATGCTGTCCCGGCCCTCATCCTGTAGAGCGGTGTGAGGTGCTGTCCTGACCCTCATCCTGTAGAGCGGTGTAAGGTGCTGCCCCGGCCCTCGTCCTGTAGAGCGGTGTAAGGTGCTGCCCCGGCCCTCATCCTGTAGAGCGGTGTGAGATGCTGTCCCGGCCCTCGTTCTGTAGAGCGGTGTGAGGTGCTGACCTGACCCTCATCCTGTAGAGCGGTGTAAGGTGCTGCCCCGGCCCTCGTCCTGTAGAGCGGTGTGAGGTGCTGCCCTGACCCTCATCCTGTAGAGCGGTGTAAGGTGCTGCCCCGGCCCTCGTCCTGTAGAGCGGTGTAAGGTGCTGCCCCGGCCCTCATCCTGTAGAGCGGTGTGAGATGCTGTCCCGGCCCTCGTTCTGTAGAGCGGTGTGAGGTGCTGACCTGACCCTCATCCTGTAGAGCGGTGTAAGGTGCTGCCCCGGCCCTCATCCTGTAGAGCGGTGTGAGGTGCTGCCCCGGTGCTCATCCTGTAGAGCGGTGTGAGGTGCTGCCCCGGTGCTCGTCCTGTAGAGCGGTATGAGGTGCTGCCCTGGCCCTCATCCTGTAGAGCGGTGTGAGGTGCTGCCCTGGCCCTCATCCTGTAGAGCGGTGTGAGGTGCTGCCCTGGCCCTCATCCTGTAGAGCGGTGTGAGGTGCTGACCTGACCCTCATCCTGTAGAGCGGTGTGAGGTGCTGCCCCGGTGCTCGTCCTGTAGAGCGGTGTAAGGTGCTGACCTGGTCCTCATCCTGTAGAGCGGTGTGAGGTGCTGCCCTGGCCCTCATCCTGTAGAGCGGTGTGAGGTGTTGCCCCGGTCCTCATCCTGTAGAGCGGTGTGAGGTGCTGCCCCGGCCCTCATCCTGTAGAGCGGTGTGAGATGCTGCCCCGGCCCTCATCCTGTAGAACGGTGTGAGGTGCTGCCCCGGCCCTCATCCTGTAGAGCGGTGTGAGATGCTGCCCCGGTGCTCATCCTGTAGAGCGGTGTGAGGTGCTGCCCCGGTGCTCATCCTGTAGAGCGGTGTGAGGTGCTGCCCCGGTCCTCATCCTGTAGAGCGGTGTGAGATGCTGCCCCGGCCCTCATCCTGTAGAGCGGTGTGTGGTGCTGCCCCGGTGCTCATCCTGTAGAGCGGTGTGAGGTACTGCCCCGGCCCTCATCCTGTAGAGCGGTGTGTGGTGCTGCCCTGGCCCTCATCCTGTAGAGCGGTGTGAGATGCTGTCCTGGCCCTCTTCTTGCACAGCGGTGTGAGGTTCTGCCACCACTCCTGGTATTGTGGTCTTGCATGGCTGTCAGCTGCAGGATTTCAGGTTTGGGCGGCTTCGGCTTCCTTCCGTGTTGCGCTGGCTCTGGGGCGCGCTTTCCAGGATCATTTCTAGACGTACTTTGATTGCCGCAGGCGATGCTTCCTGGAGTGTAAAGCACAAAGCTTCCTACCCTTCTATATATGTAGAGGCATGAGGACAACGCTGGGCAGTACAATGCAGAGACCTCCACATCCACTGCATGTGTTGCCCGCGCCTCATTTGACCTTCCTTCTGGAACCAGTGGGGCTTCAGACCTCTGTAATTTGGGCTAGTGAGCAGGTTGTATGCTCCCATGGAAAAGCGATGCTCGTTGTTATAGGAGGAGATACAATGGAAGAAATATGATAACCTGAACAATGATATCCTGAACGATTTCTGGCCATCAAAGGGTTACTGGTGCCTGGAATAACCATGACTCACACAGGAGGTAAAATTGGATGCCATTGTGAAGTTTCCTGGAGAATCCCCCAGGCCCGGTCCACGCTGGGCTCCGGGATCACTCTCTGCTGGAAGGCCAACCATAAATAGACTCTGAGGAGGGGGAAATGGATAAGGGTGCGCTCTGAGGAGGGGGAAATGGATGAGGGTGCGCACTGCGTCCTGTATCCTTCCTGTCCCTGCAAACAAGCTCCTGTGTCCAAGATGTAATGAAAGCCGGGAATTCAGGCGGATGTGACACAAAGCCGTGTGCACTTATCACCATCACCAAGAACAGTGGGCACTTATTACCACTGACTCCCCAGCCCCTGAGTTTGCCCGTCTGCGGCTCCCCAGCCCCTGAGTTGCCCGTCTGCGGCTCCCCAGCCCCTGAGTTTGCCCGTCTGCGGCTCCCCGGCCCCTGAGTTTGCCCGTCTGCGGCTCCCCAGCCCCTGAGTTGCCCGTCTGCGGCTCCCCAGCCCCTGAGTTGCCCGTCTGCGGCTCCCCAGCCCCTGAGTTGCCCGTCTGCGGCTCCCCAGCCCCTGAGTTTGCCCGTCTGCGGCTCCCCAGCCCCTGAGTTGCCCGTCTGCGGCTCCCCGGCCCCTGAGTTGCCCGTCTGCGGCTCCCCGGCCCCTGAGTTGCCCGTCTGCGGCTCCCCAGCCCCTGAGTTGCCCGTCTGCGGCTCCCCGGCCCCTGAGTTTGCCCGTCTGCGGCTCCCCAGCCCCTGAGTTTGCCCGTCTGCGGCTCCCCAGCCCCTGAGTTTGCCCGTCTGCGGCTCCCCAGCCCCTGAGTTTGCCCGTCTGCGGCTCCCCAGCCCCTGAGTTTGCCCGTCTGCGGCTCCCCAGCCCCTGAGTTTGCCCGTCTGCGGCTCCCCAGCCCCTGAGTTTGCCCGTCTGCGGCTCCCCAGCCCCTGAGTTTGCCCGTCTGCGGCTCCCCAGCCCCTGAGTTTGCCCGTCTGCGGCTCCCCAGCCCCTGAGTTTGCCCGTCTGCGGCTCAGGTCTGAACGTCATGTGGAAGTCATGTGTGACAAGGTGACAGGCATGGGAGTCAGATCTGGGGTCTCACAATGGTGGATTCTTGTGGTGGGGCCGTCCAGGTGTTATGTCTGGGCTGAGTGGATGATGCTGGCTCGGTGACTATCGCTTTGAACTGTCTTGTGCCGGAGAAATTTCATCTATCAGACTCATCTGGAATAGACAACATCTGGGATTTTTATACGATGTGTCTGTTGTCCGGGGGTCGAGGGTCTTTGTCCGCTTTGTCTATCAATGTGTTTCTGGCATTACGTCACCGACCATGAATGGAGGACAGGATCATAGTTTCCAAACTTCTCTAGATAGAATGTGTTCCATTCCCCCACAATGATGGCATTGATCAGATTGATATTTCCAACCGGGGTCATGATGAGGCACAGGGCTACAGGAGGGAGAGAGCAGTGCAGGAGGGGGAGTGCTGCAGGAGAGGGGGGGGGGTGCTACAGGAGGGGGAATGCTGCAGGAGGGGAAGCGCAGAGGGCTGCAGGAGGGGAGCTCAGAGGGCTGAAGAGGGGGAGCGCAGAGGGCTGCAGAAGAAAGCGCTGCAGGAGGGGGAGCGCAGAGGGCTGAAGCAGGGGGAGCGCAGAGGGCTGCACAAGGGAGAGCGCTGCAGCAGGGGGAGCGCAGAGGGCTGAAGCGGGAGCACAGAGGGCTGCAGAAGGGAGAGGGCTGCAGGAGGGGAACACAGAGCGCTGCAGGAGGGGGAGCACAGAGTGCTGCAGGTGAGGGAGCGCTGCAGGAGAAAGAGCGCTGCAGGATGGAGAGCGCTGCAGGAGGGGGCGCACAGAGGGCTGCAGGAGGGGGAGTTCAGAGGGCTGCAGGAGGGATAATGCTGCAGGAGGGGGAGCGCTGCAGGAGGGGGAGCACAGAGGGCTGCAGGAGTGGGAGCGCACAGGGCTACAGGAGGGAGAGAGCAGTGCAGGAGGGGGAATGCTGCAGTAGGGGGAGCGCTACAGAATGGGGAGTGCAGAGGGCTGCAGGAGGGGGAGCGCAGAGGGCTGCAGGAGGAAAGCTCAGGGCTGAAGAGGGGGAGCGCAGAGGGCTGCAGAAGGAAGAGCGCTGCAGGAGGAGGAGCGCAGAGGGCTGCAGGAGGGAGAGCGCTGCAGAATGGAGAGCGCTGCAGGAGGGGGGTGCACAGGGCTGCAGGAGGGGGAGCTCAGAGGGCTGCAGGAGGGAGAGAGCAGTGCAGGAGGGATAATGCTGCAGGAGGGGGAGCGCTGCAGGAGGGGGAGCGCACAGGGCTGCAGGAGGGAGAGAGCAGTTCAGGAGGGATAATGCTGCAGGAGGGAGAGCGCTTCAGGACGGGGAACACAGCGCTGCAGGTGGGGGAGCGCTGCAGGTGGGGGAACGCTGCAGGAGGGAGAGCTCTGCAGGATGGAGGAGGGGGGCGCACAGAGGGCTGCAGGAGGGGGAGCTCAGGGCTGCAGGAGGGAGCGCGCTGCAGGAGGGATAGCTCTGCTGGATGGAGAGCGCTGCAGGAGGGGGGCACACAGAGGGCTGCAGAAGGGAGAGAGCAGTGCAGGAGGGATAATGCAGGAGGGGGAGCGCTGCAGGAGGGGGAGCGCACAGGGCTGCAGGAGGGAGAGAGCAGTGCAGGAGGGATAATGCTGCAGGAGGGAGAGCGCTTCAGGACGGGGAACACAGCGCTGCAGGTGGGGGAGCGCTGCAGGTGGGGGAACGCTGCAGGAGGGAGAGCTCTGCAGGATGGAGGAGGGGGGCGCACAGAGGGCTGCAGGAGGGGGAGCTCAGGGCTGCAGGAGGGAGCGCGCTGCAGGAGGGATAGCTCTGCTGGATGGAGAGCGCTGCAGGAGGGGGGCACACAGAGGGCTGCAGAAGGGAGAGAGCAGTGCAGGAGGGATAATGCTGCAGGAGGGGGAGCGCTGCAGGAGGGGGAGCGCTGCAGGATTGGGAGCGCAGCCTGTGTCATCTGCAGAGCACTCCTCCTGTACTGTGCAGAGTATTTCAGCAATGGCGGGTGTGCTTTACCCTCTTCTTACCCAGTGAGACCCCTGACTCCTGAATGCTCCTTCGTGCCCGGTGACGTTGCATGTCTCCGTCTGCTCTCATACACTCTGCCTTACATCTGTAAAGGTGAGGTCTGTCTTTCCATGGGGCTGAATCATCCCACAAATATGCGGAACGTGTGGGGGACCTCGCAGCAGATGGTGCACACCGCTGCCATGAGAAAATCATGCAGAAACAATGCTGGCCCTATTAACTCCTGGATTATCAAGGTGCCGCATGCTCCGTGACGTCCCTGAGGAATCCCAGAATCCTCCAGTGACTGAGACCATCACGGCCCTCATGGCACATTTCTGTGTTTGGACTTCTAGTGAAAGCTGGATGGTCGCCCTGATGGCCGCCCTGATGGCCGCCCTGATGGCCGCCCTGATGGCCGCCCTGATGGTCGCCCTGATGGTCGCCCTGATGGCCGCCCTGATGGTCGCCCTGATGGCCGCCCTGATGGTCGCCCTGATGGCCGCCCTGATGGTCGCCCTGATGGTCACCCTGATGGTCGCCCTGATGGCCGCCATGTTTGCGTTCATCGGTCACGTTCAGACACTTGATCTGCAGCCGTCGTTCTTGTCATTCTCTACCGACGACTGATGGATCTGAGACTAAACACAGAGTGTTGTCATGTGCGGTGGCCGCCATTGCTCCATATTAGGCGTCCTGCCGGGCTATTTGCAGCTCCTGTATTTTTGGATGCCGTCTGTGGGGTTGCATTTATTTTAACTCAGCGCGCTATGTGACCCTTTACTGCTTGGGTGCGGCGGCCCGTTAACTGCTCGGCGGTTTTGCAGCCAGAGGCGTAGTGCTCAGTAAATTGCATTCATGGGGCGGTGATAACCGTGTAACACGAAGCCTCGCGCTGATCACGACAAACTTGTCTTTTTCTGTTTTCTAGTTTCCCAAAGTCATTAACTCTTGCTCCCTGATGAGTGCAGATGTGGACGCCGCTCTGCGCACATCTGTACAGCGACCCCAGATCTGATTCATAGTAATGAGGGTGAAAATCGCTAGTGGCCAATTATACGTGGCTCAGTATTTATTGTTAACGACCCGAAACACCAGGTTGTCTTGACCCAACTATAAAGCCTTAATAAAATGTAATGAATTTCTGTCGATCAGTCATTCATTCATTTGTAAGGCTAGATATGCAGTGTTTACTACAGGTCATGTAGGATCCTTATCTGTGAGGTGTGAGGACTTGTCTAATGTCCTGGAGAATAGACAACTCTAGGTGAGATGTCCTGGAGAATCTACAGCTCTGGTTCAGGTGTATGGACTTCTCTAGGTGTCCTGGAGAATCTCTGTCTCTGGGTGAGGTGTGAAGACTTGTCTAGGTGTCCTGGAGAATCTACAGCTCTGGTTCAGGTGTATGGACTTCTCTAGGTGTCCTGGAGAATCTCTGTCTCTGGGTGAGGTGTGAAGACTTGTCTAGGTGTCCTGGAGAATCTACAGCTCTGGTTCAGGTGTATGGACTTCTCTAGGTGTCCTGGAGAATCTCTGTCTCTGGGTGAGGTGTGAAGACTTGTCTAGGTGTCCTGGAGAATCTACAGCTCTGGTTCAGGTGTATGGACTTCTCTAGGTGTCCTGGAGAATCTCTGTCTCTGGGTGAGGTGTGAAGACTTGTCTAGGTGTCCTGGAGAATCTACAGCTCTGGTTCACGTGTATAGACTTCTCAAGATTCAAGATTCAAAGAAGCTTTATTGGCAGGACCAAATACACATCAGTTTTGCCAAAGCAAGTGTATAAAGGCAATAGGGATAGGGACTGTGGGGATGTTGGGTAGGAGCTGTAGGGAAGGTGGATGGGGGCAGATCCATTGTGGGGGTTATAGTCCATGGTATAGGGGAGGTGGATGGGGCAGATCCAGGGTGGGGGCTATAGTCCATGGCATAGGGGAGGTGGATGGGGCAGGTCCAGGTTGGGGGCTATAGTCCATGGCATAGGGGAGGTGGATGGGGCAGGTCCAGGTTGGGGGCTATAGTCCATGGCATAGGGGAGGTGGATGGGGCAGGTCCAGGTTGGGGGGTATAGTCCATGGCATAGGGGAGGTGTCCTGGAGAATCTCTGGGTGAGGTGTGAAGACTTGTCTAGGTGTCCTGGAGAATCTACAGCTCTGGGTGAGGTGTCCTGGAGAATATCTGTCTCTGGGTGAGTTGTCCTGGAGATTCTACCTTTTGAGTAAGGTGTCTGGGGATTCTACCTCTTTAGATGTGGTGTGAGGATTTGTCTTGGTGTCCTGGAGAGTCTGTGCCTCTGGGTGAGGTGTGAGGACTTCTCTTGGTATTGTGTTGCATTTATTTTTTATGTGAGGTCTGAGGAATTTTGTAAAGGTACCTTCACACATAACGATATCGTTAACGTTATCGTTGCTTTTTGTGACGTAGCAACGATATCGTTAAGGAAATCGTTATGTGTGTCAGCGACCAACGATCAGGCCCCTGCTGGGAGATCGTTGGTCGCTGAACAAAGTCCAGAACTTTATTTCGTCGCTGGCTCTCCCGTGGACATCGCTGGATCGGCGTGTGTGACACCGATCCAGCGATGTCTTCACTGGTAACCAGGGTAAACATCGGGTTACTAAGCGCAGGGCCGCGCTTAGTAACCCGATGTTTACCCTGGTTACCAGCGTAAAAGTAAAAAAAAAAAAAAAAAAAAACACTACATACTTACCTACCGCTGTCTGTCCCCGGCGCTCTTCTTCTCTGCACTCCTCCTGCTCTGGCTGTGAGCGTCGGTCAGCCGGAAAGCAGAGCGGTGACGTCACCGCTCTGCTTTCCGGCCGCTGTGCTCACACAGCCAGTACAGGAGGAGTGCAGAGAAGAAGAGCGCCGGGGACAGACAGCGGTAGGTAAGTATGTAGTGTTTTTTTTTTTTTTTACTTTTACGCTGGTAACCAGGGTAAACATCGGGTTACTAAGCGCGGCCCTGCGCTTAGTAACCCGATGTTTACCCTGGTTACCCGGGGACTTCGGGATCGTTGGTCGCTGGAGAGCTGTCTGTGTGACAGCTCTCCAGCGACCAAACAGCGACGCTGCAGCGATCCGGATAGTTGTCGGTATCGCTGCAGCGTCGCTAAATGTGAAGGGGCCTTAAGTCTTGGTAAGATAAAGGAGTTATGAGGTAGTTGTGTCATGGAGATGTAGACCCTGCAGGGGCTGGGCCCTCTTCTTTCAGTTCCGTCTGTCATTGTTAGTTCACAATGTTTTATATTTGTATTCTGTATGTAACTCATTCTCCTGCACAACACCATGGAATCAATGGTGCTCTAAAAATAATAATTAATACTATCAGTGAGGTGTGAAAGCTTGATGCTTGCATGGAGGATCCTTGTCTCAGAAATGTTGTGTAAAGACTTCTCTAGATGTCATAGAGATATGCGTGAGGTGTGAGAGCTTCCTGGAGTCATGGATGATCCATTCTTCAGGTGTGAGGTGTGAGAACTTCTCTAGATGCCATAGAGATATGCGTGAGGTGTGAGAGCTTGTTGCTGTCATGGAGCATCCTTGTCTCAGAAGTGAGGTGTGAGGACTTTTGTAGATGTCATGGAGATATGCGTGAGGTGTGAGAGCTTGTTGCTGTCATGGAGGATCCTTGTTTCAAGTGAGGTGTGAGGACTTCTCTAGATGTCATGGAGATATGCGATAGGCGTGAGAGCTTGTTGCTGTCATGGAGGATCCTTGTCTCAGAAGTGTTGTGTGATGACTTCTCTAGATGTCATGGAGATATGTGTGAGTTGTGAGGGCTTCCTGGAGTCATGGAGGATCCATTCTTCAGGGGTGAGGTGTGAGCTTGATGCTGTCATGGAGGATCCTTGTCTCAGAAGTGAGGTGTGAGGACTTCTCTAGATGTCATGGATATCTGTTTGAGGTTTGAGAGCTTGTTGCTGTCACGGAGGATCCTTGACTCAAGTGAGGTGTGAGGACTTCTCTAAATGTCATAGAGATATGCGTGAGGCGTGAGAGCTTGTTGCTGTCATGGAGGATCCTTGTCTCAGAAGTGTTGTGTGAGGACCTCTCTAGATGTCATAGAGATATGCGTGAGGTGTGAGAGCTTTCTGGAGTCATGGATGATCCATTCTTCAGGGGTGAGGTGTGAGAACTTCTCTAGATGTCATGGGAGATGTGTGTGAGGTGTGAGGGCTTCCTGGAGTTATGGAGGATCCATTCTTCAGGGGTGAGGTCTGAGGGCTTATTGCTGTCATGGAGGATCCTTGTCCCAGAAGTGTTGTGTGAGGACTTCTCTAGATGTCATGGCAATATGCCTGAGATGTGAGAGCTTGTTGCTGTCATGGAGGATCCTTGTCTCAGAAGTGAGGTGTGAGGACTTCTCTAGATGTCATAAAGATATGTGTGAGGCGTGAGAGCTTGATGCTGTCATGGAGGATCCTTATCCCAGAAGTGTTGTGTGAGGACTTCTCTAGATGTCATGGCAATATGCTTGAGATGTGAGAGCTTGTTGCTGTCATGGAGGATCCTTGTCTCAGAAGTGAGGTGTGAGGACTTCTCTAGATGTCATGGCAACATGCTTGAGATGTGAGAGCTTGTTGCTGTCATGGAGGATCCTTGTCTCAGAAGTGTTGTGTGAGGACTTCTCTAGATGTCATGGAAATATGTGGGAGGTGTGAGGGCTTCCTGGAGTTATGGAGGATCCATTCTTCAGGGTTGAGGTGTGAGAGCTTGATGCTGTCATGGAGGATCCTTGTCTCAGAAGTGTTGTGTAAGGACTTCTCTAGATGTCATAGAGATATGCATGAGGTGTGAGAGCTTCTTGGAGTCATGGATGATCCATCCTTCAGGGATGAGGTGTGAGAACTTCTCTAGATGTCACAAACATATGGGTGAGGGGAGAATGTTTCATGGTGTCACAGAGGATCCTTGTCTCAGGGGAGAGGTGTGAAGACTTCTCTAGTAGTTAGGAGGCATACTTTGCTCTGTGTGAGGCTTCAGTCCTGGATTAACATGTCTCTAGATGAGAGATGAGACTTTTCTAGGTGTTATGGATCATTTTTGCCTCTAGGTAATGTATCTGGACTTTAGTGTTACTAGACATCTAAGTGAAGTGAAACGTTCATGTGCGGGTCCCTGGGTGCAGTGTCCATCGATGGTTAACATCTAGGTGTGTTGGTAGCTCACATCTGTAGGTGCGCTATAGATAACAAGGGGATGTGGAGGTGCCCCTGTTTTCTCTGTACAGGGCTAGTCTGGGTATTCGTGTCTTTGTTACAGCTGACAGCTGTTTCCTGAACCCCACATATATTCCCATGGACCTGGAGGAGGAGGAGGAGGCTGCAGCTGTGCCGGGATCTGATATCATTGTAATTGTGAAATAAATTGGATCATGAGTCCTGTCCCTGGATAGTGACCAGAAGGAGATGATGGTGATGTACCTCTGGAGTCTCTGCATCATCGGTGAAACAGGCTGCCTTTGGACCTTCATCGGATAGAAGAGCAGGGGGTCTGCACATAGCAGTGATGCCTCTGACAGGGGGATCTGCATTTTATTTGCTCTCTTGAAGCTGCATTGTTTCACACTCTCCTGATGTCTTCAAGTCCTGGAGTAGATAACACTAATCAGATGGAGCAGATTACGCAAGTCGGCCAGCGGGAGCTGGGCCATTCCTGGTTGGTCAGAGCTGGACCATCCCTGGTCGGCTGTTGTGGGGGCCATCCCCGGTTTGCCAGAGCTGGGCCATCACCGGAGGGTGGGAGCGGTGTCTATCCCTGGTTGGCCGAACCTGGGCTGGGCCATCCCTGGTCGGCTGGGGAGGTGTCCATTCCCTGTGGGCCGAGGAGGTGTCCATTCCCTGTGGGCCGGGCAGGTGTCCATCCCCTGTGGGCTGGTGTCTATCCCCTGTGGGCCGGGCCGGTGTCCATCCTCTGTGGGCCAGGCAGGTGCCCATCCCCTGTGGGCCGGTGTCTATCCCCTGTGGGACGGGCCGGTGTCCATCCCCTGTGGGCCGGTGTCCATCCCCTGTGGGCCGAGCCGGTGTCCATCCCCTGTGGGCTGAGCCGGTGTCCATCCCCTGTGGGCCGGGTTGGTGTCCATCCCCTGTGGGTCGGTGTCCATCCCCTGTGGGCCAGTCCGGTGTCCATCCCCTGTGGGCCGGGCAGGTGTCCATCCCCTGTGGGCCGAGCCGATGTCCATCCCCTGTGGGCCGAGCCGGTGTCCATCCCCATTGGGCCGAGCCGGTGTCCATCCCCATTGGGCCGAGCCGGTGTCCATCCCCTGTGGGCCGAGCCGGTGTCCATCCCCTGTGGGCCGAGCCGGTGTCCATCCCCTGTGGGCCGAGCCGGTGTCCATCCCCTGTGGGCCGAGCCGGTGTCCATCCCCTGTGGGCCGAGCCGGTGTCCATCCCCTGTGGGCCGAGCCGGTGTCCATCCCCTGTGGGCCGAGCCGGTGTCCATCCCCTGTGGGCCGAGCCGGTGTCCATCCCCTGTGGGCCGAGCCGGTGTCCATCCCCTGTGGGCCGAGCCGGTGTCCATCCCCTGTGGGCCGAGCCGGTGTCCATCCCCTGTGGGCCGAGCCGGTGTCCATCCCCTGTGGGCCGGGCAGGTGTCCATCCCCTGTGGGCCGAGCCGATGTCCATCCCCTGTGGGCCGAGCCGGTGTCCATCCCCTGTGGGCCGGGCTGGTGTCCATCCCCTGTGGGTCGGTGTCCATCCCCTGTGGGTCGGTGTCCATTCCCTGTGGGTCGGTGTCCATTCCCTGTGGGTCGGTGTCCATTCCCCTGTGGGCCGGGCCGGTGTCCATCCCTGGATGGATTTCTCTTAGTCTGAGGCCTCAGAAAGTACAGTTCTTGAACAGAAGATTGCTTTTTTGTTGGGGGAATGGCGATTGGAAACCTCTTAGAAGGGCGAGGAATCCTGACAAGGGTGCTAGTGATATTTGGACTCCCTGAGCTATAGAATAAGGGACCGAGTCTCTGCTAAAGATTGCTGCATGAACTCCGTCACTCTAAGAGTTGTGTACTTTTGGGGTCAATGCCCCGGAACCCTGACATTCCCATCGCAGCCGCCATTCATTGGAGTGATCAGGGTGTAGTGCTAGGTTTCTCCTGCAGGGGGCGTCCTCGATGGCCGGGTGGTGGAGCGCGCTCTCAGCGGTTCTTGCTTCTGTTAAGGCTTTTTTGGGCTTTTCACAAGTGGCCCCTTCTCTGTTTTCAGGATTGTGGGGTTCGGGTGGTCTCAATAATAATAATAATCAGTGATGAGCGAGTGTACTCGTTGCTCGGGTTTTCCCAGCACGCTCGGGGGTCCTCTGAGTATTTGTTAGTGTTTGGAGATTAAGTTTTCATCGCCGCAGCTGAATGATTTACAGCTATTAGCCAGCCCGAGTACATGTGGGGGTTCCCTAGCAATCAGGCAACCCCCACATGTAATCAAGCTGGCTAATAGCTGTAAATCATATAATTAAATCCCATAATGAACACTTGTTCCTCTATACTGGGTCATCTCCATGTGGAGAAACTCCATATATAGGGACCATAAATTTTACATAGGACACTCCACTATCAAGATATCATAAACCCGAAGGAAAACAGAGTACAAGTCCCAAACTCAAATAAAGGTAAAAGAACCAATTTTATTTAACATATATAAATTTAGTAAAATACAAAGTATAACTACATTTATAAAAACATGCTCAGCAAAAGAAACATTTGGCAGCAGACCTGTGTGACAACACACACCTGCTCACTATCAAAAAATACAATGCTCAGTGCTTGTCAGTATGATTTTTGGGATCTAGAGCCCCCCCAGGAAACGGGGAAGGTGGGGGTAAACCACCTCCTTACTCCCACTTTCTATAGTGTCATATAACCTAATAGTCAGTCATATATATCTGTTATCCTAGGTACGATTCCTTACCCATGTGGCAGGTGCAGCGCGATCACACAGAGCAGCCCCAACGCGCGTTTCGCGTTGGCTTCGTCAGGGGATAACAGATATATATGACTGACTATTAGGTTATATGACACTATAGAAAGTGGGAGTAAGGAGGTGGTTTACCCCCACCTTCCCCGTTTCCTGGGGGGACTCTAGATCCCAAAAATCATACTGACAAGCACTGAGCATTGTATTTTTTGATAGTGAGCAGGTGTGTGTTGTCACACAGGTCTGGTGCCAAATGTTTCTTTTGCTGAGCATGTTTTTATAAATGTAGTTATACTTTGTATTATACTAAATTTATATATGTTAAATAAAATTGGTTCTTTTACCTTTATTTGAGTTTGGGACTTGTACTCTGTTTTCCTTCGGGTTTATGATAGCTGTAAATCATTCAGCTGCCGGGATGAAAACTAAATCTCCGATCACCAACAAATACTCGGAGGACCCCCGAGCGTGCTGGGGAAAACCCGAGCAACGAGTACACTCGCTCATCACTAATAATAATCTGCATTTATATGGCGCCACCATATTCCGCAGCGCTAAAAACAAACGCAAACACCAGTATTATGGATGCACCAGGGAGACCAAACTGGATTATAAAATAATATCTTTATTAACTAATAGTAGCAATATAGAAAAAAATAATTTTTAAAATGAAAGACTGTTGTGCGAATCAGGACAGTATATATAATAAAAGTAACCCATAAGCACAATTCCTATAAGTGCCACCAATGGGCATGGGAAAGGTAAGGATTCCCCTTTAAGGAATATAGGCAATTCCCTGAAATTCTTATGTCATCGTGCCAGAAACAAGTTTAAAAAAATATATATAACAAATATAAAAAATAAAATATAAAAGAGGACAATCGGAAATTGCCAAATAACAAAGAAGAAAAAAAAATGACCAAAAACTCCAAAGTATATATATATTTTATTAATTACATAAGTTTAAAAGAATCAGAGCAATTAACACTGGGACATAAGTACACAAGCGTAATCACCAGGTATTAAAAATAGTATAAAAAAGTAGGTAAAAATCCCATGGAGGCATATCCACATAAGGTGAATACCATGGTCCTAAACCAGAATGCAACCAAGTGAATAAAACCAAAAAATCAAGAACAAATTGACAATTTGCAAGTTGCAATACATTCATATTGAATAGAGCAAGTAATGAAAAAATTGCCATTACAGCATAAAGTGCAAAATAAAAAAGGGTAAAAAAAGTGCAAAAGCAATATGGTGAGGACAGGTGGGGGACTAATTAGATGGAAATACTCCCAAGGTATGTGAGTAGTATAAGAACGATCAGTAATATACTTACGATTGTCATATAGTCCCTCACGCAAGTGGGAAGCGTGCCAACCCGACGCGCGTTTTGGCTCGTAGCCTTCGTCGCCCCCTGACAACTTGCACATTGTCAATTTTTTCTTGATTTTTTGATTTTATTCACTTGGTTGCATTCTGGTTTAGGACAATGGTATTCACCTTATGTGGATATGCCTCCATGTGATTTTTACCTACTTTTTGATACTATTTTTAATACCTGGTGATTACGCTTGTGTACTTATGTCCCAGTGTTAATTGCTCTGATTCTTTTAAACGTCTGCATTGACTGCGTGGATGCCAAGGATCTCATGAATGGCAATCCCGGCTCTCGGCCTCCTCTGGTTCTGACCCCAGCGACGGCCGTTGTGAGACGTGGACCGTGAGGACATAGTGTCAGAGGGACTGTGATGAGGATAGTCCTTGGAGATGAGGCAGGGCAGTGCTGAGTTAAGTCTGTCTTTGTCCCTAGTAATGATCTGTTGTTGGGGCGTCCTCGCCTCCCCCACTGTCGCACCGTGCCGGATTTCTGACTCTGCCTTCCCCATTTTGCACGGTTCTTCTCAGACTCCGCAGCTCCCGTAAATCCAATTGTTTGGTTTGTGCCAGTCATCGGCGGATCATCAGCTTTACAATAAAAAGCTTAATCCTGGCTTATCTGGAAGTGATCACGCCCCGGGGTGGCCAAGGGCCCAGCTTTCTAAGAACCAGTGACTGATAACTGGGAGCAATAGCTGAAAATAGAAAAATCATAATGGCCGCTCAGGAGAGGATGGATGAGAGGCCCGAGCAGGTGCCAATCCGTATCTGCAGTAGTAATGAAACTCTGCTCTCACAAGGATATGGTGCAGAACAAGTTGAAGTCATTGACAGTCCGTGGATCAGCAGCTAGTGGAGGACGTGTCGGTCCGCATGGACCTTCGTCACGTAAGCCCCATACCCCAGCGCACACATCCCTCACCACCTTCAGTCCAAAGTGTCATCCCCTAGGAGTATTGACTACTCATCGTCCACCTCAACAGCACCGCATTCATCTGATGAAGGGCCATGTGAAACGTCGTCCACTAGCTGCTGGTGCACGGACTGTCGATGAATTCACCTTGTTTTGCATCATTTCCGTGTGAGTGCCGAGTTTCATTACTACTGCTGGGAACAATAGCGGGGCTGTCGGCGTGGAGTCCCTCTAAAGCATTGGAGGTTTGAGTTTGGTGAGCGCCGTCCTTGTTGTGGGTGACACCTGCACCCCTGACAATGTCCAGGGAACGCCAAGGACGCCATGTCCCCATTATAAACTGTTTAGTGCTGTTTGTATAAAGAGTGGATAATGGCTGTTCTGGCTCTACGCCATCCTCTGCCCCTGGCTTTGCGCCATCCTCTGCCCCCAACTCTGTGCTGTCCTCTACGCCCAACTCTGCACCATCCTCCTTTCCGGCTCTGCACCGTTCTCTTTCCTGACTCTGTTGTCCTCCTTCCCGACTCTGCACCGACTGCCTTCCCGACTCTGCACCGTCCTCTTTCTCGACTCTGCACCGTCCTCCTTCCTGGCTCTGCTCCATCCTCAGGATTGTTTTCTACATGCAGATCAGATCCTTCTTACTACAAAACAAATAACATCCAAAACACAGGGGATGCCAGCTGGACAGACGAGAATTGGCGCTGCTTCGGCCAACTCCTCGGTAATATATTTAACTAATTCACAGCAGAGTTAAACTTTGTGTGATTGTTGGACTCATAGCTGAGATGTACTGATGATATTCCAGAATTCTGTGCTTGGAGGAGACCAAGACTGTCATTTCAATGTGTCCTGAAGAGAAGGTCTCCCCATATCTCCCTGCACCAATAGAGGATGTCTCTCAATCCAAAGGGGTCTCGTCATCTGAACAGGTCTCTACATCATAAGAGATATCTCTGTCTCTCCATCAGAAGAAGTCAACCCATCTTTCCGAATTGAGATATTTCTTCATGGAAGACGTCTCCCCTTCTGTCTGCCGAGGTCTCCCCTTCTGTCTGCCGAGGTCTCCCCATCTGTCTGCCGAGGTCTCCCCATCTATCTGCTGCTGAGTTCTGTGTTATGTTTGCTAATGACAGGTGTTATGAAGGCAATCCAGAAACACAGTGTGCTTAGCGATCAGAGCGCACACAGTGATCTGACAAATACCCAAAAATACAAGAACGAGCTCTGAGACGTGGAAACTCTGTAGACTGCACACCTGATCCTATCCTAAATACAACTAAAAGCGGCTGTGGATTGCGCCTAACAACTACCTAGGCAACTCGGCACAGCCTAAGAAACTAGCTAGCCTGAAGATAGAAAAATAGGCCTGACTTGCCCCAGAGAAATTCCCCAAAGGAAAAGGCAGCCCCCCACATATAATGACTGTGAGTAAGATGAAAAGACAAAACGTAGGGATGAAATAGATTCAGCAAAGTGGGGCCCGATATTCTAGGACAGAGCGAGGACAGTAAAGCGAACTTTGCAGTCTACAAAAAACCCTAAAGCAAAACCACGCAAAGGGGGCAAAAAAAACCCACCGTGCCGAACTAACGGCACGGCGGTACACCCTTTGCGTCTCAGAGCTTCCAGCAAAACAAAAGACAAGCTGGACAGAAAAAAAGCAACAAAAAAGCAAAAGGCACTTAGCTATACAGAGCAGCAGGTCACAGGAACAATCAGGAGAAGCTCAGATCCAACACTGAAACATTGACAAGGAGCAAGGATAGCAGCATCAGGCGGAGTTAAGTAATGAAGCAGTTAACGAGCTCACCAGAACACCTGAGGGAGGAAGCTCAGAAGCTGCAGTACCACTTGTGACCACAGGAGTGAATTCAGCCACAGAATTCACAACAGTACCTCCCCCTTGAGGAGGGGTCACCGAACCCTCACCAGAGCCCCCAGGCCGACCAGGATGAGCCGCATGAAAGGCACGAACAAGATCGGAAGCATGAACATCAGAGGCAAAAACCCAGGAATTATCTTCCTGAGCATAACCCTTCCATTTAACCAGATACTGGAGTTTCCGTCTAGAAACACGAGAATCCAAAATCTTCTCCACAATATACTCCAATTCCCCCTCCACCAAAACCGGGGCAGGAGGCTCAACAGATGGAACCATAGGTGCCACGTATCTCCGCAACAACGACCTATGGAATACATTATGTATGGAAAAGGAGTCTGGGAGGGTCAAACGAAAAGACACAGGATTGAGAACCTCAGAAATCCTATACGGACCAATAAAACGAGGTTTAAATTTAGGAGAGGAAACCTTCATAGGAATATGACGAGAAGATAACCAAACCAGATCCCCAACACGGTCGGGGACCCACACGGCGTCTGCGATTAGCGAAAAGTTGAGCTTTCTCCTGGGACAAGATCAAATTGTCCACTACCTGAGTCCAGATCTGCCGCAACCTATCCACCACAGAATCCACACCAGGACAGTCCGAAGACTCAACCTGTCCTGAAGAGAAACGAGGATGGAACCCAGAATTGCAAAAATATGGAGAAACCAAGGTAGCCGAGCTGGCCCGATTATTAAGGGCGAACTCAGCCAACGGCAAAAAGGACACCCAATCATCCTGGTCTGCAGAAACAAAACATCTCAGATATGTTTCCAAGGTCTGATTGGTTCGTTCGGTCTGGCAATTAGTCTGAGGATGGAAAGCCGAGGAAAAGGATAGGTCAATGCCCATCCTACCACAAAAGGCTCGCCAAAACCTTGAAACAAACTGGGAACCTCTGTCAGAAACAATATTCTCAGGAATGCCATGCAACCGAACCACATGCTGAAAGAACAAAGGTACCAAATCAGAGGAGGAAGGCAATTTAGCCAAGGGCACCAGATGGACCATTTTAGAAAAGCGATCACAGACCACCCAAATGACTGACATCTTTTGAGAAACGGGAAGGTCAGAAATGAAATCCATCGAAATATGTGTCCAAGGCCTCTTTGGGACCGGCAAGGGCAAAAGCAACCCACTGGCACGAGAACAGCAGGGCTTAGCCCTAGCACAAATCCCACAGGACTGCACAAAAGTACGTACATCCCGTGACAGAGATGGCCACCAGAAGGATCTAGCCACTAACTCTCTGGTACCAAAGATTCCAGGATGACCAGCCAACACCGAACAATGAAGTTCAGAGATAAGTTTATTGGTCCACCTATCAGGGACGAACAGTTTCTCTGCTGGACAACGATCAGGTTTATTCGCCTGAAATTTTTGCAGCACCCGCCGCAAATCAGGGGAGATGGCAGACACAATGACTCCTTCCTTGAGGATACCCGCTGGCTCAGATAAACCCGGAGAGTCGGGCACAAAACTCCTAGACAGAGCATCCGCCTTCACATTTTTAGAGCCCGGAAGGTACGAAATCACAAAGTCGAAGCGGGCAAAAAATAACGATCAACGGGCCTGTCTAGGATTCAAGCGCTTGGCAGACTCGAGATAAGTCAAGTTCTTATGATCAGTCAATACCACCACGCGATGCTTAGCTCCTTCAAGCCAATGACGCCACTCCTCGAATGCCCACTTCATGGCCAGCAACTCTCGATTGCCCACATCATAATTACGCTCAGCGGGCGAAAACTTCCTGGAAAAGAAAGCACATGGTTTCATCACTGAGCAATCAGAACCTCTCTGTGACAAAACCGCCCCTGCTCCAATCTCAGAAGTATCAACCTCGACCTGGAACGGAAGAGAAACATCTGGCTGACACAACACAGGGGCAGAACAAAAACGACGCTTCAACTCCTGAAAAGCTTCCACAGCAGCAGAAGACCAATTAACCAAATCAGCACCCTTCTTGGTCAAATCGGTCAATGGTTTGGCAATGCTAGAAAAATTACAGATGAAGCGACGATAAAAATTAGCAAAGCCCAGGAACTTTTGCAGACTTTTCAGAGATGTCGGCTGAATCCAATCCTGGATGGCTTGGACCTTAACTGGATCCATCTCGATAGTAGAAGGGGTAAAGATGAACCCTAAAAATGAAACTTTCTGCACACCGAAGAGACACTTTGATCCCTTCACAAACAAAGAGTTAGCACGCAGGACCTGAAAAACCATTCTGACCTGCTTCACATGAGACTCCCAATCATCTGAGAAGATCAAAATGTCATCCAAGTAAACAATCAGGAATTTATCCAGATACTCACGGAAGATGTCATGCATAAAAGACTGAAACACAGATGGAGCATTGGCAAGTCCGAACGGCATCACTAGATACTCAAAATGACCCTCGGGCGTATTGAATGCAGTTTTCCATTCATCTCCTTGCCTGATTCTCACCAGATTATACGCACCACGAAGATCTATCTTAGTGAACCAACTAGCCCCCTTAATCCGAGCAAACAAGTCAGATAACAATGGCAAGGGATACTGAAATTTAACAGTGATCTTATTAAGAAGGCGGTAATCAATACACGGTCTCAGCGAACCATCCTTCTTGGCTACAAAGAAGAACCCTGCTCCCAGTGGTGATGACGATGGGCGAATATGTCCCTTCTCCAGGGATTCCTTCACATAACTGCGCATGCGGCGTGTTCGGGCACGGATAAATTAAATAATCGACCTTTAGGGAATTTACTACCAGGAATCAAATTGATAGCACAATCACAATCCCTATGCGGAGGTAGAGCATCGGACTTGGGCTCTTCAAATACATCCTGATAATCAGACAAGAACTCTGGGACCTCAGAAGGGGTGGATGACGAAATCGACAAAAATGGAACATCACCATGTACCCCCTGACAACCCCAGCTGGATACCGACATGGAATTCCAATCCAATACTGGATTATGGGTTTGTAGCCATGGCAACCCCAACACGACCACATCATGCAGATTATGCAACACCAGAAAGCGAATAACTTCCTGATGTGCAGGAGCCGTGCACATGGTCATCTGGGCCCAGTACTGAGGTTTATTCTTGGCCAAAGGTGTAGCATCAATTCCTCTCAATGGAATAGGACACCGCAAAGGCTCCAAGAAAAACCCACAATGTTTAGCATAATCCAAATCCATCAGATTCAGGGCAGCGCCCGAATCCACAAACGCCATGACAGAAAACGACGACAAAGAGCATATCAAGGTAATGGACAGAAGGAATTTGGACTGTACAGTACCAATGACGGCAGACCTAGCGGACCGCTTAGTGCGCTTAGGACAATCAGAAATAGCATGAGTGGAATCACCACAGTAGAAACACAGACCATTCAGACGTCTGTATTCCTGCCGTTCAACTCTAGTCATAGTCCTATCGCACTGCATAGGCTCAGGTTTAACCTCAGGCAGTACCGCCAAATGGTGCACAGATTTACGCTCGCGCAAGCGTCGACCGATCTGAATGGCCAAAGACAAAGACTCATTCAAACCAGCAGGCATAGGAAATCCCACCACGACATCCTTAAGAGCCTCAGAGAGACCCTTTCTGAACAAAGCCGCTAGTGCAGATTCATTCCACAGAGTGAGTACTGACCATTTCCTAAATTTCTGACAATATACTTCTATATCATCCTGACCCTGGCACAAAGCCAGCAAATTTTTCTCAGCCTGATCCACTGAATTAGGCTCATCGTACAGCAATCCGAGCGCCAGGAAAAACGCATCGACACTACTCAATGCAGGGTCTCCTGGCGCAAGAGAAAATGCCCAGTCTTGAGGGTCGCCGCGCAAAAAAGAAATAATAATCAAAACCTGTTGAATAGGATTACCAGAAGAATGAGGTTTCAAGGCCAGAAATAGCTTACAATTATTTTTGAAACTTAGAAACTTAGTTCTATCTCCAAAAAACAAATCAGGAATAGGAATTCTTGGTTCTAACATAGATTTCTGATCAATAGTATCTTGAATTTTTTGTACATTTATAACGAGATTATCCATTGAAGAGCACAGACCCTGAATATCCATGTCCACACCTGTGTCCAGAATCACCCAAATGTCTAGGGGAAAAAAAAAAGTGAACACAGAGCAGAAAAAAAAAAAAAAAAAATGATGTCAGAACTTTTTCTTTCCCTCTATTGAGAATCATTAGTTTGGCTCCTTGTACTGTTATGTTTGCTAATGACAGGTGTTATGAAGGCAATCCAGAAACACAGTGTGCTTAGCGATCAGAGCGCACACAGTGATCTGACAAATACCCAAAAATACAAGAACGAGCTCTGAGACGTGGAAACTCTGTAGACTGCACAACTGATCCTATCCTAAACACAACTAAAAGCGGCTGTGGATTGCGCCTAACAACTACCTAGGCAACTCGGCACAGCCTAAGAAACTAGCTAGCCTGAAGATAGAAAAATAGGCCTGACTTGCCCCAGAGAAATTCCCCAAAGGAAAAGGCAGCCCCCCACATATGACTGTGAGTAAGATGAAAAGACAAAACGTAGGGATGAAATAGATTCAGCAAAGTGGGGCCCGATATTCTAGGACAGAGCGAGGACAGTAAAGCGAACTTTGCAGTCTACAAAAAACCCTAAAGCAAAACCACGCAAAGGGGGCAAAAAAAACCCCACCGTGCCGAACTAACGGCACGGCGGTACACCCTTTGCGTCTCAGAGCTTCCAGCAAAACAAAAGACAAGCTGGACAGAAAAAAAGCAACAAAAAAGCAAAAAGCACTTAGCTATACAGAGCAGCAGGTCACAGGAACAATCAGGAGAAGCTCAGATCCAACACTGAAACATTGACAAGGAGCAAGGATAGCAGCATCAGGCGGAGTTAAGTAATGAAGCAGTTAACGAGCTCACCAGAACACCTGAGGGAGGAAGCTCAGAAGCTGCAGTACCACTTGTGACCACAGGAGTGAATTCAGCCACAGAATTCACAACAGTTCTGCCCATCTGTCTGCCGAAGTCTCCCCATCTATCTGCCGAGATCTCCCCATCTATCTGCTTCAGAGGTCTCCCCATCTGCCTGCCGAGGTCTACCCATCTATCTGCCAAGGTCTCCCCATCTATCTGCCGAGATCTCCCCATCTATCTGCTTCAGAGGTCTCCCCATCTGCCTGCCGAGGTCTACCCATCTATCTGCCAAGGTCTCCCCATCTATCTGCCGAGGTCTCCCCATCTATCTGCCGAGGTCTCCCCATCTGCCTGCCGAGGTCCACCCATCTATCTGCTTCAGAGGTCTCCCCATCTGCCTGCCGAGGTCTCCCCATCTATCTGCTTCAGAGGTCTCCCCATCTGCCTGCCGAGGTCTCCCCATCTATCTGCTGCCGAGGTCTCCCCATCTATCTGCTGCTGAGTTCTGCCCATCTGTCTGCCGAAGTGTCCCCATCTATCTGCTTCAGAGGTCTCCCCATCTGTCTGCCGAGGTCTCCCCATCTATCTGCTGCCGAGGTCTCCCCATCTATCTGCTGCCGAGGTCTCCCCATCTATCTGCTGCCGAGGTCTCCCCATCTATCTGCTGCCGAGGTCTCCCCATCTATCTGCTGCCGAGGTCTCCCCATCTATCTGCTGCCGAGGTCTCCCCATCTATCTGCTGCCGAGGTCTCCCCATCTATCTGTCTGCCGAGGTCTCCCCATCTATCTGTCTGCCAAGGTCTCCCTATCTGTCTGCCGAGGTCTCCCCATCTATCTGCTGCCGAGTTCTGCCTGTCTATCTGCCAAAGTGTCCCTGTCTGTCTGCCAAGGTCTCCCCATCTGCTGCCGAGGTCTCCCCATCTGCTGCCGAGGTCTCCCCATCTGTCTGCCGAGGTCTCCCCATCTATCTGCTGCTGAGTTGTGCCCATCTGTCTGCCGAAGTGTCCCCGTCTGTCTGCCGAGGTCTCCCCATCTGCCTGCCGAGGTCTCCCCATCTGCCTGCCGAGGTCTCCCCATCTGTCTGCCGAGGTCTCCCCATCTGCTGCCGAGGTCTCCCCATCTGTCTGCCGAGGTCTTCCCATCTATCTAGTGGATAATGGCTGTTCTGGCTCTACGCCATCCTCTGCCCCCAACTCTGCACCATCCTCCTTTCCAGCTCTCCAGCTCTGCACCGTTCTCTTTCCCGACCCTGCATCGGTTATACACCAGGGGAGGGTCTGGAGGTTATATACCAGGGGGAGTGGCTGGAGGTTATACGCCAGGGGTACTGGAGGTTATATACCAGGGGGAGTGGCTGGAGGTTATACCCCAGTAGGGGAGGGGCAGGAGGTTATATACCAGGGGAAGGGGCTGGAGGTTATACGCCAGGGGTACTGGAGGTTATATACCAAGAAGCGAAGGAGCCAGATATTATACACCAGGGGGAGGGGCTGGAGGTTATACACCAGTAGGGGAGGGGCTGGAGGTTATACACCAGTAGGGGAGGGGCTGGAGGTTATACACCAGTAGGGGAGGGGACTGAGGTTATACACCAGTAGGGGAGGGGCTGGAGGTTATACACCAGTAGAGGAGGGACCGGAGGTTATACACCAGTAGGGGAGGGGCCGGAGGTTATATACCAGTAGGGGAGGGTACTGAGGTTATACACCAGTAGGGGAGGGTACTGAGGTTATACACCAGTAGGGGAGGGGCTGGAGGTTATACACCAGTAGGGGAGGGGCTGGAGGCTATACACCAGTAGGGGAGGGGCCGGAGGTTATACACCAGTAGAGGAGGGGCTGGAGGTTATACACCAGTAGGGGAGGGGCTGGAGGTTATACACCAGTAGGGGAGGGGCTGGAGGTTATACACCAGTAGGGGAGGGGCTGGAGGTTATACACCAGTAGGGGAGGGGCTGGAGGTTATACACCAGTAGGGGAGGGGCTGGAGGTTATACACCAGTATGGAAGGGGCCGGAGGTTATACACCAGTAGGGGAGGGGCTGGAGGTTATACACCAGTAGGGGAGGGACCGGATGTTATACATCAGTAGGGGAGGGGCTGGAGGTTATACACCAGTAGGGGAGGGACCGGATGTTATACATCAGTAGGGGAGGGGCCGGAGGTTATACACCAGTAGAGGAGGGGCTGGAGGTTATACACCAGTAGGGGAGGGGCTGGAGGTTATACACCAGTAGGGGAGGGGCTGGAGGTTATACACCAGTAGGGGAGGGGCTGGAGGTTATACACCAGTAGGGGAGGGGCTGGAGGTTATACACCAGTAGGGGAGGGGCTGGAGGTTATACACCAGTAGGGGAGGGGCTGGAGGTTATACACCAGTAGGGGAGGGGCTGGAGGTTATACACCAGTAGGGGAGGGGCTGGAGGTTATACACCAGTAGGGGAGGGGCTGGAGGTTATACACCAGTAGGGGAGGGGCTGGAGGTTATACACCAGTAGGGGAGGGGCTGGAGGTTATACACCAGTAGGGGAGGGGCTGGAGGTTATACACCAGTAGGGGAGGGGCCAGTGGTTATACACCAGTAGGGGAGGGGACTGAGGTTATACACCAGTAGGGGAGGGGCCGGAGGTTATACACCAGTAGAGGAGGGACCGGAGGTTATACACCAGTAGGGGAGGGGCCGGAGGTTATATACCAGTAGGGGAGGGTACTGAGGTTATACACCAGTAGGGGAGGGTACTGAGGTTATACACCAGTAGGGGAGGGGCTGGAGGTTATACACCAGTAGGGGAGGGGCTGGAGGCTATACACCAGTAGGGGAGGGGCCGGAGGTTATACACCAGTAGAGGAGGGGCCGGAGGTTATACACCAGTAGGGGAGGGGCCAGCGGTTATACACCAGTAGGGGAGGGGCTGGAGGTTATACACCAGTAGGGGAGGGGCTGGAGGCTATACACCAGTAGGGGAGGGGCCGGAGGTTATACACCAGTAGAGGAGGGGCCGGAGGTTATACACCAGTAGGGGAGGGGCCGGCGGTTATACACCAGTAGGGGAGGGGCTGGAGGTTATACACCAGTAGGGGAGGGGCCAGCGGTTATACACCAGTAGGGGAGGGGCCAGCGGTTATACACCAGTAGGGAAGGGGCCGGCGGTTATACACAAGGGAGAAGGGATCGGGGGTTTTAGGGTCAGAGACTGAAGGACAGCCCTGTAGTCTGTGAGCATGACGATGTGAGGCCATATTCTTCTCCATGTGGTTGACTTGTCTGGAGGGCAGGTCTCAGATTGGGATCCATCTGGTGGTGGTTGTCTCCTGTTTCTCGCGGTCCTTGTGCTCAGCTGTGTCTCCCAGGTGCGGCACCAGACCTCTATTCCAACACCTTGAACAGCGGCATTTGGGGACGGCACAGACACCATCCCTGGTTTTCCTGTGGCTCCATCGCTCATTGAGCTCTGCCCAAGCTGACTAAACACCTTTTATGTTGGCGTTAAACCCCTTTGTTCCCGGCTGGAGCAGCCTGTGATCATAAGCCCCGGCGTATTTGCTCAGGAAAGTGCTGCTACAACACATTCCTCTCTTCATGCGGTCTGATGAGCCGGGCAGCAAGGGGACCTGTCACTCAGGACCTCACCTCTAGGTGATGGGAGCGTTCGGTGGCCTCCTCACCCACAGGGACTTCCGGGTTTTTGTTTGGTGGCTTTCTAATGTCTATTGGCATAGTATAGTATGTGATGAATGGAGGAAGGGTGACTGGGACCCCACGCTACCTACTTGCCCCTGTATCGGCCGCTGCGGGCAGCGGCTCATGGACATTGGGGCAGAATTTATGAATTAAAGAGGCTCTGTGAGAAGGGCACATACGAGACCTGGCCAAAAGTCAGAAGGGTCAGAAGTGAAGGCAGCAAGCAGAAATGCTCATACCTCCCGTAGGTACTGTTCATTATATACCGCCCTCCACACCTGACCCTGTCAGTATACCGCCCTCCACACCTGACCCTGTCCTGTATACCGCCCTCCACACCTGACCCTGCCCTGTATACCGCCCTCCACACCTGACCCTGCCCTGTATACCGCCCTCCACACCTGACCCTGCCCAGCATACCGCCCTCCACAACTGACCCTGTCCTGTATACCGCCCTCCACACCTGACCCTGCCCTGTGTACCGCCCTCCACACCTGACCCTGTCCTGTATACCGCCCTCCACTCCTGACCCTGCCCAGCATACCGTCCTCCACACCTAACCCTGCCCAGCATACCGCCCTCCACACCTGACCCTCCCCTGTATACCGCCCTCCACACCTGACCCTGCCCTGTATACCGCCCTCATTACTGTGTGATAGTTTTGGTGATGGATTTCCCTGGTGTCTTGCAGGTTTCTTGCTGTTCCAGAGTTTTGGATGAAGTGTATTTTCCTGAGAATGAGGCAGAGACGCGACCGGGACACAAGTGGGAATATGGAGACCTGGGAGACGACGAGGACTTCATGGCAGACGGAGCATCTGGAGGTAGAAACTATATATTCTACACGTACCTGCCCTGTATACTGCTGTGTAATCACCGCCTGCCCTGTATACGGCCGTGTAATCACCGCCTGCTCTGTATACTGCTGTGTAATCACCGCCTGCCCTGTATACGGCCTTTGTGATAGCTTGTCTCAGGCCGGGCAATATTCTCTGTCTCTTGCTGTCTGGCTCTTGCTGTCTGGCTCTTGCTGTCTGGCTCTTGCTGTCTGGCTCTTGCTGTCTGGCTCTTGCTGTTTGGCTCTTGCTGTTTGGCTCTTGCTGTTTGGCTCTTGCTGTTTGGCTCTTGCTGTTTGGCTCTTGCTGTTTGGCTCTTGCTGTTTGGCTCTTGCTGTTTGGCTCTTGCTGTTTGGCTCTTGCTCTCCTGCTCTTGCTCTCCTGCTCTTGCTCTCCTGCTCTTGCTCTCCTGCTCTTGCTCTCCTGCTCTTGCTCTCCTGCTATTGCACTCCTGCTTTTGCTCTCCTGCTTTTGCTATCCTGCTCTTGCTCTCCGGCTCTTGCTCTCCGGCTCTTGCTCTCCGGCTCTTGCTGTCTGGCTCTTGCTCTTCCGGCTCTTGCTCTTCCGGCTCTTGCTCTTCCGGCTCTTGCTCTTCCGGCTCTTGCTCTCTGGCTCTTGCTGTCAGGCTCTTTTTGTCCGGCTCTTGCTGTTTGGCTCTTGCTGTTTGGCTCTTTCTGTCCGGCTCTTGCTGTCCGGCTCTTGCTGTCTGGCTCTTGCTGTCTGGCTCTTGCTCTTCCGGCTCTTGCTCTTCCGGCTCTTGCTCTTCCGGCTCTTGCTCTTCCGGCTCTTGCTCTTCCGGCTCTTGCTCTTCCGGCTCTTGCTCTTCCGGCTCTTGCTCTTCCGGCTCTTGCTCTTCCGGCTCTTGCTCTTCCGGCTCTTGCTCTTCCGGCTCTTGCTCTTCCGGCTCTTGCTGTTTGGCTCTTGCTGTTTGGCTCTTTCTGTCCGGCTCTTGCTGTCTGGCTCTTGCTGTCTGGCTCTTGCTGTCTGGCTCTTGCTGTCTGGCTCTTGCTGTCCGGCTCTTGCTGTCCGGCTCTTGCTGTCCGGCTCTTGCTGTCCGGCTCTTGCTGTCCGGCTCTTGCTCTCTGGCTCTTGCTGTTCTGCGCTTGCTCTCCAGCTTTTGCTCTCCGTCTCTTGCTCCTCGCTGTCTGTTTCAGCCACTGTACTTTCACCTCCAGGATTGGTGTCTACATTAACCTGTTACTTGCTGTGGGTATGGGAGACATGTTGAGTATTAACCCTCCAGGTTGTGGTTTGTCAGGAAGGGTGTTGACATGTTGCCCATTATGGCTGTGGTCGGAGGCAGTGTCCATCGGTGTGGCAGCAGTGGTGTCTGTATGTGATTTGGTACCGTCTGAAGCATAGACTTTTCTCTCTGAGTGTATGTGTTATGAGTTTCCCCTGGGGTGAACTTTGTCCTCTGGATGTGCCCTCTATTCTCCTTTGCCATACAGATGTGCTATGCATACCACAGCGACAGCCATAGAATTGTCCTGTATTATTATAGTTTATGCTCAGGGGGATGCATGTGTGCCTCCCAACCTCCTGTATGTGATGTGGCTCCCCACCTCCCGTGTGTGGTTCCCCGCCTCCCAACCTCCTGTATGTGATGTGGCTCCCCGCCTTCCGTGTGTGGTTCCCCGCCTCCCGTGTGTGGTTCCCCGCCTCCCGTGTGTGGTTCCCCGCCTCCCGTGTGTGGTTCCCCGCCTCCCGTGTGTGGTTCCCCGCCTCCCGTGTGTGGTTCCCCGCCTCCCGTGTGTGGTTCCCCGCCTCCCGTGTGTGGTTCCCCGCCTCCCGTGTGTGGTTCCCCGCCTCCCGTGTGTGGTTCCCCGCCTCCCGTGTGTGGTTCCCCGCCTCCCGTGTGTGATTCCCCGCCTCCCGTGTGTGGTTCCCCGCCTCCCGTGTGTGGTTCCCCGCCTCCCGTGTGTGGTTCCCCGCCTCCCGTGTGTGGTTCCCCGCCTCGTGTGTGGTTCCCCGCCTCATGTGTGTGGTTCTCCGCCATCCATGTGTGGCTCCCCCTATTGTGAGCCAGAGTTCTTACAAGTGGACTCCATCTCATTTCAGATGACCGGGGCAGCAGTGAGATTGGCAGCGGCATCCTGGTGACAGAAGGAACCACAACTATATTGTCCTCAACTGTTGCCTCCTTCTTTACAGGTGAGGATGGTGCATGCTCAACGGCAATGAGTGGGGTTGGATCCCCACACATGCATTCCCCCGCACTCGTATGTCGGGGGCTGACCCCCTTGGCGGTGTATCGGGGCTTGGCTCTGGTGCCCGTATGTCAGGAACTGGCTCCCGCGCCTGTGTGTCAGGGACTGGACCCCGCACCTGTGTGTCGGTGTTTGGCTCTGGCGCCTGTATGTTTGGGATGTTCCCCATGCCCGTATATTGGGAACTGGCCCCTGCGCCCGTATGTCGGGGCTTGAACACTGTGTCCATAAGTTGGGGACTAGCCCCCGCGCCTGTGTGTCGGGGCTAGGCCACGGTGCCCTATGTTGAGGATGTCCCCTGCGACTGTATGTCGGGACAGGCCATCACGCCCATATGTCGTGCATCTCCCCCACCTCATTGTAGATTGTAAGCTCTCACGAGCAGGGGCGGCTTATTTTGCTTTAATTATTGTATTGTTAACGTTGTTACTTATGACTTTTGTGTTTGAAACTGTTAAGAGCTGCGGAATATGTTGGCGCTATATAAATAAAGATTATTATTATTATATGTCAGGACTTGGCCCCGGTGCCCGTATGTTGGGGGCGTCCCCCACGCCCCTGTAATAGTGATGGCCCCAGCACTATGTGTGAGCGCCCTGTGCCTGTAGTAATGGCTACAGCGCCCCATGATGACACGCAACTCGTGGATCTGAGATGGTGCGAGTTCTCCAGATGTTTTTGGAGTAATGACAGGATGATGTGTGAGGAATGATGGGGTAATGGACGCCAGATGGCTCCTCTGCTGGAGATGCAGCACATGGTGTAGGACAAATGAACTCTGTAAGATCTGAGGGTGTGTAGGCTCTATAGGGTCTAAGTGTCTCTGGGAATTACTGGTGTCTGTAGACTTCCCAGCATGCATTGTGCTGACATAGAGAAGCTATAGGCCAGGATACAGGAGCACAAATATATTATCTTGAGATTCACATCAACTATTTTTTCCTTCTTTCCCCCATTCTCCCCTCATTCCCTACATGCTTCCCTTTATTACCCCATTCCTCTCCTTGCTTCTGCCATCCCATTCTCTCATCTTTCCTCCATGCTACCATTGTCCCCCCATTTTTTCCTTGTTCACTCATCCTATGTTCCCCTTGCTTCCACCCCCTTGCGCTCCTTTTGTCCGCTCCCCTCGCTCTCCTTTTGTCTGCCCCCTCGCGCTCCTTTTGTCTGCCCCCTCGCGCTCCTTTTGTCTGCCCCTCTCGCTCTCCTTTTTTCTGCCCCCCTCGCTCTCCTTTTGTCCGCCCCTTCACGCTCCTTTTTTCCGCCCCCTCGCGGTCCTTTTGTCCACCTTCTCGCGGTCCTTTTGTCCACCCCCTCGCGCTCTTTTCGTCTGCCCCTCGCGCTCTCCTTATCTGCCCCCTCGCGCTCTTTGTCCTCCCCTACGCCCTCTCCTTGTCCGCCCCCTCGCGCTCTTCTTGTCCGCCCCCTCGTGCGCTCTTGTCCGCCTCCTCGCCCTCTCCTTGTCCGCCTTTTTGCCCTCTCCTTGTCCGCCCCCTCGCGCTCTTTGTCCGCCCCCTCGCGCTCTTTGTCCGCCCCCTCGCGCTCTTTTTGTCCGCCCGCTCGCGCTCTCCTTGTCCGCCACTTGCGCTCTCCTTGTTTGCCCTTTTGCGCTCTTCTTGTCCGCCCCCTCGCGCTCTCCTTGTCCGCCCCCTCGTGGTGCTCTTGTCCGCTTTCTCGTGATGCCTTTGCTCCCCCTCTCGTGCTGCCCTTGTCCACCCCCTCGCGCTCTCCCTGTCCGCCCCCTCGTGTTGGTCTTGTCCACTTCCTCATGCTGCCCTTGTCCTCCCCTTCGTGCGCTCCTTGATCGCCCCTCGTGTTGCCCTTGTCCCCCCTCTCGTGTTGCCCTTGTCCTCCCCCTCGTGTTGCCTTTGTTCCCCCTCTTGTGCTGCCCCTGTCCTCCCCCTCGTGTTGCCCTTGTCCTCCCCCTCGTGTTGCCTTTGTTCCCCCTCTTGTGCTGCCCCTGTCCTCCCCCTTGTGTTGCCCTTGTCCCCTCTCTCGTGCTGCCCTTATCCCCCCTCTCGTGCTGTCATTATCCTCCCCCTCATCCTCTCCTTGATTGCACCTGTGTTGCTCTTGTTCGCCCTCTCGTTCTGCACTTGTCCGCCCCCTCGTGTTGCTCTTGTCCGCCCCCTTGTTCTGCCCTTGTTCGCCCCCTCGTTCTGCCCTTGTCCACCCCCTCGTTCTGCCCTTGTCCGCCCCCTCGTGTTGCTCTTGTCCGCCCCCTCGTTCTGCCCTTGTCCGCCCCCTCGTGTTGCTCTTGTCCACCCCTCGTTCTGCCCTTGTCCGCCCCCTCGTGTTGCTCTTGTCCACCCCCTCGTTCTTCACTTGTCCGCCCCCTCATGTTGCTCTTGTCCGCCCCCTCGTTCTGCCCTTGTCCGCCCCCTCGTGTTGCTCTTGTCCACCCCCTCGTTCTTCACTTGTCCGCCCCCTCGTGTTGCTCTTGTCCGCCCCCTCGTTCTGCCCTTGTCCGCCCCCTCGTGTTGCTCTTGTCCGCCCCCTCGTTCTGCCCTTGTCCGCCCCCTCGTGTTGCTCTTGTCCGGCCCCTCGTTCTGCCCTTGTCCGCCCCCTCGTTCTGCCCTTGTCCGCCCCCTCGTGTTGCTCTTGTCCGCCCCCTCGTTCTGCCCTTGTCCGCCCCCTCGTGTTGCTCTTGTCCGCCCCCTCGTTCTGCCCTTGTCCGGCCCCTCATTCTGCCCTTGTCCGCCCCCTCGTGTTGCTTTTGTCCACCCCTTGTTCTGCCCTTGTCCGCCCCCTCGTGTTGCTCTTGTCCGCCCCCTCGTTCTGCCCTTGTCCGCCCCCTCGTTCTGCCCTTGTCCGCCCCCTCGTGTTGCTCTTGTCGGCCCCCTTGTTCTGCCCTTGTCCGCCCCCTCGTTCTGCCCTTGTCCGCTCCCTCGTGTTGCTCTTGTCCGCCCCCTCGTTCTGCCCTTGTCCGGCCCCTCATTCTGCCCTTGTCCGCCCCCTCGTGTTGCTCTTGTCCACCCCTTGTTCTGCCCTTGTCCGCCCCCTCGTGTTGCTCTTGTCCGCCCCCTCGTTCTGCCCTTGTCCGCCCCCTCGTTCTGCCCTTGTCCGGCCCCTCATTCTGCCCTTGTCCGCCCCCTCGTGTTGCTCTTGTCCACCCCTTGTTCTGCCCTTGTCCGCTCCCTCGTGTTGCTCTTGTCCGCCCCCTCGTTCTGCCCTTGTCCGGCCCCTCATTCTGCCCTTGTCCGCCCCCTTGTGTTGCTCTTGTCCACCCCTTGTTCTGCCCTTGTCCGCCCCCTCGTGTTGCTCTTGTCCGCCCCCTCGTTCTGCCCTTGTCCGCCCCCTCGTTCTGCCCTTGTCCGCCCCCTCGTGTTGCTCTTGTCGGCCCCCTTGTTCTGCCCTTGTCCGCCCCCTCGTTCTGCCCTTGTCCGCTCCCTCGTGTTGCTCTTGTCCGCCCCCTCATTCTGCCCTTGTCCGCCCCCTCGTTCTGCCCTTATCCGCCCCCTCATGTTGCTCTCGTTTGCCCCTTCGTTCTGCCCTTGTCCGCTCCCTACTATCCCCCCATTCTCACCTTCCTCAGGGTCGGTGGTGACCCCATTAGCCCCGCAGCTTGCAGGTATAAGTGTCTCTGAACTGGACCAAGAACCGTTCCTAAGTAAGTTCTACTGGAGTTGTGTGTCCCCCGCTCTCTGCACGCACTGACCCCCTAATTATGTGCTTTGAGCCCCCAGCTACAATGGGAGAATTTATATTAGGGGGATACCTGTTGGGGGTCCTGTACTGGAGGAGCACATATACTATAGGTGTGTTCAGGAGGGTGCATGTTGGGGGTCCTGTACATAGGGGACATGCTGCATATGTTGTTGGTCTGCACACCCTTGTTTTTTCTGCATGTTAACCACTGAGTGGCCGGTGTTGTGTAGGTGTGCCGTTGGGCAGGTTTGGGGGTTTCCTATCCATCCGCACATGGGGGCATTGTGCTTTCTCCCATTGGCTTTTTATCATGCAGGGGCCACCTTAACCCCCTGATCTCCAGTGTGATTGGAGTGATGTATAGCGGTGGCTCCACTTACTGTCACATTTTCCAGAAGCTTCTCTATCCCAGACACGTCTCCCCTGACAGTTAGGGCACCCCCTGATTTGCCTTTTAACGTTTCAGTGCTTTATAACAAGATAAGAGAAGGATTGAGGAGACCCCCCACCTACAGGGATCTGTCATCTGCGTTTCCTGACTTTTCGGGGGGTGGTCAGCTGGTTTCATACATGAGATAAGTGTCGGCATTTATGTGGCCGAAGATCATCGTGGAGAATTAAACCAGCAGGCAAAGCGCCACCAGGAAAGCAGCGTGATGGCGGCATAAAAGCCAACCCTATAGATATCAGACCGTTCTCCTATATACCCTATAGATATCATACATTCTCCTCTATCCCCTATAGATATCAGACCGTTCTCCTATATACCCTATAGATATCAGGCCACTCTCCTCTATCCCTTATAGATATCATACATTCTCCTCTATCCCCTATAGATATCATACGTTCTCCTCTATCCCCTACAGATATCATGTTCTCCTCTATCCCCTATAGATATCATACGTTCTCCTCTATCCCTTATAGATATCAGGCCACTCTCCTCTATACCTTATAGATATCATACGTTCTCCTCTATCCCTTATAGATATCATACGTTCTCCTCTATCCCCTATAGATATCATACGTTCTCCTCTATCCCCTATAGATATCATACGTTCTCCTCTACCCCCTATAGATATCATACGTTCTCCTCTATCCCCTATAGATATCATACGTTCTCCTCTATCCCCTATAGATATCATACGTTCTCCTCTATCCCCTACAGATATCATATGTTCTCCTCTATACCCTATAGATATCATACGTTCTCTATACCTTATAGATATCATACGTTCTCCTCTATCCCTTATAGATATCATACATTCTCCTCTATCCCCTATAGATATCATACGTTCTCCTCTATCCCCTATAGATATCATACGTTCTCCTCTATCCCCTATAGATATCATACGTTCTCCTCTATCCCCTATAGATATCATACGTTCTCCTCTATCCCCTATAGATATCATATGTTCTCCTCTATCCCCTATAGATATCATACGTTCTCCTCTATCCCCTATAGATATCATACGTTCTCCTCTATCCCCTATAGATATCATACGTTCTCCTCTATCCCCTATAGATATCAGATAATTCTCCTATATCCCCTATAGATATCAGACCACTCTCCTCTATCCCCTATAGATATCAGACGCTCTCTTCTATCACCTATAGATATCATACGTTCTCCTCTATCCCCTATAGATATCAGACCACTCTCCTCTATCCCTTATAGATATCATACGTTCTCCTCTATCCCCTATAGATATCAGATAATTTTCCTCTATCCCCTATAGATATCATAACATTCTCCTCTATCACCTACAGATATCATATGTTCTCCTCTATCCCCTATAGATATCATACGTTCTCCTCTATCCCCTATAGATATCAGACCACTCTCCTCTATCCCTTATAGATATCATACGTTCTCCTCTATCCCCTATAGATATCAGATAATTTTCCTCTATCCCCTATAGATATAATAACATTCTCCTCTATCACCTACAGATATCATATGTTCTCTTCTATCCCCTATAGATATCATACGTTCTCCTATATCCCCTATAGATATCAGACCACTCTCCTCTGTCCCCTATAGATATCAGATGTTCTCCTCTATCCCTTATAGATATCAGACCACTCTCCTCTATCCCCTATAGATGCGGTATCTCCTCTATCCCTTACATATATCAGGCCATTCTCCTCTATTATATATATATATATATATATATGTGTATGTGTGTGTGTGTGTATATATATATACATATATATATATATATATATATATATATATATATATAGATAGATAGATAGATAGATAGATAGATAGATAGAAAAAAACGAGAGCAGCACAATCCTCACCGGTGGGTGCCAAGCCTCCTGGATAGGAACATCCACTAGTCCAACCACGTAATATATCAAGCAAAAAAAGAAGGCAGCACTCCAACATCAGATAAAGGTGAAAAAACGCTGTGAAGTTTATTTCAGACCCACATCTCGCGACGTTTCGGCTCGCACTGAGCCTTTCTCAAGCCAGAAAGGCCGAAACGTCGCTAGATGTGGGTCTGAAATAAACTTCACAGCCTTTTTTCACCTTTATCTGATGTTGGAGTGCTGCCTTCTTTTTTTGCTTGAGATATATATATATATATATATATTATTTATTTATATAGCACCATTGATTCCATGGTGCTGTACATGAGAAGGGGTTACATACAAGTTACAAATATCACATACAGTAAACAAACTAACAATGACTGACTGATACAGAGGGGCGAGGACCCTGCCCTTGCGGGCTTACATTATATATATATATATATATATATATATATATATATATATATATATATATATATATATATATATATATATATATATATATATATATGAGACGTTCTCCTCTATCCACTATAGATATCAGTTCTCGTCTATCTACTATTGATATTAGTTCTCCTCTATTCCATTTTCCAGACCATTTTCCTTTATCACATTTGCCCCCCATTCTATCTCTTACCTTTTTTTCCTTCTGATACTGTTTCCTCACTCATTTCCATCCTCTCCCCATACTGTCTCCTCATACAGTCCTGCATCCCCATATTGGCTCCTCACACATTTCCCCTTCCTCATACTGTCTTCTCCCACATTTACCACTGTGAGTTATGAGGGAGACTCCATTTTGGATTCATGAATTCAGGCCCCATAGATTATCCAGAGATCTTTTTCCATTCCTGAATTGTGGCCCCCACCCTTGGGATAAGTACACAATTCCTAAAATCTCTGAACTTTACCATTTGGCCAGAGACTTAGAGGCCGCGTGTTAATGAATGCAGGGAGGAGCAGAGCTGAGACCCCCTGCTGTCTTTTGTTCAAGTCTGCTTGCATCAAGGGAAAACTCCAGACCGAGCGTCACCGATATCTAGAGGTGAACTATGAGAGTACCGTGCAGCTCAGGGTGAAGTCCAATATACCACCAAAACCATGGGAGCCTCCTGCACGCACCCCTGTGTATCATATTTAACTAGCGGTTCCGGATTCCGAGCAATCAAAACTGGCTCTCCAGAACCACTTAGCCGACCCAAGTTTGGATTCTCCGTATCGGTCCAGCCCCAACAAACCTGTTGAGACGTCAGTCGTCCCATTTGGACCTCCCGCTAGGAAGTTATGACCCATCCTAGATATTGGGAATTATTTGGGCTAGGAGGTCAAGGGAGGAGAATTCAGCCCAACCCAGAGGAATGGTGGCAAATATGGGAGGGGGCGAGCTAGGGGTTTAAAGCTAGCTACACACTTTCAGTGGCTGTCTTTGTTCTGCCATGTAAGCCATGTCCCATTGCATGTGGAGACAGACCAGAAACTAAGAAGGAGCCTGTGGATCCGAGAGCTTCCCTCATCCACAAGTGATAAGAACCAGTAACGTGACACATACAGCTGCTATCCCCAACCTGTACCCTAATTTTTATCAGTACTGTTGGCTGTAATCTCTGTATATTACTCTGTATATATTTGTATTGTTTAGTCCGCCTTTTGGCAATTTAAATATCAATAAATTTTGGGCCGCTCTTTTATCTTGAAACCCGATTTCCCACGTCCGTGAGTTGGGCTAGTACTTACACGCTACCTGGGGTTGGTTTCTGACCCAATATAAGCTTATTAACGGACCGGGCTTATAATATCTAACGAGGAACGGGTGGCAGCATACCGTTCTGGTGTTATTGGAGAATCGTGGCATATATATATTTCTGGCCTAGGACTGGTGATATATATACCGCCCTCACTGGAGAGTGCCCCGATAACCAGTACGTGACAGGGCTGCCTCTCCACGAGTACTTATCCTAAGTGCTGTTCCCTGACTGACCTTACGGTAAGGGGGTGCCAGAGAGCTGTGACGGTGTGAGTTCTGTCACAGATTGGTGATGGCGGGGGGATATCCGTATACCCCAACTACTCTCGTGTGTTTTCATTACAAACACCCTCTCCATAATGTCCCCTTACACATTCCCCCTTCCCATATTATCTCCTCAAATCCCCCCATATTGTCTCCTCACACATTTGCCCCCGCATTCTTTCTCTTACATTTTTCACCTTCTCATACTTTTTCCTCACACATTTGTGAAGGAAGAGAGTTATATTTACTAGAGGATGAAGTGATGGAGTTAGGGGAGATGTTGCCAGCAACTAGATTAGGAGGAAAAAGATACAGAGTAGATGGTTCAGTAATTTGTGTGAGCTTTGTGTGCGCTGTATCGTGGGAATGGGTGGATTTGAATGTTTCAGAAAGGTGAGCAGAGCCTGAGAGCTGAACACGGTAGAGGGGAGTAGAGAGGGACTAATGTGGAGTGAGGGACTGATGTGGAGTGAGGGACTGATGTGGAGTGAGGGACTGATGTGGAGTGAGGGACTGATGTGGAGTGAGGGACTGATGTGGAGTGAGGGACTGATGTGGAGTGAGGGACTGATGTGGAGTGAGGGACTGATGTGGAGTGAGGGACTGATGTGGAGTGAGGGACTGATGTGGAGTGAGGGACTGATGTGGAGTGAGGGACTGATGTGGAGTGAGGGACTGATGTGGAGTGAGGGACTGATGTGGAGTGAGGGACTGATGTGGAGTGAGGGACTGATGTGGAGTGAGGGACTGATGTGGAGTGAGGGACTGATGTGGAGTGAGGGACTGATGTGGAGTGAGGGACTGATGTGGAGTGAGGGACTGATGTGGAGTGAGGGACTGATGTGGAGTGAGGGACTGATGTGGAGTGAGGGACTGATGTGGAGTGAGGGACTGATGTGGAGTGAGGGACTGATGTGGAGTGAGGGACTGATGTGGAGTGAGGGACTGATGTGGAGTGAGGGACTGATGTGGAGCGAAAGGGACTGATGTGTCGAGAGAGCCTGATGTGGCGAGAGGGACTGATGTGGCGAGAGGGACTGATGTAGCCAGAGGGACTGATGTGGAGAGAGGGGCTGGTGTGGCGAGAGGGACTGGTGTGGAGAGAGGGACTGGTGTGGCGAGAGGGACTGATGTGGAGAGAGGCGCTGATGTGGAGAGAGGGGCTGGTGTTGCGAGAGGGGCTGGTGTTGCGAGAGGGACTGATGTGGAGAGAGGGACTGGTGTGGAGAGAGGGGCTGGTGTGGCGAGAGGCACTGATGTGGCGAGAGGGGCTGGTGTGGCGAGAGGCACTGATGTGGAGAGAGGGACTGGTGTGGAGAGAGGGACTGATGTAGCCAGAGGGACTGATGTGGAGAGAGGGGCTGGTGTGGCGAGAGGCACTGATGTGGAGAGAGGGACTGGTGTGGAGACAGGGACTAGTGTGGCGAGAGGGACTGATGTGGAGAGAGAGGAACAGATGTGGAGAGAGGCACTGATGTGGAGAGAGGGGCTGGTGTTGCGAGAGGGACTGGTGTGGAGAGAGAGAAACAGATGTGGAGAGAGGGACTGGTGTGGAGAGAGACTCATGAGGAGAGAGGGACTGATGTGGCGAGAGGGACTGATGTGGCGAGAGGGACTGATGTGGCGAGAGGGACTGATGTGGAGAGAGGGGCTGGTGTGGAGAGAGGGACTGGTGTGGAGAGAGGGACTGGTGTGGAGAGAGGGACTGGTGTGGAGAGAGGGACTGATGTGAAGAGAGGGACTGATGTGGAGAGAGGGACTGATGTGGAGCGAGGGACTGATGTGGAGCGAAAGGGACTGATGTGTCGAGAGAGCCTGATGTGGCGAGAGGGACTGATGTGGCGAGAGGGACTGATGTAGCCAGAGGGACTGATGTGGAGAGAGGGGCTGGTGTGGCGAGAGGCACTGATGTGGAGAGAGGGACTGGTGTGGAGACAGGGACTAGTGTGGCGAGAGGGACTGATGTGGAGAGAGAGGAACAGATGTGGAGAGAGGCACTGATGTGGAGAGAGGGGCTGGTGTTGCGAGAGGGACTGGTGTGGAGAGAGAGAAACAGATGTGGAGAGAGGGACTGGTGTGGAGAGAGACTCATGAGGAGAGAGGGACTGATGTGGCGAGAGGGACTGATGTGGAGAGAGGGACTGGTGTGGAGACAGGGACTAGTGTGGCGAGAGGGACTGATGTGGAGAGAGAGGAACAGATGTGGAGAGAGGCACTGATGTGGAGAGAGGGGCTGGTGTTGCGAGAGGGACTGGTGTGGAGAGAGAGAAACAGATGTGGAGAGAGGGACTGGTGTGGAGAGAGACTCATGAGGAGAGAGGGACTGATGTGGCGAGAGGGACTGATGTGGCGAGAGGGACTGATGTGGCGAGAGGCACTGATGTGGAGAGAGGGACTGGTGTGGAGACAGGGACTAGTGTGGCGAGAGGGACTGATGTGGAGAGAGAGGAACAGATGTGGAGAGAGGCACTGATGTGGAGAGAGGGGCTGGTGTTGCGAGAGGGACTGGTGTGGAGAGAGAGAAACAGATGTGGAGAGAGGGACTGGTGTGGAGAGAGACTCATGAGGAGAGAGGGACTGATGTGGCGAGAGGGACTGATGTGGAGAGAGGGACTGGTGTGGAGACAGGGACTAGTGTGGCGAGAGGGACTGATGTGGAGAGAGAGGAACAGATGTGGAGAGAGGCACTGATGTGGAGAGAGGGGCTGGTGTTGCGAGAGGGACTGGTGTGGAGAGAGAGAAACAGATGTGGAGAGAGGGACTGGTGTGGAGAGAGACTCATGAGGAGAGAGGGACTGATGTGGCGAGAGGGACTGATGTGGCGAGAGGGACTGATGTGGCGAGAGGCACTGATGTGGAGAGAGGGACTGGTGTGGAGACAGGGACTAGTGTGGCGAGAGGGACTGATGTGGAGAGAGAGGAACAGATGTGGAGAGAGGCACTGATGTGGAGAGAGGGGCTGGTGTTGCGAGAGGGACTGGTGTGGAGAGAGAGAAACAGATGTGGAGAGAGGGACTGGTGTGGAGAGAGACTCATGAGGAGAGAGGGACTGATGTGGCGAGAGGGACTGATGTGGCGAGAGGGACTGATGTGGCGAGAGGGACTGATGTGGCGAGAGGGACTGATGTGGCGAGAGGGACTGATGTGGCGAGAGGGACTGATGTGGCGAGAGGGACTGATGTGGAGAGAGGGGCTGGTGTGGAGAGAGGGACTGGTGTGGAGAGAGGGACTGGTGTGGAGAGAGGGACTGATGTGGAGAGAGGGACTGATGTGGAGAGAGGGACTGATGTGGAGCGAGGGACTGATGTGGAGCGAAAGGGACTGATGTGTCGAGAGAGCCTGATGTGGCGAGAGGGACTGATGTGGCGAGAGGGACTGATGTAGCCAGAGGGACTGATGTGGAGAGAGGGGCTGGTGTGGCGAGAGGCACTGATGTGGAGAGAGGGACTGGTGTGGAGACAGGGACTAGTGTGGCGAGAGGGACTGATGTGTGGAGAGAGGCACTGATGTGGAGAGAGGGGCTGGTGTTGCGAGAGGGACTGGTGTGGAGAGAGAGAAACAGATGTGGAGAGAGGGACTGGTGTGGAGAGAGACTCATGAGGAGAGAGGGACTGATGTGGCGAGAGGGACTGATGTGGCGAGAGGGACTGATGTGGCGAGAGGGACTGATGTGGAGAGAGGGGCTGGTGTGGCGAGAGGCACTGATGTGGAGAGAGGGACTGGTGTGGAGAGAGGGACCGGTGTGTAGACAGGGACTAGTGTGGCGAGAGGGACTGATGTGGAGAGAGAGGAACAGATGTGGAGAGAGGGACTGGTGTGGCGAGAGGCACTGATGTGGAGAGAGGGGCTGGTGTTGCGAGAGGGGCTGGTGTTGCGAGAGGGACTGATGTGGAGAGAGAGAAACAGATGTGGAGAGAGGGACTGGTGTGGAGAGAGACTCATGAGGAGAGAGGGACTGGTGTGGAGAGGGGGACTGGTGTGGAGAGAGTGTGCAGAAAATTTAAAACAGAAATAGAAATGTGAGAGAAAGCAGCAGCGAGGACATAAATGAAGCAGAGACAAGGAATATACATTATACAGCGCAAGGTTTAGTTGTTTCAAAATCTCACATAGCTGCCCTGTTCCTGCTTCCTGCCTTGTCATCTGCTCTGTCACCTGCTCTGTCGCCTGCCCTGTTGCCTGCCTTGTCACCTGCCTCCTGCCTTATAACCTGCCTCCTGCTCTGTCGCCTGCCTACTGCCTTGTCACCTGCCCTGCATCCTGCCTTGTCACCTGCCCTGCCTTCTGCCTTGTCACCTGCCCTGCCTCCTGCCTTGTCACCTGCCCTGCCTCCTGCCTTGTCACCTGCCCTGCCTCCTGCCTTGTCACCTGCCCTGCCTCCTGCCTTGTCACCTGCCCTGCATCCTGCCTTGTCACCTGCCTCCTGCCCTGTCACCTGCCCTGCCTCCTGCCTTGTCACCTGTCCTGTCGTCTGCCTCCTGCCCTGCCTCCTGCCTTGTCACCTGTCCTCTCGTCTGCCTCCTGCCCTGCCTCCTGCCTTGTCACCTGCCCTGCCTCCTGCCTTGTCACCTGCCCTGTCGCCTGCCTCCTGCCATGTCACCTGCCTCCTGTCCTGCATCCTGCCTTGTCAGCTGCCCTATCGCCTGCCTTGTCAGCTACCTTATCGCTTGCCTCCTGCCTTGTCACCTTCCTTTCCCCTGCCTCCATCCTTGTCATCTGCACTGTCGCATTGCCTCATGCCTTGTCACCTGCCTCCACCCTTGTCGCCTGCCCTGTCACCTGCCCCCTGCCTTGTCACATGCCCTGTCGCCTGTCTTCTGCCTTGTCACCTGCCCTCCTGCCTTGTCACCTGCCTTGTCGCCTGCCTTGTCACCTGTCCTGTCATCTGCCTCCTGCCTTGTCACCTGCCCTGCCTCCTGCCTTGTCACATGCCCTATTGCCTGCCTTCTGTCCTGTCGAATGCCTCCTGTCCTACATCCTGCCTAGTCAGCTGCCCTATTGCTTGCCTCTTGCCTTGTCACCTGTCCTGTTACCTTCCTTCTGTCTTGTCGCCTGCCTCCTGCCCCCTGCTCTGTCACCTGCATTGTTGCGTTCCTTTGTACCTGCCCTGCCTCCTGCCTTGTCACCTGCCCTGTCTCCTGCCTTGTCACCTGCCCTGTCTCCTGCCCTGCCTCATGCCTTGTCACCTGCCCTGTCACCTGCCTTCAACCTTGTCACCTGTCACCTGCCTTGCCTCCTGCCTTGTCACCTGTCCTGTCGTCTGCCTCCAGCTCTTTCACCTGCATTGTTGCGTGCCTTGTCACCTGCCCTGTCGCCTATCTCCTGCCTTGTCACCTGCCCTATTGCCTGCCTCCTGTCTTGTTGCCTGCATCCTGCCCTGTCGCCTGACACCTGCCCTGCCTCCTGCCTTGTCACCTGACCTGTCGCCTGCCTTCTGCCTTGTCACCTGCCTCCCTCCAACCCTGTCACCTGCCTTGCCTCCTGCCTTGTCACCTGCCCTTTCACCTGCCTCCTGCCTTGTCACCTTCCCTATTGCCTGCCTCCTGTCTTGTCGCCTGCCACCTGCCCTGTCGCCTGCCTCCTGCCCTGTCGCCTGCCACCTGCCCTGCCTCCTGCCCTGCCTGACTGTACATACACTATGACAATATTGCGCTTACACAGACGCTGCACACCTGGTTCCCGGCTCTGGATATCTGGGAAGCGTCTGTTCAGATCTCGGCCCAATTTACCTCATTAAACAATGAACTAACGAGACCAGAGCAGGGACACTGCGGCCAGTAGAGGCGGCGGCCGGGCAGAGGAGAGATCCAGCGGGCGACAACACTGCCCATTTACCCCCAGAGTGCTGAGAAGACGCGATCTATCCACAGTGTACCCCGCAGTCACAGGGGCGTTGTTCACACTGGACCGTTCTTCTCCAGCCCCATACATATGAGCGATCCTCCCTAGGGGCCGCGCGGGCCAGCAGTTTCCAGCTGTGTCGGCCTCGTACACGTCCATCACTCTGTCCCTATGGATGGATGTTCCCTGACAGCTGCGCTCGTCCATCATCCCCCTGTGCAGCCGCTGGCAGGTCAGCCCGGTGCTGTCAGTGGTTTCCTGTGGGCGGCTGTCACATTCCATCCTTATACCCGCGTCCCCATCACGTGTCAGGGCGAAGTTTGGGCTTTGTGTGGACCTGTGGCCCTATGTCCAGATAAGAATGGCAGAACAGATGTTCAGTGTGGGGAGGGCCGAGCCTCGGGGCCCGATCTTCACCGCCCGTCATCTGTGGGTCATGTCTGCTAAATGAGGCGGCGTCCACATAATGTATCAGGGAGGAAGGGGAACAGGCAAAAGCTCCTTATACCCCCAAACATTACCGCCCCTGGTAGCCCTATGATCCCTGATGTGACACTGTGTGGCCCTGTGATCCCTGACCGTGAGGCTGTGTGGCCCTGTGATCCCTGACTGTGAGGCTGTGTGGCCCTAATATCCCTGACCGGGAGGCTGTGTGGCCCTAATATCCCTGACCGGGAGACTGTGTGGCCCTGTGATCCCTGACCAGGAGGCTGTGTGGCCCTAATATCCCTGACCGTGAGGCTGTGTGGCCCTAATATCCCTGACCGTGAGGCTGTGTAGCCCTAATATCCCTGACCGCGAGGCTGTGTGGCCCTAATATCGCTGACCGGGAGGCTGTGTGGCCCTAATATCCCTGACCGGGAGGCTGTGTGGCCCTATGATCCCCGACCGGGAGGCTGTGTGGCCCTGTGATCCCTGACCGTGAGGCTGTGTGGCCCTAATATCCCCGACCGTGAGGCTGTGTGGCCCTATGATCTCTGACTGGGAGGCTGTGTGGCCCTATGATCCCTGACCGCGAGGCTGTGTGGCCCTAATATCGCTGACCGGGAGGCTGTGTGGCCCTATGATCCCTGACTGTGAGGCTGTGTGGCCCTAATATCCCTGACCGGGAGGCTGTGTGGCCCTAATATCCCCGACCGGGAGGCTGTGTGGCCCTGTGATCCCTGACCGTGAGGCTGTGTGGCCCTATGATCCCTGACCGTGAGACTGTGTGGCCCTAATATCCCTGACCGTGAGGCTGTGTGGCCCTAATATCCCTGACCGTGAGGCTGTGTGGCCCTATGATCCCTGACCGTGAGGCTGTGTGGCCCTGTGATCCCTGACCGTGAGGCTGTGTGGCCCTATGATCCCTGACCGTGAGGCTGTGTGGCCCTAATATCCCTGACCGTGAGGCTGTGTGGCCCTATGATCCCTGACCATGGGACTGTGTGACCCTAATATCCCTGACCGTGAGGCTGTGTGGCCCTAATATCCCTGATTGTGAGGCTGTGTGGCCCCATGATCCCTGATACAGTAGGTGAGGATAGAGCTGGTCATGCAGCGGTTTGGTCGATCGGTGGTTACTGCAGGTTGTAGGCTTGTCGGAAGAGGTGGGTCTTCAGGTTCTTTTTGAAGGTTTCGATGGTAGGCGAGAGTCTGATATGTTGTGGTAGAGAGTTCCAGAGTAGGGGTGATACGCGAGAGAAATCTTGTATACGATTGTGGGAAGAGGAGATAAGAGGGGAGTAGAGTAGGAGATCTTGTGAGGATCGGAGGTTGCGTGTAGGTAAGTACCGGGAGACGAGGTCACAGATGTATGGAGGAGACAGGTTGTGGATGGCTTTGTACGTCATGGTTAGGGTTTTGTACTGGAGTCTCTGGGTAATGGGGAGCCAGTGCAGGGATTGACAGAGGGGAGAGGCCGGGGAATAGCGGGGGGACAGGTGGATTAGTCGGGCAGCAGAGTTTAGAATAGATTGGAGGGGTGCGAGCGTGTTAGAGGGGAGGCCACAGAGCAGGAGGTTGCAGTAGTCAAGGCGGGAGATGATGAGGGCATGCACTAGGGTCTTTGCAGATTCTTGGTTGAGGAATGTACGGATCCGTGAAATATTTTTGAGTTGAAGGCGGCAGGAAGTGGAAAGGGCTTGGATATGTGGTTTGAAGGAGAGATCAGCGTCAAGGATTACCCCGAGGCAGCGAGCTTGTGGGACTGGGGAGAGTGGGCAGCCGTTTACTGTAATGGATAGGTTCGTTGGGGGGTCGCGTGAGATGGGGGAAAGATGATGAATTCTGACCTGGAGGCTGTGTGGCCCTATTATCCCTGACTGTGACACTGTGTGGCCCTATGATCCCTGACCGTGAGGCTGTGTGGCCCTATAATCCCTGACATTGAGGCTGTGTGGCCCTACAACTGTACAGTACAGTGGGGTAGATGCTTCTGAAGCTCGGGTATGATGTGTATAATGTCTCATGATTATTACCACGTTGTCCCTGAAATCTCCGTTATCCTTCCATATACAGTATCACCACATTAGTGCAGCGCCCCCTGGTGGCCACAACCTGCATGACCCCTTGGTGGCCACAACCTGCAGCGCCCCCTGGTGGCCACAACCTGCAGCGCCCCCTGGTGGCTACATCCCGCATGGCCCCTTGGTGGCCACATCCCACAGCTCCCCCTGGTGGCCACATCCCACAGCTCCCCCTGGTGGCCACATCCCACAGCTCCCCCTGGTGGCCACATCCCGCTGCTCCCCCTGGTGGCCACATCCCACAGCTCCCCCTGGTGGCCACATCCCACAGCTCCCCCTGGTGGTCACATCCCACAGCTCCCCCTGGTGACCACATCCCGCAGCGCCCCCTGGTGGCCACATCCCGCAGCGCCCCTTGGTGGCCACATCCCGCAGCTCCCCCTGGTGGCCACATCCCGCAGCGTCCCCTGGTGGCCACATCATGCATGGCCTCTTGGTGGTCACATCCCGCAGCCTCCCCTAGTGGCCACATCCCGCAGCGCCCCCTGGTGGCCACATCCCGCAGCGCCCCCTGGTGGCCACATCCCGCAGCGCTCCCTGGTGGTCACAACATGCAGCGCCCCCTGGTGGCCACATCCCGCAGCGCCCCCTGGTGGCCGCATCCCGCAGCGCCCCCTGGTGGCCGCATCTCGCAGCGCCCCCTGGTGGCCCCATCCCGCAGCGCCCCCTGGTGGCCACATCCCGCAGCGCCCCCTCGTGGCCACATCCCGCAGCGTCCCCTGGTGGCCACATCCCGCAGCGCCCTCTGGTGGCCACATCCCGCAGCGCCCCCTGGTGGCCACATCCCGCAGCGTCCCCTGGTGGCCACATCCCGCAGCGCCCCCTGGTGGCCACATCCCGCAGCGCCCCCTGGTGGCCACATCCCGCAGCGCCCCCTGGTGGCCACATCCCGCAGCGCCCCCTGGTGGCCACATCCCGCAGCGCCCCCTGGTGGCCACATCCCGCAGCTCCCCCTGGTGGCCACATCCCCCAGCTCCCCCTGGTGGCCACATCCCGCAGCGCCCCCTGGTGGCCACATCCCGCAGCTCCCCCTGGTGGCCCCATCCCGCAGCTCCCCCTGGTGGCCCCATCCCGCAGCGCCCCCTGGTGGCCACATCCCGCAGCGCCCCCTGGTGGCCACATCCCGCAGCGCCCCCTGGTGGCCACATCCCGCAGCTCCCCCTGGTGGCCCCATCCCGCAGCTCCCCCTGGTGGCCCCATCCCGCAGCGCCCCCTGGTGGCCACATCCCGCAGCGCCCCCTGGTGGCCACATCCCGCAGCGTCCCCTGGTGGCCACATCCCGCAGCGTCCCCTGGTGGCCACATCCCGCAGCGCCCCCTGGTGGCCACATCCCGCAGCTCCCCCTGGTGGCCACATCCCGCAGCTCCCCCTGGTGGCCACATCCCGCAGCTCCCCCTGGTGGCCCCATCCCGCAGCGCCCCCTGGTGGCCGCATCCCGCAGCGCCCCCTGGTGGCCGCATCCCGCAGCGCCCCCTGGTGGCCGCATCTCGCAGCGCCCCCTGGTGGCCCCATCCCGCAGCTCCCCCTGGTGGCCACATCCCGCAGCGCCCCCTGGTGGCCACATCCCGCAGCGCCCCCTGGTGGCCACATCCCGCAGCTCCCCCTGGTGGCCACATCCCGCAGCTCCCCCTGGTGGCCACATCCCGCAGCACCCCCTGGTGGCCACATCCCGCAGCGCCCCCTGGTGGCCACATCCCGCAGCGCCCCCTGGTGGCCACATCCCGCAGCGTCCCCTGGTGGCCACATCATGCATGGCCTCTTGGTGGCCACATCCCGCAGCTCCCCCTGGTGGCCACATCCCGCAGCTCCCCCTGGTGGCCACATCCCGCAGCGCCCCCTGGTGGCCACATCCCGCAGCGCCCCCTGGTGGCCACATCCCGCAGCGCCCCCTGGTGGCCACATCCCGCAGCGTCCCCTTGGTGGCCACATCATGCATGGCCTCTTGGTGGCCACATCCCGCAGCTCCCCCTGGTGGCCACATCCCGCAGCTCCCCCTGGTGGCCACATCCCGCAGCGCCCCCTGGTGGCCACATCCCGCAGCGCCCCTTGGTGGCCACATCCCGCAGCGCCCCCTGGTGGCCACATCCCGCAGCGCCCCCTGGTGGCCACATCCCGCAGCGTCCCCTTGGTGGCCACATCATGCATGGCCTCTTGGTGGCCACATCCCGCAGCTCCCCCTGGTGGCCACATCCCGCAGCTCCCCCTGGTGGCCACATCCCGCAGCGTCCCCTGGTGGCCACATCATGCATGGCCTCTTGGTGGCCACATCCCGCAGCGCCCCCTGGTGGCCACATCATGCATGGCCTCTTGGTGGTCACATCCCGCAGCGCCCCCTGGTGGCCACATCCCGCAGCGCCCCCTGGTGGCCACAGCCCACAGCTCAGTTTCTTGTTCCTTCCTCATTTCTTGCAGTTTATTACCGAGCTCTGGTGAACTTCACTACATCCATCGAGTACACACCGGACCTGGACAATGTGTCTTCAGATCAGTTTCGGGATTTGTCAGAGGCCATCGTGGACACGGTGAGGTGACGCTACGTGCAGTGCCTTGTGTTCACCATTGCCTGTCTATTTCTGTCAGTGCATGGCAATGACTCCTGGCACCACCACTGACAGGCGTCGCCGCTCCTCAGCCATAGCGCATACTAATGGATCATCTGTTCCTTTATTTTCTAGCTTGAGTCAGAATATTACAAAATTCCTGGCGAGCAAATGGTTAACGTTGTATATGTCAAGTAAGTGGTGTATACGGCCGCTGTGGGCACATTTATCCCATATATCTCATATGTCCTCTGCGGGGCCGTGCGTGTCCTCCCTGGGGCTGTGCGTGTCCTCCTCGGGGTTGTGCGTGTCCTCCTCGGGGCTGTGCGTGTCCTCCGCGGGGCTGTGCGTGTCCTCCGCGGGGCTGTGCGTGTCCTCCTCGGGGTTGTGCGTGTCCTCCCTGGGGCTGTGCGTGTCCTCCTCGGGGTTGTGCGTGTCCTCCCTGGGGCTGTGCGTGTCCTCCTTGGGGTTGTGCGTGTCCTCCCTGGGGCTGTGCGTGTCCTCCTCGGGGTTGTGCGTGTCCTCCTCGGGGCTGTGCGTGTCCTCCGCGGGGCTGTGCGTGTCCTCCGCGGGGCTGTGCGTGTCCTCCGCGGGGCTGTGCGTGTCCTCCGCGGGGCTGTGCGTGTCCTCCGCGGGGCTGTGCGTGTCCTCCGCGGGGCTGTGCGTGTCCTCCGCGGGGCTGTGCGTGTCCTCCGCGGGGCTGTGCGTGTCCTCCGCGGGGCTGTGCGTGTCCTCCGCGGGGCTGTGCGTGTCCTCCGCGGGGCTGTGCGTGTCCTCCGCGGGGCTGTGCGTGTCCTCCACGGGGCTGTGCGTGTCCTCCTTGCCGTGTGTCTCCTGGGCTGTACATACCCCCTGCACCAGCAGCCCCCCACACTATCCCTTGCATTTTTTTGCCCTGTATATCTGCTCTGACTTCGCTGTGGCCCCTCGTGGTCCTTTCTCTTTTCTCTTCGGTCTCCACAGGGTCATTGATAATTTTGTGTTTGTGGAACTGGATGTTGGATCTGAAGGTAATGAGAACGATGCAGAGATCCGCCAGGTGCTGCACTCCGTCATTGCCAGTGGTTCCATCGCCAGTTACGTCACCTCCACCCAAGGCTTCCAGTTCCGTCGTCTTGGAGCCGGTAAGTGTCCCTCATCCGTGACATTGAGAGGAGAATGAGTATATAGCGTATACTGCAGGTCATAATGTATAGAGCCACTGATGTACAATATCCTCCTGCGCTCGGACGCCGTCTCCTCCTGCGCTCGGAAGCCGTTTCGTCCTGCGCTCGTACGTCGTCTGGTCCTGTGCTTGTACGCCATTTCGTTCTTCTCTCGTACGCCGTCTCCTCTTGCGCTCGGACGCCGTCTCCTCCTGCGCTCGGACGCCGTCTCCTCCTGCGCTCGGACGCCGTCTCCTCCTGCGCTCGGACGCCGTCTCCTCCTGCGCTCGGACGCCGTCTCCTCCTGCGCTCGGACGCCGTCTCCTCCTGCGCTCGGACGCCGTCTCCTCCTGCGCTCGGACGCCGTCTCCTCCTGCGCTCGGACGCCGTCTCCTCCTGCGCTCGGACGCCGTCTCCTCCTGCGCTCGGACGCCGTCTCCTCCTGCGCTCGGACGCCGTCTCCTCCTGCGCTCGGACGCCGTCTCCTCCTGCACCCCTACTTTCCTGCGCTCGGATGCCATCTCCTCCTGCACCTTGTAAAGCTGCAGTAGCATCGTACGCAGTGAAGAAGCAGTGACAATGTACAATATCCTCCTGTGCTCGGACGCCGTCTCCTCCTGTGCTCGGAAGCCGTTTCGTCCTGCGCTCGGAAGCGGTCTCGTCCTGCGCTCGTACGCCGTCTGGTCCTGTGCTTGTACGCCATTTCGTTCTTCTCTCGTACGCCGTCTCGTCCTGCGCTCGGACGCCGTCTCCTCCTGCGCTCGGACGCCGTCTCCTCCTGTGCTCGGAAGCTGTCTCGTCCTGCGCTCGGACGCCGTCTCCTCCTGCGCTCGGACGCCGTCTCCTCCTGCGCTCGGACGCCGTCTCCTCCTGCGCTCGGACGCCGTCTCCTCCTGCGCTCGGACGCCGTCTCCTCCTGCGCTCGGACGCCGTCTCCTCCTGCGCTCGGACGCCGTCTCCTCCTGCGCTCGGACGCCGTCTCCTCCTGCGCTCGGACGCCGTCTCCTCCTGCGCTCGGACGCCGTCTCCTCCTGCGCTCGGACGCCGTCTCCTCCTGCGCTCGGACGCCGTCTCCTCCTGCGCGCCGACGCCGTCTCCTCCTGCGCGCCGACGCCGTCTCCTCCTGCGCTCGTACTCTCCTGGACCCTTACGCCATCTCCTCCTGCACCCCTACTTTCCTGCGCTCGGATGCCATCTCCTCCTGCACCTTGTAAAGCTGCAGCAGCTTCGTACGCAGTGAAGAAGCAGTGACAATGTACAATATCCTCCTGTGCTCGGACGCCGTCTCCTCCTGCGCTCGGACGCCGTCTCCTCCTGCGCGCCGACGCCGTCTCCTCCTGCGCGCCGACGCCGTCTCCTCCTGCGCTCGTACTCTCCTGGACCCTTACGCCATCTCCTCCTGCACCCCTACTTTCCTGCGCTCGGATGCCATCTCCTCCTGCACCTTGTAAAGCTGCAGCAGCTTCGTACGCAGTGAAGAAGCAGTGACAATGTACAATATCCTCCTGCGCTCGGATGCCATCTCCTCCTGCACCTTGTAAAGCTGCAGCAGCTTCGTACGCAGTGAAGAAGCAGTGACCCACAAATTCAAACACAAAAGTCTCTTTAATGTGTTTCTTCACAGCATTAAAGTCCAGTTCACATAAATGCATGTAACTTCAGTGGATATTATCAGTGACCAGTTTACACCAGTTCAAAGCAATACATATCACATGGCTTTAGATTTGCGGTCCCTAAACAGGCCAGACTTCCCTTGTCCAGTTTCCCTGGGCGACCGCACGCCATATTACAGTCTCTATACGTCTCCATACACACAGCCTCATATGTTGCAGACACTACACACGCCAGCCCTCCTCTGACTAGTTCTCGTGGGTGTCCTGCATCGCTGTATCAGTCTATTTACTCACACAGCCGTACACAGTTCAGGATATCCTCCGGCTAGCAGCCGGGCACAATATCCACCTGTTTGCAATCGTTGCACATGCTAGTCCTCTTTCGGGTACAGGACATCCACCTCCGGGCACAGGACTGTCCACATCCGACTCCTACGGGCACAGGACATCCACCTCCGGGCACAGGACTGTCCACATCCGAGACCAGTACCATGGACGACTTGCATCTCTGTGTACGCTGCGGGTGCCAGGCTATTCAGCTGCCCTGGGTGCTGGGTCTGCTGGCCTCCATGCATTCTGCAGACCAGCACACACCAGACTGACACTGACGTGCACCTCACACACCTGACACACCCATACCCCTTACTGCAGGTTTTTTAAACACAGACAAACCTGTGGCCTTCAGCCACCTGGAAAACCTGGACCGCAGATCCGTGACTCTCATGCACACCTATGGACTTCATCCGTCTGCATGCACATTCTGGGGAGAACAAACAGCGCCCCCTAGCTGTATCAGAGGCCACAGCCTCACAACCTGTACTTTCCTGCACCCTTACGCCGTCTCCTCCTGCACTCGTGCGCTGTCCTCTACTGCACTCATGTGCCGTATTATCCTGCATTCGTACACCATATCTCTCGGGGCTCATGTGCTCCCATTGTCTCTGCCCTCGGTCCCTCGGTTCTTCATCTTCTCTCTCACAGTCTGTGAAGTCTGAACTTTTCTTTTGTTCCAGCACAAACCCCTCCATCTGTGGTTGGGGTGGAGATGACAGGTAAGATGCTTGCGCTGTGCTGTGGGTGCACGCCGTTGTCTCCATTGCATCTTTTTCCATTTTTTATGTTTTCCAGTATTTTCTCTCCTGGCGCTCTCCCTGTCTGACACTCTCTGGCGCGCTCTCTCTGTCCCTTGGCATGCTTTCTCTCTCCCCTTGTGCCCTCTCCATATTCCTGGTAAACTCTCGCCGGGTTCTTGCACACATCGATCTCCCTGTCCCCGGCATGAGCTTTTTCTCTTTCTCCCTTGTGCGCTCTAGCTGGCCCTTGTATTGTACTCTATTCCTGTCCCCTGACTCTCTTTCCCCATTCCCTGGCATACGCTTTCATTCTCCCCAGCATGCTCTATCCCTGTCTCCTGGCGTGCTCTCTCCCCAGCATGATCTCTCCTTCTTCCCATGTCTCCTGATGCGCTCTCCCACAGCACGCTCACTCTCCTTAGCACGCTTTCTCCATGTCTCCTGGCCTGTCCTCTCCCTTAGTGCTCTCCCCAAGCACACGTTCTCCCTCTCTACATGTTTCTTGGGGCACTCTCTCCCCAACATACTCTCGCTATATCTCCTGGTGTGTTCTATCCTCGGCACGCTTTCTTTATTCTATGTCTCCTGGCGTGCTCTCTCCCTCTTGCCATGTCTCCTGGTGCGCTATATCCCCACAACACTCTCTTTATGTCTCCTGGGGCTCTCTCCCACTACAATCTCTCTTCATGTCCCATGGCACTAGCTCTCACATGGCACATTCTCTCTCTCTCCTGGCACACTCGCTCCATGTCTCCTGGCTCTCTCTCCCCTGGCACGCTCGCTCCATGTCTCCTGGCTTGCTTTCCCCTGGCACACTCTCCATGTCTCCTAACTCACTCTCCCCCGGCACGCTCGCTCCATGTCGCCCTGTCCCCCGGCACACTCGCTCCATGTGTCCTGGCTCTCCCCTGGCACGCTCGCTCCATGTCTCCTGGCTTGCTCTCTCCTGTCACGCTCGCTCCATGTCGACCTCTCACCCCGGCACACTCTGCATGTCTCCTGGCTCGCTCTCTCCTGGCATGCTTGCTCCTTGTCTCCTGCCTTGCTTTCCCCCAGCATACTCTCTCCATGACTCCTGTCTTGCTCTCTCCTGGCATGCTTGCTCCATGTGACCTGCCTTGCTTTCCTCCGTCACACTCTCAATGTCTCCTGACTCACTCTCACCTGTCATGCTTGCTCCATGTCGCCCTCTCCCCCCGGCACACTCTGTCCATGTCTACTGGCTCGCTCTTCCCCGGGACACTAGCTCCATGTCTCCTGGCTCTCTCTTCCCCGGCACGCTCGCTCTCCTCTTTCATGCTTGCTCCATGTTGCCCTCTCACCCCGGCACACTCTCTCCATGTCTCCTGGCTCTCTCCTGGCACGCTCGCTCCATGTCTCCTGGCTTGCTTTCCCCTGGCACACTCTCTCTCTCCTGTCACGCTCGCTCCATGTCGACCTCTCACCCCGGCACACTCTGCATGTCTCCTGGCTCGCTCTCTCCTGGCATGCTTGCTCCTTGTCTCCTGCCTTGCTTTCCCCCAGCATACTCTCTCCATGACTCCTGTCTTGCTCTCTCCTGGCATGCTCGCTCCATGTGACCTGCCTTGCTTTCCTCCGTCACACTCTCAATGTCTCCTGACTCACTCTCACCTGTCATGCTTGCTCCATGTCGCCCTCTCACCCCGTCACGCTCTCTCCATGTCTCCTGGCTTGCTTTCCCCTGGCACGCTCTCTCCATGTCTCCTGGCTCTCTCTTCCCCCAACACGCTCTCTCCATGTCTCCTGACTCGCTCTCCCCCGGCATGCTCACTCTATGTCGCCTTCTCACCCCAGCACACTCTCTTCATGTCTCCTGACTCACTCTCCCCTGGCACACTCGCTTCATGTCGCCCTCTCCCCCCGTCACAGTCGCTCCATGTCTCCTGGCATTCTCTCCCCCGACACACACGCTCCATGTCTCCCAACTCACTCTTCCCTGGCACACTCTCTCCATGTCTCCAGGCTCTTTTTCCCCCAGCACGCTCGCTCCCTGTCTGCTGGCTCGCTGTCCCCTGTGACGCTCTCTCTATGTCGCCCCTTCACCCCGGCACAGTCTCCCCATGTCTCCTGGCTCACTCTCTTCTGGCACATTCGCTCCATGTCTCCTGGCTCTCTCTTCCCCGGCACGCTCTCTCCATGTCTCATGGCTCGCTGTCCCCTGTCACGCTCGCTCTATGTCGCCCTCTCACCCCGGCACACTCTCTCTCTGTCTCCTGGCACGCTCGCTCCATGTCTCCTGGCTCGCTGTCCCCTGTCACGCTCTCTCTATGTCTCCCTCTCACCCCGGCACACTCTCTCCATGTCTCCTGAATCGCTGTCTCCTGGCACGCTCCATGTCTCCTGGCTCGCTGTCCCCTGTCCCGCTCGCTCTATGTCTCCCTCCCACCCCGGCACACTCTCTCCATGTCTCCTGGCTCGCTGTCCCCTGTCCCGCTCGCTCTATGTCTCCCTCTCACCCCGGCACACTCTCTCGCTGTCTCCTGGCAGGCTCTCTCCATGTCTCATGGCGCTCTTTCTCCATGGCACACACTCTCCCTGTCTCCTGGCTTGCTGTCCCCTGTCCCGCTCGCTCTATGTCGCCCTCCCACCCCGGCACACACTCTCCCTGTCTCCTGGCTCGCTGTCCCCTGTCCCGCTCGCTCTATGTCGCCCTCCCACCCCGGCACACACTCTCCCTGTCTCCTGGCTCGCTGTCCCCTGTCCCGCTCGCTCTATGTCTCCCTCTCACCCCGGCACACTCTCTCGCTGTCTCCTGGCAGGCTCTCTCCATGTCTCATGGCGCTCTTTCTCCATGGCACGCTCTCTCCCTGTCTCCTGGCTCGCTGTCCCCTGTCATGCTCTCTGTCTCCTGGCACGCTCTCTCCCTGTCTCCTGGCTCGCTGTCCCCTGTCCCGCTCGCTCTGTCGCCCTCCCACCCCGGCACACACTCTCCCTGTCTCCTGGCGCGCTGTCCCCTGTCCCGCTCGCTCTATGTCTCCCTCCCACCCCGGCACACTCTCTCCATGTCTCCTGAATCGCTGTCTCCTGGCACGCTCCATGTCTCCTGGCTCGCTATCCCCTGTCCCGCTTGCTCTATGTCTCCCTCTCACCCCGGCACACTCTCTCGCTGTCTCCTGGCAGGCTCTCTCCATGTCTCATGGCGCTCTTTCTCCATGGCACACACTCTCCCTGTCTCCTGGCTCGCTGTCCCCTGTCCCGCTCGCTCTATGTCGCCCTCCCACCCCGGCACACACTCTCCCTGTCTCCTGGCTCGCTGTCCCCTGTCCCGCTCGCTCTATGTCTCCCTCTCACCCCGGCACACTCTCTCGCTGTCTCCTGGCAGGCTCTCTCCATGTCTCATGGCGCTCTTTCTCCATGGCACGCTCTCTCCCTGTCTCCTGGCTCGCTGTCCCCTGTCCCGCTCGCTCTATGTCTCCCTCTCACCCCGGCACACTCTCTCCATGTCTCCTGAATCGCTGTCTCCTGGCATGCTCTCTCCCTGTCTCCTGGCTCGCTGTCCCCTGTCCCGCTCGCTCTATGTCTCCCTCCCACCCCGGCACACTCTCTCCATGTCTCCTGAATCGCTGTCTCCTGGCATGCTCTCTCCCTGTCTCCTGGCTCGCTGTCCCCTGTCCCGCTCGCTCTATGTCGCCCTCCCACCCCGGCACGCTCTCTCTCTGTCTCCTGGCACGCTCTCTCTCTGTCTCCTGGCACGCTCTCTCCCTGTCTCCTGGCGCTCTTTCTCCATGGCACGCTCTCTCCCTGTCTCCTGGCTCGCTGTCCCCTGTCATGCTCTCTCTCTGTCTCCTGGCACGCTCTCTCCCTGTCTCCTGGCGCTCTTTCTCCATGGCACGCTCTCTCCCTGTCTCCTGGCTCGCTGTCCCCTGTCATGCTCTCTCTCTGTCTCCTGGCACGCTCTCTCCCTGTCTCCTGGCGCTCTTTCTCCATGGCACGCTCTCTCCCTGTCTCCTGGCTCGCTGTCCCCTGTCATGCTCTCTCCCTGTCTCCTGGCTCGCTGTCCCCTGTCCCGCTCGCTCTATGTCGCCCTCCCACCCCGGCACGCTCTCTCTCTGTCTCCTGGCGCTCTTTCTCCATGGCACGCTCTCTCCCTGTCTCCTGGCGCTCTTTCTCCATGGCACGCTCTCTCCCTGTCTCCTGGCGCTTGCTCGTCACATTGAGTGTTTGCGAGCTATAATCGATCCTTCTGTGTCTTTTCTCCTCTGAAGGAAGTGGAATTTGTGCATATTAAACAGTTCTGCAATTTTCTATTAGTCACAAAGTGAAATGCAAATTCTATGTCCAAGATCTCTTCTTCTTGCTGTCAATGAATCCGTACATTGTAAATGAGCTTTGTGTCCTGATCAGAAAGCAGAGGATGTGATCACTGACCTCAGCAGACTCATGGTGACCATCGCTGCGGAGGTCTATGATTGGCTGCAGTGGTCTCATGCTGGCAGTGTTAAACTTAGTCACTGCAGTACATCTTTGCGGGACCCCCAGAGTAGCGGCGCCAGAGCAGAGGGGAAGTATAACTTGTTTTATCAAACCTTGTGTCTCCTAGAGGTGATGGAGCTGAGGGTGTGCTGGTCCTCAGACTCGTGAGCCCCCTGGCCCATCTCTGAGACGCCTGCTCTGTGTCATCCCTGTATTCATACCCAGTCTGTACAGAGCAGACGTGCACACGGCTGTGCTCCCCTGGAGTTCCCACCATGTGTGATACGTCCTCTCCTCTCTCTGCAGTCACACCTTCACCTCGCTCCTGCTCCACCGAGGAGTTCACCTGTAATAATGGCGAGTGCATCCCGCTAGAATTCCAGTGCGATCAGCGCCACGACTGCCGCGACATGTCAGACGAGAAGGATTGTGGTGAGTGAATGGGTCCACAAGCTGAGGTCCCAGGTCTTATCCGGTGCCCGGACAGATCCATAGAGCAGAGGTCCCAGGTCTTATCCGGTGCCCGGACAGATCCATAGAACAGAGGTCCCAGGTCTTATCCGGTGCCCGGACAGATCCATAGAGCAGAGGTCCCAGGTCTTATCCGGTGCCCGGACAGATCCATAGAGCAGAGGTCCCAGGTCTTATCCGGTGCCCGGACAGATCCATAGAACAGAGGTCCCAGGTCTTATCCGGTGCCCGGACAGATCCATAGAGCAGAGGTCCCAGGTCTTATCCGGTGCCCGGACAGATCCATAGAACAGAGGTCCCAGGTCTTATCCGGTGCCCGGACAGATCCATAGAGCAGAGGTCCCAGGTCTTATCCGGTGCCCGGACAGATCCATAGAACAGAGGTCCCAGGTCTTATCCGGTGCCCGGACAGATCCATAGAGCAGAGGTCCCAGGTCTTATCCGGTGCCCGGACAGATCCATAGAACAGAGGTTCCAGGTCTTATCTGGTGCCCGGACAGATCCATAGAACAGAGGTTCCAGGTCTTATCTGGTGCCCGGACAGATCCATAGAGCAGAGGTTCCAGGTCTTATCCGGTGCCCGGACAGATCCATAGAACAGAGGTTCCAGGTCTTATCCGGTGCCCGGACAGATCCATAGAACAGAGGTTCCAGGTCTTATCCGGTGCCCGGACAGATCCATAGAACAGAGGTTCCAGGTCTTATCCGGTGCCCGGACAGATCCATAGAGCAGAGGTCCCAGGTCTTATCCGGTGCCCGGACAGATCCATAGAACAGAGGTTCCAGGTCTTATCCGGTGCCCGGACAGATCCATAGAGCAGAGGTTCCAGGTCTTATCTGGTGCCCGGACAGATCCATAGAGCAGAGGTCCCAGGTCTTATCCGGTGCCCGGACAGATCCATAGAACAGAGGTTCCAGGTCTTATCCGGTGCCCGGACAGATCCATAGAGCAGAGGTTCCAGGTCTTATCCGGTGCCCGGACAGATCCATAGAGCAGAGGTCCCAGGTCTTATCCGGTGCCCGGACAGATCCATAGAACAGAGGTTCCAGGTCTTATCCGGTGCCCGGACAGATCCATAGAACAGAGGTTCCAGGTCTTATCCGGTGCCCGGACAGATCCATAGAGCAGAGGTCCCAGGTCTTATCCGGTGCCCGGACAGATCCATAGAGCAGAGGTCCCAGGTCTTATCCGGTGCCCGGACAGATCCATAGAACAGAGGTCCCAGGTCTTATCTGGTGCCCGGACAGATCCATAGAGCAGAGGTTCCAGGTCTTATCCGGTGCCCGGACAGATCCATAGAACAGAGGTTCCAGGTCTTATCCGGTGCCCGGACAGATCCATAGAGCAGAGGTCCCAGGTCTTATCCGGTGCCCGGACAGATCCATAGAACAGAGGTTCCAGGTCTTATCCGGTGCCCGGACAGATCCATAGAACAGAGGTTCCAGGTCTTTTCCGGTGCCCGGACAGATCCATAGAACAGAGGTTCCAGGTCTTATCCGGTGCCCGGACAGATCCATAGAGCAGAGGTCCCAGGTCTTATCCGGTGCCCGGACAGATCCATAGAACAGAGGTTCCAGGTCTTATCTGGTGCCCGGACAGATCCATAGAACAGAGGTTCCAGGTCTTATCCGGTGCCCGGACAGATCCATAGAGCAGAGGTTCCAGGTCTTATCTGGTGCCCGGACAGATCCATAGAACAGAGGTTCCAGGTCTTATCCGGTGCCCGGACAGATCCATAGAGCAGAGGTTCCAGGTCTTATCTGGTGCCCGGACAGATCCATAGAACAGAGGTTCCAGGTCTTATCTGGTGCCCGGACAGATCCATAGAACAGAGGTTCCAGGTCTTATCTGGTGCCCGGACAGATCCATAGAACAGAGGTTCCAGGTCTTATCTGGTGCCCGGACAGATCCATAGAACAGAGGTTCCAGGTCTTATCTGGTGCCCGGACAGATCCATAGAACAGAGGTTCCAGGTCTTATCCGGTTCCCGGACAGATCCATAGAACAGAGGTTCCAGGTCTTATCCGGTGCCCGGACAGATCCATAGAACAGAGGTTCCAGGTCTTATCTGGTGCCCGGACAGATCCATAGAACAGAGGTCCCAGGTCTTATCCGGTGCCCGGACAGATCCATAGAGCAGAGGTCCCAGGTCTTATCTGGTGCCCGGACAGATCCATAGAACAGAGGTTCCAGGTCTTATCCGGTGCCCGGACAGATCCATAGAACAGAGGTCCCAGGTCTTATCCGGTGCCCGGACAGATCCATAGAGCAGAGGTCCCAGGTCTTATCTGGTGCCCGGACAGATCCATAGAACAGAGGTTCCAGGTCTTATCCGGTGCCCGGACAGATCCATAGAGCAGAGGTCCCAGGTCTTATCTGGTGCCCGGACAGATCCATAGAACAGAGGTTCCAGGTCTTATCCGGTGCCCGGACAGATCCATAGAACAGAGGTTCCAGGTCTTATCTGGTGCCCGGACAGATCCATAGAACAGAGGTTCCAGGTCTTATCCGGTTCCCGGACAGATCCATAGAACAGAGGTTCCAGGTCTTATCTGGTGCCCGGACAGATCCATAGAACAGAGGTCCCAGGTCTTATCCGGTGCCCGGACAGATCCATAGAGCAGAGGTCCCAGGTCTTATCTGGTGCCCGGACAGATCCATAGAACAGAGGTTCCAGGTCTTATCCGGTGCCCGGACAGATCCATAGAGCAGAGGTCCCAGGTCTTATCTGGTGCCCGGACAGATCCATAGAACAGAGGTTCCAGGTCTTATCCGGTGCCCGGACAGATCCATAGAGCAGAGGTTCCAGGTCTTATCCGGTGCCCGGACAGATCCATAGAGCAGAGGTCCCAGGTCTTATCTGGTGCCCGGACAGATCCATAGAACAGAGGTTCCAGGTCTTATCTGGTGCCCGGACAGATCCATAGAGCAGAGGTCCCAGGTCTTATCCGGTGCCCGGACAGATCCATAGAACAGAGGTTCCAGGTCTTATCCGGTGCCCGGACAGATCCATAGAACAGAGGTTCCAGGTCTTATCTGGTGCCCGGACAGATCCATAGAACAGAGGTTCCAGGTCTTATCTGGTGCCCGGACAGATCCATAGAGCAGAGGTTCCAGGTCTTATCTGGTGCCCGGACAGATCCATAGAACAGAGGTTCCAGGTCTTATCCGGTGCCCGGACAGATCCATAGAGCAGAGGTTCCAGGTCTTATCCGGTGCCCGGACAGATCCATAGAGCAGAGGTCCCAGGTCTTATCTGGTGCCCGGACAGATCCATAGAACAGAGGTTCCAGGTCTTATCCGGTGCCCGGACAGATCCATAGAACAGAGGTTCCAGGTCTTATCTGGTGCCCGGACAGATCCATAGAACAGAGGTCCCAGGTCTTATCTGGTGCCCGGACAGATCCATAGAACAGAGGTTCCAGGTCTTATCTGGTGCCCGGACAGATCCATAGAGCAGAGGTCCCAGGTCTTATCCGGTGCCCGGACAGATCCATAGAACAGAGGTTCCAGGTCTTATCCGGTGCCCGGACAGATCCATAGAGCAGAGGTCCCAGGTCTTATCTGGTGCCCGGACAGATCCATAGAACAGAGGTTCCAGGTCTTATCCGGTGCCCGGACAGATCCATAGAGCAGAGGTCCCAGGTCTTATCTGGTGCCCGGACAGATCCATAGAACAGAGGTTCCAGGTCTTATCCGGTGCCCGGACAGATCCATAGAGCAGAGGTTCCAGGTCTTATCCGGTGCCCGGACAGATCCATAGAGCAGAGGTCCCAGGTCTTATCTGGTGCCCGGACAGATCCATAGAACAGAGGTTCCAGGTCTTATCTGGTGCCCGGACAGATCCATAGAGCAGAGGTCCCAGGTCTTATCCGGTGCCCGGACAGATCCATAGAACAGAGGTTCCAGGTCTTATCCGGTGCCCGGACAGATCCATAGAACAGAGGTTCCAGGTCTTATCTGGTGCCCGGACAGATCCATAGAACAGAGGTTCCAGGTCTTATCTGGTGCCCGGACAGATCCATAGAGCAGAGGTTCCAGGTCTTATCTGGTGCCCGGACAGATCCATAGAACAGAGGTTCCAGGTCTTATCCGGTGCCCGGACAGATCCATAGAACAGAGGTTCCAGGTCTTATCCGGTGCCCGGACAGATCCATAGAACAGAGGTTCCAGGTCTTATCTGGTGCCCGGACAGATCCATAGAACAGAGGTTCCAGGTCTTATCTGGTGCCCGGACAGATCCATAGAGCAGAGGTTCCAGGTCTTATCTGGTGCCCGGACAGATCCATAGAACAGAGGTTCCAGGTCTTATCTGGTGCCCGGACAGATCCATAGAACAGAGGTTCCAGGTCTTATCTGGTGCCCGGACAGATCCATAGAACAGAGGTTCCAGGTCTTATCCGGTGCCCGGACAGATCCATAGAGCAGAGGTCCCAGGTCTTATCCGGTGCCCGGACAGATCCATAGAACAGAGGTTCCAGGTCTTATCTGGTGCCCGGACAGATCCATAGAACAGAGGTTCCAGGTCTTATCTGGTGCCCGGACAGATCCATAGAGCAGAGGTCCCAGGTCTTATCTGGTGCCCGGACAGATCCATAGAACAGAGGTTCCAGGTCTTATCCGGTTCCCGGACAGATCCATAGAGCAGAGGTTCCAGGTCTTATCTGGTGCCCGGACAGATCCATAGAGCAGAGGTTCCAGGTCTTATCCGGTGCCCGGACAGATCCATAGAACAGAGGTTCCAGGTCTTATCCGGTGCCCGGACAGATCCATAGAGCAGAGGTTCCAGGTCTTATCCGGTGCCCGGACAGATCCATAGAGCAGAGGTTCCAGGTCTTATCTGGTGCCCGGACAGATCCATAGAGCAGAGGTCCCAGGTCTTATCCGGTGCCTGGACAGATCCATAGAACAGAGGTTCCAGGTCTTATCTGGTGCCCGGACAGATCCATAGAGCAGAGGTTCCAGGTCTTATCCGGTGCCCGGACAGATCCATAGAACAGAGGTTCCAGGTCTTATCCGGTGCCCGGACAGATCCATAGAACAGAGGTTCCAGGTCTTATCCGGTGCCCGGACAGATCCATAGAACAGAGGTTCCAGGTCTTATCTGGTGCCCGGACAGATCCATAGAACAGAGGTTCCAGGTCTTATCCGGTGCCCGGACAGATCCATAGAACAGAGGTCCCAGGTCTTATCCGGTGCCCGGACAGATCCATAGAACAGAGGTTCCAGGTCTTATCCGGTGCCCGGACAGATCCATAGAACAGAGGTCCCAGGTCTTATCTGGTGCCCGGACAGATCCATAGAACAGAGGTTCCAGGTCTTATCCGGTGCCCGGACAGATCCATAGAACAGAGGTTCCAGGTCTTATCTGGTGCCCGGACAGATCCATAAATCTGAGGACCAGGATCTTATCCTATGTTGGGACAGATTATTATTATTATTATTATTATTATTTTTATTATTATTATACATTTTTATAGCGCCATTTATTCCATGGAGCTTTACATGTGAATACGAGGCAAATATAGACAAATACAATAAACATGAGCAGATAACAAGGCACTAACAGGTACATAAGGAGGGAGGACCCTGCCTGCGAGGGCTCACAGTCTGCAGGGGATGAAACACTAGGAGGGGGTAGGGCAGGTTGCGTGGCGGTTCAGTAAGTTCAGGATCACTGCAGGTTGTAGGCTTGTCAGAAGAGATGGGTCTTCAGGTTCTTTTTGAAGGTTTCTATGGTAGGCGAGAGTCTGATATGTTGTGGTAGAGGGTTCCAGAGTATGGGGGAAGCACGGGAGAAATCTTGTATATGATTGTGGGAAGAGGAGATAAGAGGGGAGTAGAGTAGGAGATCTTGTGAGGATCGGAGGTTGTGTGTAGGTAAGTATCGGGAGACGAGGTCACAGATGTATGGAGGAGACAGGTTGTGGATGGCTTTGTACGTCATGGTTAGGGTTTTGTAGTGGAGTCTCTGGGTAATGGGGAGCCAGTGAAGGGATTGACAGAGGGGAGAAGCCGGGGAATAGCGGGGGGACAGGTGGATTAGTCGGGCAGCTGAGTTTAGAATAGATTGGAGGCGTGCGAGAGTGTTAGAGGCCACAGAGCAGGAGGTTACAGTAGTCGAGGCGGGAGATGATGAGGGCATGCACTAGCGTTTTTGCGGTGTCGCGGTCAAGGAAAGCACGGATCCGGGAAATATTTTTGAGTTTGAGACGGCAGGAGGAGGCAAGGGCTTGGATATGTGGCTTGAAAGATAGGGCAGAGTCGAGGATCACCCCGAGGCAACGGGTGTGTGGGACTGGGGATAGTGAGCAGCCATTGACATTGATGGATAGGTCTGGTGGAAGGGTAGAGTGAGATGGGGGAAAGATGATGAATTCTGTTTTGTCCATGTTCAGTTGTAGAAAGCGAGCAGAAAATAAGGCTGAAATAGCAGACAGACAGTGCGGGATTTTGGTAAGTAAGGAGGTGAGGTCAGGTCCGGAGAGGTAGATCTGCGTGTCATCAGCATAGAGATGGTACTGCATACCGTGGGATTCTATGAGCTGTCCCAGGCCGAAGGTGTAGATGGAGAAGAGCAGGGGCCCAGGGACTGAACCTTGCGGGTCTCCGACAGATAGGGGGCGAGGTGAGGAGGTGGTGTGTGAGTGGGAGACGCTGAATGTCCGGTCTGTCAGATATGACGAGATCCAGGATAGGGCCAAGTCTGTGATGCCAAGAGATGAGAGGGTCTGTAGTAATAGGGAATGGTCCACAGTGTCAAAGGCAGAGGACAGGTCGAGGAGAAGGAGGACAGAGTAGTGTCACTTGCTCTTGGCGGTTAATAGGTCATTGGTGACTTTAGGGCAGTTTCAGTGGAATGATGTGACCGGAAGCCAGATTGTAAGCGGTCAAAGAGGGAGCAGGAGGAGAGGTGGGAGGACAGTTCAAGATGGACGTGTTGTTCCAGCAATTTGGAGGCATAAGGTAGAAGAGATATCGGGTGATAGCTAGATACAGAGGATGGGTCAAGGGAGGGCTTTTTGAGGATGGGTGTGATCTTGGCATGCTTGAAGGATGAGGGGAAGACACCTGTTGTGAGTGAGAGGTTGAAGAGGTGTGATAAGGTACCTTCACACTGAACGATATCGCTAGCGATCCGTGACGTTGCAGCGTCCTGGATAACGATATCGTCCAGTGTGACAGGCAGCAGCGATCTGGATCCTGCTGTGCCATCGCTGGTCGGAGCAGAAAGTCCAGGACTTTATTTCGTCGCTGGACTCCCCGCAGACATCGCTGAATTGGCGTGTGTGACGCCGATTCAGCGATGTCTTCACTGGTAAACAGGGTAAACATCGGGTTACTAAGCGCAGGGCTGCGCTTAGTAACCCGATGTTTACCCTGGTTACCAGCGTAAACGTAAAAAAAAAAAAAACACTACATACTTACATTTCGGTGTCTGTCCCCCGGCGCTGTGCTTCCCTCTGCACTGTGAGCGCCGGCCGGCCGTAAAGCAGAGCACAGCAGTGACGTCACCGCTGTGCTTTACGGCTTGCCAGCGCTGACAGGGCAGGAAAGCACAGCGCCGGGGGACAGACACCGAAATGTAAGTATGTAGTGTTTTGTTTTTTTTTACGTTTACGCTGGTAACCAGGGTAAACATCGGGTTACTAAGCGCGGCCCTGCGCTTAGTAACCCGATGTTTACCCTGGTTACCGACATCGTTGGTCGCTGGAGAGCGGTCTGTGTGACAGCTCTCCAGCGACCACACAGCGACGCTGCAGCGATCGGCATCGTTGTCTAGATCGCTGCAGCGTCGCTAAATGTGACGGTACCTTAAGGGTTGGGATAAAGACCGTGGAAAGGTTAGGGATGAGGTGGGACGGGAGCGGGTCGAGCGTGCAGGTGGTGAGGTGTGATCTTGACAGGAGGGTGGAGAGCTGATCTTCTGTCATGGTGGAGAAGCTTGTTTTGGAGGAGCAGGGTTGAGCAGCTAAGAGGGGCAGATCCGTAAAACCAAGGTCCCAGGTCTTATCCGGTGCCCGGACAGATCCATAGAACAGAGGTTCCAGATCTTATCTGGTGCCAGGTCAGATCTATAAAGCAGAGGTTCTAGGTCTTTTCCGGTGACTGTAGAGATCTGTAAAGTTGAGGTTCTGGATCTTATGCGGTGCTGCACATGGATGGAGACCTGGAAATATCCCTTTTTGATGGCCTCCTGCACACTAATGGGAGCGCAGATCCATTCTCAACTGCATCATCTTTACTGGAGACCTGTGCAGCCTCTCCGGTGGTCCTCGTCGCCCTTTCAGCTGTACTTTGATCTGACGCCCCCATCTTCTCCCTGGCATATGATAGATGACATTTTTTTTCTCCAGTAACTGCAGAGTCTGGCGTCATTGGCCCATCTGTTACTGCAAGACCTGTAACAACACGGCGTCCGGCCACCACCCCGTATCCACCCATTTATACCAGACCCCCACTGATTGCCACTACGCCAATCAAGCCGTTTACCCCCAAGCCACCAATAGATGGTCCCCGCCAATGCCGGAGAGAAGAGGCGCGGTGTCCGAACGGACAGTGTATTCCTAGGGACTATCTGTGTGACGGAGAACGCGACTGTAAGGATGGCAGCGATGAACTCAACTGCGGTGAGTATGGGAAAATGGCCATAAACCACGCAGCACTACACATGTGAAAGTACAGGACCGCTCCTGATCTGGGGGTGCAGTATAAAAGAGGACACTATGCCCCAACGCTAGACATGTGACTGTACAGGACCGCTCCTGATCTGGGGGTGCACAATGAGGGAGGACACTACACGTGTGACTGTACAGGACCGCTCCTGATCTGGGGGTGCACAATGAGGGAGGACACTACATCCCAACGCTAGACATGTGGCAGTACAGGACTGTTCCTGACCTGGGGATGTGGTGTGAGGGAGGACACTACACGTGTGACTGTACAGGACCGCTCCTGATCTGGGGGTGCAGTATGAGAGAGGACACTACATCCCAACGCTAGACATGTGGCAGTACAGGACTGTTCCTGACCTGGGGATGTGGTGTGAGGGAGGACACTACACGTGTGACTGTACAGGACTGCTCCTGGTCGGGGTTCAAGTATGAGGGAGGACACTACATGTTTGTACAGGGCTGCTCCTGATCTGGGGGTGCAGTATGAGGGAGAAAACTACACGTGTGATTGTGCAGGACCGCTCCTGATCTGGGGGTGATATATGAGGGAGAACACTACACGTGTGACTGTACAGGACCGCTCCTGATCTGGGGGTGCACTATGAGGGAGGACACTACTCATGTGACTGTACAGGACTGCTCCTGATCTGGGGGTGCAGTATGAGGGAGGATACTACATGTGTGACTGTACAGGACCGCTCCTGATCTGGGGGTGATATGAGGGAGAACACTACACGTGTGACTGTACAGGACCGCTCCTGATCTGGGGGTGCACTATGAGGGAGGACACTACACATGTGAAAGTACAGGACCGCTCCTGATCTGGGGGTGCAGTATAAAGGAGGACACTACGCCCCAATGCCAGACATGTGACTGTACAGGACTGCTCCTGATCTGGGGGTGCAGTATGGGGGAGGATACTACACGTGTGACTATACAGGACCGCTCCTGATCTGGGGGTGCACAATGAGGGAGGACACTACACGTGTGACTGTACAGGACTGCTCCTGATCTGGGGGTGCACAATGAGGGAGAACACTACACGTGTGACTGTACAGAACCGCTCCTGATCTGGGGGTGCACAATGAGGGAGGACACTACACGTGTGACTGTACAGGACTGCTCCTGACCTGGGGGTGCAGTATGAGGGAGGACACTACACATGTGACTGTACAGGACCGCTCCTGACCTGGGGGTGCAGTATGAGGGAGGACACTACACGTGTGACTGTACAGGACCGCTCCTGACCTGGGGGTGCAGTATGAGGGAGGACACTACACGTGTGACTGTACAGGATTGCTCCTGATCTGGGGGTGCACAATGAGGGAGGACACTACACGTGTGACTGTACAGGACTGCTCCTGATCTGGGGGTGCACTATGAGGGAGGACACTACTCATGTGACTGTACAGGACCGCTCCTGATCTGGGGGTGCAGTATGAGGGAGGACACTACACGTGTGACTGTACAGGACTGCTCCTGATCTGGGGGTGCACAATGAGGGAGGACACTACACGTGTGACTGTACAGGACTGCTCCTGATCTGGGGGTGCACTATGAGGGAGGACACTACTCATGTGACTGTACAGAACCGCTCCTGACCTGGGGGTGCAGAATGAGGGAGGACACTACACGTGTGACTGTACAGGACCGCTCCTGATCTGGGGGTGCAGTATGAGGGAGGACGCTACACGTGTGACTGTACAGAACCGCTCCTGATCTGGGGGTGCAATATGAGGGAGGACACTCCACATGTGACTGTACAGAACCGCTCCTGATCTGGGGGTACAATATGAGGGAGGATACTACACGTGTGACTGTACAGGACCGCTCCTGATCTGGGGGTGCAGTATGAGGGAGAACACTACACGTGTGACTGTACAGGACCGCTCCTGATCTGGGGGTGCAGTATGAGGGAGTATACTACACGTGTGACTTTACAGGACTGCTCCTGATCTGGGGGTGCTGTATGAGGGAGGACACTACACGTGTGACTGTACAGGACTGCTCCTGATCTGGGGGTGCACTATGAGGGAGGACGCTACACGTGTGACTTTACAGGACTGCTCCTGATCTGGGGGTGCAATATGAGCGAGGACACCACGTGTGACTGTACAGAACCGATCCTGATCTGGGGGTGCACAATGAGGGAGGATACTACACGTGTGACTGTACAGGACCGCTCCTGATCTGGGGGTGCAGTATGAGGGAGAACACTACACGTGTGACTGTACAGGACCGCTCCTGATCTGGGGGTGCACTATGAGGGAGGACACTACACGTGTGACTTTACAGGACTGCTCCTGATCTGGGGGTGCAGTATGAGGGAGTATACTACACGTGTGACTGTACAGGACTGCTCCTGATCTGGGGGTGCAGTATGAGGGAGGACACTACACGTGTGACTGTACAGGACCGCTCCTGATCTGGGGGTGCACTATGAGGGAGGACACTACACGTGTGACTGTACAGGACTGCTCCTGATCTGGGGGTGCAGTATGAGGGAGGACACTACACGTGTGACTGTACAGGACGGCTCCTGATCTGGGGGTGCACTATGAGGGAGGACGCTACACGTGTGACTTTACAGGACTGCTCCTGATCTGGGGGTGCAATATGAGGGAGGACACTACACGTGTGACTGTACAGAACCGCTCCTGATCTGGGGGTGCAATATGAGGGAGGATACTACACGTGTGACTGTACAGGACTGCTCCTGATCTGGGGGTGCAGTATGAAGGAGTATACTACACGTGTGACTGTACAGGACTGCTCCTGATCTGGGGGTGCAATATGAGGGAGGATACTACACGTGTGACTGTACAGGACTGCTCCTGATCTGGGGGTGCAGTATGAAGGAGTATACTACACGTGTGACTGTACAGGACTGCTCCTGATCTGGGGGTGCACTATGAGGGAGGACACTACACGTGTGACTGTACAGGACTGCTCCTGATCTGGGGGTGCAGTATGAGGGAGAACACTACACGTGTGACTGTACAGGACCGCTCCTGATCTGGGGGTGCACTATGAGGGAGGACACTACACGTGTGACTTTACAGGACTGCTCCTGATCTGGGGGTGCAGTATGAAGGAGTATACTACACGTGTGACTGTACAGAACCGCTCCTGATCTGGGGGTGCTGTATGAGGGAGGACACTACACGTGTGACTGTACAGGACTGCTCCTGATCTGGGGGTGCAGTATGAGGGAGGACACTACACGTGTGACTGTACAGGACCGCTCCTGATCTGGGGGTGCACTATGAGGGAGGACACTACACGTGTGACTGTACAGGACTGCTCCTGATCTGGGGGTGCAGTATGAGGGAGGACACTACACGTGTGACTGTACAGGACTGCTCCTGATCTGGGGGTGCAGTATGAGGGAGGACACTACACGTGTGACTGTACAGGACTGCTCCTGATCCGGGGGTGCACTATGAGGGAGGACACTACATGTGTGACTGTACAGGACCGCTCCCGATGTGGCAGAACAGTATGAGGGAGGACACTACACGTGTGACTGTACAGGACCGCTCCTGATCTGGGGGTGCAGTATGAGGGAGGACACTACACGTGTAACTGTACAGAACCGCTCCTGATCTGGGGGTGCAATATGAGGGAGGACACTACACGTGTGACTTTACAGGACCGCTCCTGATCTGGGGGTGCAGTATGAGGGAGGACACTACACGTGTGACTGTACAGAACCGCTCCTGATCTGGGGGTGCAATATGAGGGAGGACACTACACGTGTGACTTTACAGGACTGCTCCTGATCTGGGGGTGCAATATGAGGGAGGACACTACACGTGTGACTTTACAGGACCGCTCCTGATCTGGGGGTGTAGTATGAGGGAGGATACTACACGTGTGACTGTACAGAACCGCTCCTGATCTGGGGGTGCAATATGAGGGAGGATACTACACGTGTGACTGTACAGGACCGCTCCTGATCTGGGGGTGCAGTATGAGGGAGAACACTACACGTGTGACTGTACAGAACCGCTCCTGATCTGGGGGTGCAGTATGAGGGAGAACACTACATGTGTGACTGTACAGAACCGCTCCTGATCTGGGGGTGCTGTATGAGGGAGGACACTACACGTGTGACTGTACAGGACTGCTCCTGATCTGGGGGTGCAGTATGAGGGAGGACACTACACGTGTGACTGTACAGGACCGCTCCTGATCTGGGGGTGCACTATGAGAGAGGACACTACTCATGTGACGGTACAGGACTGCTCCTGATCTGGGGGTGCAGTATGAGGGAGGACACTACACGTGTGACTGTACAGGACTGCTCCTGATCTGGGGGTGCAGTATGAGGGAGGACACTACACGTGTGACTGTACAGGACTGCTCCTGATCTGGGGGTGCAGTATGAGGGAGGACACTACACGTGTGACTGTACAGGACCGCTCCTGATCTGGGGGTGCACTATGAGGGAGGACACTACACGTGTGACGGTACAGGACTGCTCCTGATCTGGGGGTGCAGTATGAGGGAGGACACTACACGTGTGACTTTACAGGACCTCTCCTGATCTGGGGGTGCACTATGAGGGAGGACACTACTCATGTGACTGTGCAGGACCGCTCCTGATCTGGGGGTGCAGTATGAGGGAGGACACTACACGTGTAACTGTACAGAACTGCTTCTGATCTGGGGGTGCAATATGAGGGAGGACACTACACGTGTGACTTTACAGGACCGCTCCTGATCAGGGAATGCAGTATGAGGGAGGATACTACACGTGTGACGGTACAGGACTGCTCCTGATCTGGAGGTGCAGTATGAGGGAGGACACTACACGTGTGACTGTACAGGACCGCTCCTGATCTGGGGGTGCAGTATGAGGGAGGACACTACACGTGTGACGGTACAGGACTGCTCCTGATCTGGGGGTGCACTATGAGGGAGGACACTACACGTGTGACGGTACAGGACTGCTCCTGATCTGGGGGTGCAGTATGAGGGAGGACACTACACGTGTGACTTTACAGGACCGCTCCTGATCTGGGGGTGCAGTATGAGGGAGGATACTACATGTGTGACTGTACAGGACCGCTCCTGATCTGGGGGTGCTGTATGAGGGAGGACACTACACGTGTGTCTGTACAGGACCGCTCCTGATCTGGGGGTGCACTATGAGGGAGGACACTACTCATGTGACTGTAAAGGACTGCTCCTGATCTGGGGTGCAGTATGAGGGAGGATACTACATGTGTGACTGTACAGGACTGCTCCTGATCTGGGGGTGCACTATGAGGGAGGACACTACTCATGTGACTGTACAGGACCGCTCCTGATCTGGGGGTGCAGTATGAGGGAGGATACTACACGTGTGACTGTACAGGACCGCTCCTGATCTGGGGGTGCACTATGAGGGAGGACACTACTCATGTGACTGTACAGGACCGCTCCTGATCTGGGGGTGCTGTATGAGGGAGGACACTACACGTGTGACTGTACAGGACCGCTCCTGATCTGGGGGTGCACTATGAGGGAGGACACTACTCATGTGACTGTACAGGACTGCTCCTGATCTGGGGTGCAGTATGAGGGAGGACACTACTCATGTGACTGTGCAGGACTGCTCCTGATCTGGGGGTGCACTATGAGGGAGGACACTACTCATGTGACTGTACAGGACCGCTCCTGATCTGGGGGTGCAGTATGAGGGAGGATACTACATGTGTGACTGTACAGGACCGCTCCTGATCTGGGGGTGCTGTATGAGGGAGGACACTACACGTGTGACTGTACAGGACCGCTCCTGATCTGGGGGTGCACTATGAGGGAGGACACTACTCATGTGACTGTACAGGACTGCTCCTGATCTGGAGGTGCAGTATGAAGGAGGATACTACATGTGTGACTGTACAGGACCGCTCCTGATCTGGGGGTGCAGTATGAGGGAGGACACTACACGTGTGACGGTACAGGACTGCTCCTGATCTGGGGGTGCACTATGAGGGAGGACACTACACGTGTGACGGTACAGGACTGCTCCTGATCTGGGGGTGCAGTATGAGGGAGGACACTACACGTGTGACTTTACAGGACCGCTCCTGATCTGGGGGTGCAGTATGAGGGAGGACACTACACGTGTGACTTTACAGGACCGCTCCTGATCTGGGGGTGCACTATGAGGGAGGACACTACTCATGTGACTGTACAGGACTGCTCCTGATCTGGAGGTGCAGTATGAAGGAGGATACTACATGTGTGACTGTACAGGACTGCTGCTGATCTGGGGGTGCACTATGAGGGAGGACACTACACGTGTGACTGTACAGGACCGCTCCTGATCTGGGGGTGCAGTATGAGGGAGGATACTACATGTGTGACTGTACAGGACTGCTCCTGATCTGGGGGTGCACTATGAGGGAGGACACTACTCATGTGACTGTACAGGACTGCTCCTGATCTGGGGGTGCAGTATGAGGGAGGATACTACATGTGTGACTGTACAGGACCGCTCCTGATCTGGGGGTGCTGTATGAGGGAGGACACTACACGTGTGACTGTACAGGACCGCTCCTGATCTGGGGGTGCACTATGAGGGAGGACACTACTCATGTGACTGTACAGGACTGCTCCTGATCTGGGGGTGCACTATGAGGGAGGATACTACATGTGTGACTGTACAGGACCGCTCCTGATCTGGGGGTGCACTATGAGGGAGGACACTACACGTGTGACTGTACAGGACTGCTCCTGATCTGGGGGTGCAGTATGAGGTAGGATACTACATGTGTGATGGTACAGAACTGCTCCCAATGTGGCAGAGCAGTATAAGGGAGGACACTACACGTGTGACTGTACAGGGCCGCTCCTGATCTGGGGGTGCAATATAAGGGAGGACACTATACACAATGTGTTTTGATTTTGGGGTTCTTATGAGAGTGGTTTCCTTTTTGTGTTCTACCCAGGAACCCCGTCTCCCTGTGAGCCCAATGAATTTAAGTGTAGAAATGGCCGCTGCGCTCTGAAGCTTTGGCGTTGTGATGGTGATGATGACTGTGGAGACGGCTCAGATGAAATTCACTGCCGTGAGTAGATCAGCGTTGTAGGGCGCTGTCCTGCCAGTGGTCCCGGTTTGGTCGGCCGCTATCGGAGCACATTGCATTCAGCTTCCATGTTTGGTCAGACCTGCAATCGCCCTGTACACATCTATACACATCCTGACCTGTCCTATATGTCTCGTGCAGCCACCAAAGGTCCAAGTGACATGTGCGGCCCCGATCAGTTTGTATGTGTCCAATCCCGGACCTGTATCCCGGCCAGTTACCAGTGTGACGAGGAAGCCGACTGCCTCGACCGCTCCGATGAGATCGGCTGCAGTAAGTGTGCTCTCGGCCCTCGTGTGCTGTTTGTGGCCTCGGGCATGGTTACCAGTAATCTGCTTCTCAGGTCCTCCACAGGTGATTACACCCCCTGAGGAGAGCATCATGGCTTCCCGGGGAGACACCGTACGCTTTACTTGTGTGGCAATTGGCATACCGACTCCAATCATTACATGGAGACTAAACTGGGGCCACATCCCCACTAGCAGCAGGTACGACTCTCCGGTTTAACATCGGCATTACTGATGAATTGGGGCTGGGGTGATAATCTGGGATCATTTTGTTTCCCCAGAGTGTCGATGAGCAGCGAGAATGGACACGGCACGCTCATCATACGAGATGTGAAGGAAGCAGACCAGGGCGCTTACACGTGCGAAGCCATCAACGCCAAAGGCATGGTGTTCGGGATTCCTGACGGCATCCTCTCCTTGAAGACAGGTGATGTCTGAGTCTCCGCAGAGTCAGAGGGTCGGTGATCTCCAGCAGAACAACTCCTTCATTGCAGATCTTTTATCCCCAGGTCTCTGCTCAGAAGGCTTCTTCCATGTGGATGGCACGTCTCGATGCATTCCTTGTTTTTGCTTTGGTGTTGCCAGGGTTTGCCATCAAACAGGTCGTTACAGAAACCAGATCAGACTCCGATTTGATGTTCAAGATGACTTTAAAGGTGAGTCCCCATTTGTTTCTGACCCCTGCATTTCAGCTACGATAATGTCAGCCCATTGGACTTGATGCCACTCGTAGTCGTGTGCCTGACATTGGATTTGATGCCACTCGTAGTCGTGTGCCTGACATTGGATTTGATGCCGCTCATAGTCGTGTGCCTCAGGCTGGATTTGATGTCGCTCGTAGTCGTGTGCCTGACATTGGATTTGATGCCGCTCGTAGTTGTGTGCCTGACATTGGATTTGATGTCGCTCGTAGTCGTGTGCCTGACATTGGATTTGATGCCGCTCGTAGTCGTGTGCCTGACATTGGATTTGATGTCGCTCGTAGTCGTGTGCCTGACATTGGATGTGATGCCGCTCATAGTCGTGTGCCTGATATTGGATTTGATGTCGCTCGTAGTCGTGTGCCTGACATTGGATTTGATGCCGCTCGTAGTCGTGTGCCTGACATTGGATTTGATGCCGCTCGTAGTCGTGTGCCTGACATTGTATTTGATGCCGCTCGTAGTCGTGTGCCTGACATTGTATTTGATGCCGCTCGTAGTCGTGTGCCTGACATTGGATTTGATGCCGCTCGTAGTCGTGTGCCTGACATTGGATGTGATGTCGCTCGTAGTCGTGTGCCTGACATTGGATTTGATGCCGCTCGTAGTCGTGTGCCCGACATTGGATGTGATGCCGCTCGTAGTCATGTGCCTGACATTGGATTTGATGCCGCTCGTAGTCGTGTGCCTGACGTTGGATTTGATGTCGCTCGTAGTCGTGTGCCTGATATTGGATTTGATGTCGCTCGTAGTCTTGTGCCTGACATTGTATTTGATGCCGCTCGTAGTCGTGTGCCTGACATTGGATTTGATGCCGCTCGTAGTCGTGTGCCTGACGTTGGATTTGATGTCGCTCGTAGTCGTGTGCCTGACATTGGATTTGACGCCGCTCGTAGTCGTGTGCCTGACATTGGATTTGATGTCGCTCGTAGTCTTGTGCCTGACGTTGGATTTGATGCCGCTCGTAGTCGTGTGCCTGACGTTGGATTTGATGCCGCTCGTAGTCGTGTGCCTGACGTTGGATTTGATGTCGCTCGTAGTCGTGTGCCTGATGTTGGATTTGATGTCGCTCGTAGTCTTGTGCCTGACATTGGATTTGACGCCGCTCGTAGTCGTGTGCCTGACATTGGATTTGATGTCGCTCGTAGTCTTTTGCCTGACGTTGGATTTGATGCCGCTCGTAGTCGTGTGCCTGACGTTGGATTTGATGCCGCTCGTAGTCGTGTGCCTGACATTGGATTTGATGCCGCTCGTAGTTGTATGCCTGACGTTGGATTTGATGTCGCTCGTAGTCGTGTGCCTGATATTGGATTTGATGTCGCTCGTAGTCTTGTGCCTGACATTGGATTTGATGCCGCTCGTAGTCGTGTGCCTGACGTTGGATTTGATGTCGCTCGTAGTCGTGTGCCTGATATTGGATTTGATGTCGCTCGTAGTCTTGTGCCTGACATTGGATTTGACGCCGCTCGTAGTCGTGTGCCTGACATTGGATTTGATGTCGCTCGTAGTCTTTTGCCTGACGTTGGATTTGATGCCGCTCGTAGTCGTGTGCCTGACGTTGGATTTGATGCCGCTCGTAGTCGTGTGCCTGACATTGGATTTGATGCCGCTCGTAGTCGTGTGCCTGACGTTGGATTTGATGTCGCTCGTAGTCGTGTGCCTGATATTGGATTTGATGTCGCTCGTAGTCTTGTGCCTGACATTGGATTTGACGCCGCTCGTAGTCGTGTGCCTGACATTGGATTTGATGTCGCTCGTAGTCTTTTGCCTGACGTTGGATTTGATGCCGCTCGTAGTCGTGTGCCTGACGTTGGATTTGATGCCGCTCGTAGTCGTGTGCCTGACATTGGATTTGATGCCGCTCGTAGTCGTGTGCCTGACGTTGGATTTGATGCCGCTCGTAGTCGTGTGCCTGACGTTGGATTTGACGCCGCTCATAGTCGTGTGCCTGACGTTGGATTTGACGTCGCTCCTAGTCGTGTGCCTGACATTGGATTTGACGCCGCTCACTTGTTGTTTTTTCATCTTCTGTAGGGGTGAACGTTTCCTCTCACCAGGGGTTTCCTCCGTTATCCTCCAATCAGCTCCAGATTGACACCACTGTGGAGGAGTTCCAGCTGGTGGACCTGTCCCGCAGATTCCTGAGTCACGACTCCTTCTGGACGCTGCCGGCACAGTTCTTGGGGAACAAAGTAAGGTCTACGCATCATGTCCCTGGCTGTGAGCTGGGGAGCGTGTCTTATCGCCTTACCTCTCATTTCAGGTAGACTCGTATGGAGGGTCTCTCAGTTATAAAGTGCGTTATGGCCTGACACGAGGCCAGTCAGAGCCTGTGAGGAAGCCGGATGTGGTTCTCCTCGGAAACGGGCAGAAACTTATCTATCGAGCTCTACCATCAACACAGCCGGGCATTGTGAACCAGCGGGCGGTGCAGTTCACAGAGGTGAGCGTCCAGCCCGGCTCCGGCCCTCCTGCTCCTCGGAGGTGGAGACTTCCAGCCTGAGTAGCAGCGGCCATTGTCGTCCATCTCTGTTTCCTTTCTTGTGCTGGAGTCGGTCTCTGCCGGCAGTGGGTGAGGGTCTGGTGTCAGTGACCCTGGTGTATTCTGTATTACACAGCATGGCTGCCTGCACCCACCTGTCGATTACACTACCTGTCAGCCATCTCTTGTCTTCTCCGTCTGCAGGAGCACTGGCAGCATGAGTCTGGGGCAGCAGTCACCCGCGAGGACCTTCTAATGACACTACAGAATGTGGAAGCCTTAATGATTCAGACGGTGTATGACAACAAAATGGCCAGTGTGGGGCTGGCGGACATAGTCCTGGACACCACCTCTGTGGAGTACACGCAGCTGGGGGTGGCGCTGGGCGTGGAGGAGTGCCGGTCAGTGCAGAGAGGGTGGCGCATCATTCACTGATGGATGTCGCCTGGCGGCTGATTGCTGGTCATGTATTCCAGGTGTCCCCCGGGCTATTCCGGCCTGTCCTGTGAGGTTTGCTCGCCGCAGTTTGAGCGTGTTCCTGGAGGACCCTTCTTGGGCACCTGCTCTGGATGTAACTGTAACGGCCATGCCAGCTCCTGTGACTCCGAGAGCGGCTACTGCATAGTGAGTGCTCACTCTGCCTTTACTTGGGGGAGTGGGGTGTTGGCCTGATGGGGACCCTGCTGTTCTGTGGCTTTTTCCCCAGGTGGGGCCCTCCAGAGCGGTGGTGCGCACAGGTGGCACCATGGAGCTCATCCATCATTCAGTGGCAGATTGCTTATTCTTCGCTCTGATTTTCTTTTCTTCTTGTCCTAAGAAATGCCAGCACAACACTGAGGGTCCACAGTGCAATAAGTGTAAGTCAGGTTTTTTCGGAGACCCCACCAGAGGTACAGCTGATGCTTGTCTACCATGTCCGTGCCCGTTCATGGACCCCCGGCGCAGGTGAGTGGCTCATTGCATGGTGCAGTGTTTGTGTGGCCCTCGGCTGGGGCTTTATGTAACGTCTGGGTAACGTCTCTCCAGGTATTCGGACACCTGCTTCCTGGACACCGATGGACAGCCCACCTGTGATAACTGCCTAGAGGGGTACACCGGGCGGCGGTGCGAGAGGTAAAGTCCAGTCCTGGAGACGTCATGTGCAGAGGGCACTGGGCCTGATGGACGTCTCTCATCAGGGCACGAGCTGCCGCTCATCTGCTCGGTCATCATTCCTATGAGTGGTTGTGTGATCCGTGACTCTGACACATAGTGACCCGTAACACGAGGGGCTGATATGTGGCCCCGGAGCCCACTCACCACTGATGGCAGCTTCTTCTCCTTCTAGATGTGCTGCCAAGTATGAAGGAGACCCCATGAGGCCTGGCGGACGGTGCGTGAAGTCTACGGGTCAGTACATGTGGTGTGAGTGGTGAGGCTGTCGGGGGTGATGAATGCACTGGGGGTCTCAATACTGCGTGTGTTGCAGCCGCTGATACGGGGATATGTGACGAGCGAGGCAGCGCGGTGTCCTCTCCTAATGCCTGTGTATGTAAGGTAAGCTGAGGACTCCATGTGCTCGGGTTCTCCTCCCGGACAGTCCCTGGTGGTCCCACCTCACCGGACGCTCTGCTCTTCTCCAGCCTCACGTCTCAGGGAAGCTGTGCAATGAATGTAAAAGTGGAACCTTCTACCTCAGTGACAAGAACCCGGACGGCTGCCTGAAATGCTTCTGTATGGGGGTGACCCGGGACTGTTCCAGCTCGTACTGGAACCGAGACCAGGTGTGTGCCCCCTCATATGTGTGTGCAGCAGTGGGGGGCCGTGACCTGGCCTTCAATAATGTCCTGACGTCCTTACAGGTCCGCTCCACCTACGACAGCCACGAGAGGGCGCCATTCTCCATCTCCAGTGCAGCCAGCTCTCGAACATTCAGCGAGGGCATCAGCGTGACCGGGCCTTCAGAGCTGACCTTCAGCGCCTTCAGCAGCCTTCCGCAAGACGTGTATTTCTGGGTGCTGCCCGAGCGCTTCAAGGGGGACAAGGTGCGTGAGTATGGATAGTGACTCGGGGGTCCCCACCGGAGCATGGCCTTAACCATGGGACTCAACCCTCAACTACAACTTACCTACAGGGCAGGCAGGCAGGTAGGGAGGCCGAGATCCAGTGTACAGGGCAGCTAGGGAGGCCGAGATCCAGTGTACAGGGCAGAAAGCTAGGGAGGCAGAGATCCAGTGTACAGGGCAGCTAGGGAGGCCGAGATCCAGTGTACAGGGCAGCTAGGGAGGCCGAGATCCAGTGTATAGGGCAGGCAGGTAGGGAGGCCGAGATCCAGTGTACTGGGCAGGCAGGCAGGTAGGGAGGCCGAGATCCAGTGTACAAGGCAGGCAGCTAGGGAGGCCGAGATCCAGTGTACAGGGCAGCTAGGGAGGCCGAGATCCAGTGTACAGGTCAGGCAGGTAGGGAGGCAGAGATCCAGTGTACAGGGCAGGCAGGCAGCTAGGGAGGCCGAGATCCAGTGTACAGGGCAGGCAGCTAGAGAGGCCGAGATCCAGTGTACAGGGCAGCTAGGGAGGCCGAGATCCAGTGTACAGGGCAGGCAGGCAGCTAGGGAGGCCGAGATCCAGTGTACAGGGCAGGCAGCTAGGGAGGCCGAGATCCAGTGTACAGGGCAGCTAGGGAGGCCGAGATCCAGTGTACAGGTCAGGCAGGTAGGGAGGCAGAGATCCAGTGTACAGGGCAGGCAGGCAGCTAGGGAGGCCGAGATCCAGTGTACAGGGCAGGCAGTTGGAGAGGCCAAGATCCAGTGTACTGGGCAGGCAGCTAGGGAGGCCGAGATCCAGTGTACAGGGCAGGCAGCTAGGGAGGCCGAGATCCAGTGTCCAGGGCAGCTAGGGAGGCCGAGATCCAGTGTACTGGGCAGGCAGCTAGGGAGGCCGAGATCCAGTGTACAGGGCAGCTAGGGAGGCCGAGATCCAGTGTACAGGGCAGGCAGCTAGGGAGGCCGAAATCCAGTGTACAGGGCAGCTAGGGAGGCCGAGATCCAGTGTACAGGGCAGGCAGCTAGGGAGGCCGAGATCCAGTGTACAGGGCAGGCAGCTAGGGAGGCCGAGATCCAGTGTACAGGGCAGGCAGGCAGGTAGGGAGGCAGAGATCCAGTGTACAGGGCAGGCAGGCAGCTAGGGAGGCCGAGATCCAGTGTACAGGGTAGGCAGCTAGGGAGGCCGAGATCCAGTGTACAGGGCAGGCAGCTAGTGAGGCAGAGATCCAGTGTACAGGGCAGGCAGCTAGTGAGGCAGAGATCCAGTGTACAGGGCAGGCAGCTAGTGAGGCAGAGATCCAGTGTACAGGGCAGGCAGCTAGTGAGGCAGAGATCCAGTGTACAGGGCAGGCAGCTAGGGAGGCTGAGATCCAGTGTACAGGGCAGGCAGGCAGGTAGGGAGGCCGAGATCCAGTGTACAGGGCAGGCAGCTAGGGAGGTAGGGAGGCTGACATCCTGTGTACAGGGCAGGCAGCTAGGGAGGCAGAGATCCAGTGCACAGGGCAGGCAGCTAGGGAGGCAGAGATCCAGTGTATAGGTCAGACAGGTAGGGAGGCCAAGATCCAGTGTACAGGGCAGGCAGCTAGGGAGGCAGAGATCCAGTGTACAGGGCAGCTAAGGAGGCAGAGATCCTGTGTACAGGGCAGGCAGCTAGTGAGGCAGAGATCCTGTGTACAGAGCAGGCAGCTAGGGAGGCAGAGATCCAGTGTACAGGGCAGGCAGGTAGGGAGGCAGGCAGCGTACAGGGCAGGCAGCTAGGAAGGCAGAGATCCAGTGTACAGGGCAGGCAGCTAGGGAGGCCGAGATCCAGTGTACAGGGCAGGCAGCTAGGGAGGCCGAGATCCTGTGTACAGGGCAGGCAGCTAGGGAGGCCGAGATCCAGTGTACAGGGCAGGCAGCTAGGGAGGCCGAGATCCAGTGTACAGGGCAGGAAGCTAGGGAGGCAGGCAGCGTACAGGGCAGGCAGCTAGTGAGGCAGGCAGCGTACAAGGCAGGCAGCTAGTGAGGCAGGCAGCGTACAGGGCAGGCAGGTAGGGAGGCAGAGATCCTGTGTACAGGGCAGGCAGCTAGGGAGGCAGAGATCCAGTGTACAGGGCAGGCAGCTAGGGAGGCAGAGATCCAGTGTACAGGGCAGGTAGGGAGGCAGAGATCCTGTGTACAGGGCAGGCAGCTAGGGAGGCAGAGATCCTGTGTACAGGGCAGGTAGGGAGGCAGAGATCCTGTGTACAGGGCAGGCAGCTAGGGAGGCAGAGATCCTGTGTACAGGGCAGGCAGACTGACAGAACCGTCTCCCAGGACACATTCTTATACTGTAACATTAGGTCACATGGGTTTTACGTAACCCAATGACTGACTGTCACTGAGGCAGAGGAAACGCTCACCCTGCAACAGGGGCCTCATAGGTCAATCAATGAGCCAATCACTGACCCCGTCACTACTCTAAACTAATCCGCCCAACAACCAAAACAAACCCAAACCAGTAACTGCCCGAAGAGATAAGATGAGGCGAAGTGACCAGTGATCCCAGGTGGATCCCTCCGGATTATGCGGGATCCCTCCTTTACAACATGACTGTGCACTAAAGAGACCTGGCTTGAAACCTCCTTATCTTTCAGGTGACGTCTTATGGGGGAGAACTGCGCTACACCATCACGTACGAAGCCCCTGTGGGGGCCCGGCCCCTGGACACGCAGCCGTCCGTCGTCCTGCAGGGCAATGGCATCTTCCTGGAGCACGGTGCGAACACTCAGACGCCTCCGGGATTCCCAGTGACCATCACCGTGCCCTTCCGTGAGGTAAGAAGAAATACGGAGGCCGGGTCCTCGCCATCCTCCTCACACACGACGTCACCCCGGTAATATGGCTCCTGAGGAAAGTATCTGCCCCGTCACCCTGCTAATGATCCAGCAATATGGCTCCTGAGGAAAGTATCTGCCCCCGTCACCCCGGTAATGATCCAGCAATATGGCTCCTGAGGAAAGTATCTGCCCCCGTCACCCCGGTAATGATCCAGCAATATGGCTCCTGAGGAAAGTATCTGCCCCCGTCACCCTGGTAATGATCCAGCAATATGGCTCCTGAGGAAAGTATCTGCCCCCCTGTAATGACCCAGCAATATGGCTCCTGAGGATAGGAAAGTATCTGCCCCCATCACCCCGGTAATGATCCAGCAATATGGCTCCTGAGGAAAGTATCTGCCCCCTTCACCCCGGTAATGATCCAGCAATATGGCTCCTGAGGAAAGTATCTGCCCCCTTCACCCCGGTAATGATCCAGCAATATGGCTCCTGAGGAAAGTATCTGCCCCGTCACCCCAGTAGTGATCCAGCAATATGGCTCCTGAGGAAAGTATCTGCCCAGTCACCCCGGTAATGACCCAGCAATATGGCTCCTGAGGAAAGTATTTGCCCCCGTCACCCCGGTAATGATCCAGCAATATGGCTCCTGAGGAAAGTATCTGCCCCCGTCACCCCGGTTATGATCCAGCAATATGGCTCCTGAGGAAAGTATCTGCCCCCGTCACCCCGGTAATGACCCAGCAATATGGCTCCTGAGGAAAGTATCTGCCCCCGTCACCCCGGTAATGATTCAGCAATATGGCTCCTGAGGACAGTATCTGCCCCCGTCATCCCTGTAATGATCCAGCAATATGGCTCCTGAGGAAAGTATCTGCCCCCTTCAACCCAGTAATGATCCAGCAATATGGCTCCTGAGGAAAGTATCTGCTCCCGTCACCCCGGTAATGATCCAGCAATATGGCTCCTGAGGAAAGTATCTGCCCCGTCACCCCGGTAATATAGCTCCTGAGGAAAGTATCTACCCCCGTCACCCCGGTAATGATCCAGCAATATGGCTCCTGAGGAAAGTATCTGCCCCCTTCACCCCGGTAATATGGCTCCTGGGAAAGTATCTGCCCCCTTCACCCCGGTAATATGGCTCCTGAGGAAAGTATCTGCCCCCGTCACCCCGGTAATGATCCAGCAATATGACTCCTGAGGAAAGTATCTGCTCCGGTAATGACCCAGCAATATGGCTCCTGAGGAAAGTATCTGCCCCCGTCACCCCGGTAATGATCCAGCAATATGGCTCCTGAGGAAAGTATTTGCCCCCGTCACCCCGGTAATGATCCAGCAATATGACTCCTGAGGAAAGTATCTGCTCCGGTAATGACCCAGCAATATGGCTCCTGAGGAAAGTATTTGCCCCCGTCACCCCGGTAATGATCCAGCAATATGACTCCTGAGGAAAGTATCTGCTCCGGTAATGACCCAGCAATATGGCTCCTGAGGAAAGTATCTGCCCGGTCACCCCGGTAATGACCCAGCAATATGGCTCCTGAGGAAAGTATCTGCCCTGTTGTGAATTCTGCTTTTGGGCTCCCTCCGGTGGTTGTAGGTGGTAATGCAGTTGTCCCAGGGCTGCAGTCCTGGTCAGGTGTATCTGCTGATTGCAATTCTGACTGGGGTATTTAGGTTTGCAGGATTCATTAGTCCTTGCCAGTTGTCAATGGTTCTTGGGAGGTGTTGGACCTCTGTCTGGTTTCTCCTGCTTAGCTGCCAATTCAGCAAAGATAAGTGTCTGTTTTTTTTTCTATGGCACACATGCTGTGTGCTGGATTTTTGATTGTATTTCTGCTCTGTGTGTAGGATTCTCTGGAGTTGCAGATATACGTTCCACGTCTTTAGTTAGATGGAGGAATTTTTGTATAATCTGCTGTGGATATTTTTGGAAGGGTTTTAATACTGACCGCACAGTATTCTGTCCTATCCTTTCCTATTTTAGCTAGAGTGGCCTCTTTTGCTAAATCCTGTTTTCTGCCTACGTGTGTCTTTTCTCTCCTACTCACAGTCAATATTCGTGGGGGGCTGCCTATCCTTTGGGGTTCTGCTTTGAGGCAAGATAGTATTCCTATTTCCATCTATAGGGGTATTTAGTCCTCCGGCTGTGACGAGGTGTCTAGGGTTTGTTAGGCACACCCCACGGCTACTTCTAGTTGCGGTGTCAGATCAGGATTTGCGGTCAGTACAGTTACCACCTACTCCAGTGAAAGTTATTCATGCGGCTCCAAGGTCACCGGATCATAACAGTACAACTGGCCCATAATGAGTTAAATGCATCTCAGAAGAAGGGAAGAAAGGTGTTGAGCAATTTTTTTTTCTGCAGTCTGCTTTGTCTTCTCTTCCCTCTTTATCTCTGGGTGGCTGAGGAGGCTTGTGCTAGCATGAATGTTCAGGAATTAGCTTCTCGTGTAGACCCGCTTGCTGCTAGGGTACAGAGTATTTCTGATTATATTGTTCAAACTCCTGTTTTAGAGCCGAAGATTCCTACTCCTGATTTGTTTTTTGGTGACAGGTCCAAATTTTTGAGTTTTAAAAACAACTGTAAACTGTTTTTTGCTCTGAGACCTCGATTCTCTGGTGATTCCATTCAGCAGGTTAAAATCGTGATCTCTCTGCTGCGTGGCGATCCACAGGATTGGGCATTTTCCCTGGAATCTGGGAATCCGGCTTTGCTTAATGTAGACTCCTTTTTTCAGGCTTTAGGATTATTATATGATGAACCGAATTCTGTGGATCAAGCGGAGAAGACCTTGTTGGCCCTGTCTCAGGGTCAAGAGGCGGCCGAATTGTATTGTCAGAAATGTAGAAAATGGTCTGTGTTGACTAAATGGAATGATGATGCTTTGGCGGCAATTTTCAGAAAGGGTCTTTCTGAATCCGTTAAAGATGTTATGGTGGGGTTTCCCACGCCTTCCGGTCTGAGTGATTCTATGTCTCTGGCCATTCAGATTGACCGGCGCTTGCGGGAGCGCAGAACTGTGCGCGCTGTGGCGTTGTCCTCAGAGCAGATACCTGAGCCAATGCAGTGTGTCACGATATGGTATGAAATATCATAAGTAGTTTTCTTGCTAGCCTGCGTGGGCTAAGCCCCCCTTCTTGGAGTGATGCTGGAACAGTTGTAGCTTCAAATCCCTTCCCTTTTCCTCAGCCAAGAGCTGCTTTGCCAATGTACTGGGGGAAGTTTTATGGCCGAGAGGAATTTACGACCAGGTTAGAATCTTCCTCCAGCTAGAACAGGAAAAATGGCTCCAAAATTCATGAAAGATCCTTTGTTTGGTTTTTGTACGATATTATGCACCATGTTTACGTTAAGAAAATATATATTCTTATTCTCACTCGGTGTACCTACCCATTCCCCGAAACACGGGCTTCTAACTCCGTCTGGTAAAGAAGTAGGGTTTTCTCTGTAAATATGTATCCCAGATAGGACATATTTGATCTCCTTAGAATGCTCACGTTAATCCGAGATGAATGAGGAGTATGTTAGGACTCTGACATGTTTTGTAGTGAAGTTATAGAAATCAGAGAAAATAGTTTAAAGTTTAGGCAGAATGTAGAGAGAGGAGGGTCTGGATAAGCCAGCCTTTCTGTGATGTCACAGCCTTAATGTTTTAAGTGTCTGGCAGGCTCTGAGGAGTCACTTTCTCCTTGATTTCTTGTCTTCTCCTGGAAGAGCCCTGCACACGTCCAAATGAGCTGGGACGTATGGTTGCCTGTCTGTTGTGAATTCTGTGGCAGAGCTCCCTCCTGTGGTCACAAGTGGTACTTCGGCTGATTCTCTCTGTGAGCTTCTGTTGGTGGAGGGAAGTGGTACTGCGGCTTCTGAGTTTCCTCCCTCAGGTGATGTGGTGAGGTCGTTAGGTGCTGCTCTACTTAACTCCACCTAGTGCTTTGATCCTGGCTTCCTGTCAATGTTCCAGTGTTGGACTTGCTTTTCCCTGGATCATTCCTGTGGCCTGCTGCTCTGCATAGCTAAGTTCTTCTTTGCTATTTGTTTGCTATTTTTTCTGTCCAGCTTGTCTAATTTGTTGCTGGAAGCTCTGGGACGCAAAGGGTGTACCTCCGTGCCGTTAGTTCGGTACGGAGGGTCTTTTTGCCCCCTTTGCGTGGTTTTCTTTAGGGTTTTGTGTAGACCGCAAAGTTACCTTTTCTATCCTCGATCTGTTAAGAAAGTCGGGCCTCACTTTGCTGAATCTATTTCATCTCTACGTTTGTCTTTTCATCTTAACTCACAGTCATTATATGTGGGGGGCTGCCTTTTCCTTTGGGGTATTTCTCTGAGGCAAGGTAGGCTTATTTTCTATCTTCAGGCTAGTTAGTTTCTCAGGCTGTGCCGAGTTGCATAGGCAGAGTTAGGCGCAATCCACGGCTGCCTTTAGTGTTGTTTGGAGAGGATTAGGGATTGCGGTCTGCAGAGTTCCCACGTCTCAGAGCTCGTTCTATGATTTTGGGTTATTGTCAGATCACTGTATGTGCTCTGACCGCTATGTCCATTGTAATACTGAATTGCCTTTCATAACACCTGTCATGCTTTGAGCATGTGAGTGTTGCTTTTTCTCATTTATTCCCTTTATGTTATAATTACCCTTGTACATATTTGCAATTGTCTCATTTGTAACATCTTTATAAAATATTTTTGATAAAGCACTGCCTAATTATTTTTATGGGATATAATATTTCATATTAGTTCGTTCATCCTGCTCTAAACTTACCCTGTCTTCTGAAGGGAAATACGCTACTGTGTTGGGTTAGCTTCGGACCCGTTTAATCGAAGCTGGTGGCAGCATACGTTTTGTACCGGGTAGTTGGGTGGCGTTATAGCGACTGCGGCATTGATAATTATTGATCCTGCCTAAGTGGGAGTAGTTATCACGTCGTTGCAGCGTGCCCAATAGCCAGTACATAGCAGGCAGCCTTTCTGGCGACTAATTACCCAGGGTGCAGTACCTAATCTGACCTGAGAGTAAGGGGGCGCCAGAGAGCTGCAAGTGTTAAGTGGAACTGTAAGCGGGATATACATAAATCCCTGCAGTTTGTGGTATATTGAAAGCTGTGGGATACCTAGAATAAGCCCCTGCTGTAAGCTAAGAGGTCAATAGCCTTGTGTGTGGTTTTTCATCACATCGTGGAGTGGAGGGATAACTAAGATAAGCCCCCCTGCACATGTGATAGCCGTCTGTTGGCCTAAAGTCACCTCAACCCGTGATGTAGGGGTGACTGTCACGGTGTGAATCCTGACCCATTGGTGACAGCGGTCAGGGGAATCGGGACACAGTGTGATAGGATTCTGTCTAGAACGGAACGACAAGGTTTCAGACGTCAGAATAGGTTGTGTTATTATTGTGGCGATGCTTCTCATGTCATTTAAGTCTGCCCTAAGCGAACAAAGAGGATCGCTAGTTCATTTACCATCAGTACTGTACAACCTAAATTTCTGTTATCTGTGTCCTTGATCTGCTCATTGTCATCATTTTCTGTCATGGCGTTTGTGGATTCAGGCGCCGCCTTGAACTTAATGGACTTTGAGTTTGCCAGGCGTTGTGGTTTTCCCTTGCAGCCTTTGCAGAACCCTATTCCTTTAAGGGGCATTGATGCTACACCCTTGGCTAAAAATAAGCCTCAGTTTTGGACACAGGTGACCATGCGCATGGCGCCAGCCCATCAAGAAGATTGTCGATTTCTGGTGTTGCATAATTTGCATGATGCTATCGTGCTGGGTTTTCCGTGGTTGCAGGTACATAATTCTGTGTTGGATTGGAAGTCTATGTCTGTGACTAGTTGGGGTTGTCAGGGGGTTCATAATGATGTTCCTTTGATGTCAATCTCCTCTTCTTCCTCTTCTGAAATTCCAGAGTTTTTGTCTGATTTTCAGGATGTATTCGATGAGCCTAAGTCCAGCTTCCTTCCACCGCACAGGGACTGCGATTGTGCAATTGACTTGATTCCAGGCTGTAAGTTTCCTAAGGGTCGACTTTTCAACCTGTCTGTGCCTGAACATATCGCCATGCGGAGCTATATTAAGGAGTCTTTGGAGAAAGGGCATATTCGGCCATCTTCTTCACCTTTGGGAGCGGGATTCTTTTTTTGTTGCTAAAAAAGATGGCTCCTTGAGACCCTGTATTGATTATCGCATCTTGAATAAGATCACGGTCAAGTTTCAATACCCTTTACCTTTGCTTACCGATTTATTTGCTAGGATTAAGGGAGCTAGTTGGTTTACGAAGATTGACCTTCGGGGGGCATATAATCTTGTTCGTATTAAGCAGGGTGATGAATGGAAAACTGCGTTTAACACGCCCGAAGGCCATTTTGAATACTTTGTGATGCCATTCGGGCTCACTAATGCTCCATCTGTTTTTCAGTCCTTCATGCATGATATCTTCCGGACTTATATTGATAAGTTCTTGATTGTATATTTGGACGATATTTTGATTTTTTCCGATGATTGGGAGTCTCATGTGGAACAGGTCAGGATGGTATTTCAGATCCTTCGTGACAATGCCCTGTTTGTGAAAGGGTCTAAGTGTCTCTTTGGGGTGCAGAAGGTTTCTTTTTTGGGCTTTATTATTTCTCCCTCTTCTATAGAGATGGATCCGGTTAAGGATCAGGCCATTCATGATTGGATTCAGCCCACATCCGTGAAGAGCCTTCGGAAATTTTGGGGTTTTGCAAATTTTTATCGCCGTTTCATTGCTAATTTTTCCAGCGTGGTTAAACCCTTGACCGATTTGATGAAGAAAGGCGCTGATGTGGCGAATTGGTCCTCTGCGGCTGTCTCTGCCTTTCAGGAGCTTAAACGTCGTTTTACTTCTGCTCCGGTGTTGCGCCAACCGGATGTTTCTCTTCCGTTTCAGGTTGAGGTTGACGCTTCTGAGATTGGGGCAGGGGCCGTTTTGTCCCAGAGGGATCCTGATGGTTCCTTAATGAAACCGTGTGCCTTCTTTTCCCGTAAGTTTTCGCCTGCTGAACGCAATTATGATGTCGGCAATCGGGAGTTGTTGGCTATGAAGTGGGCGTTTGAGGAGTGGCGACATTGGCTTGAGGGAGCTAAGCATCGTATTGTGGTCTTGACCGATCATAAGAATTTGATTTACCTCGAGTCTGCCAAACGGCTGAATCCTAGACAGGCTCGATGGTCCTTGTTTTTTTCCCGTTTTGATTTTGTGGTCTCGTACCTTCCGGGTTCTAAGAATATTGAGGCTGATGCCCTCTCTAGAAGTTTTTTGCCTGATTCTCCTGAGGTCTTAGAACCGGTCGGTATTCTGAAAGAAGGGGTGGTCCTTTCTGCCATTTCCCCTGATTTACGACGGGTTCTTCAGGAATTTCAGGCTGACAGACCTGACCGCTGTCCTGTGGGGAAACTGTTTGTTCCTGACAGATGGACTAGTAGAGTGATTTCTGAGGTTCACTGTTCTGTGTTGGCTGGTCATCCTGCCATTTTTGGTACCAGAGACTTGGTTGGTAGGTCCTTTTGGTGGCCTTCTTTGTCGCGTGATGTGCGTTCTTTTGTGCAGTCCTGTGGGACTTGTGCGCGGGCAAAGCCTTGTTGTTCCCGTGCTAGTGGGTTGCTTTTGCCATTACCGGTCCCTGAGAGGCCCTGGACGCATATTTCTATGGATTTTATTTCTGATCTTCCGGTTTCCCAGAGGATGTCGGTTATCTGGGTTGTTTGTGACCGGTTCTCTAAGATGGTTCATTTGGTGCCTTTGCCTAAATTGCCTTCCTCTTCGGATTTGGTTCCGTTGTTTTTTCAGCATGTGGTTCGTTTGCATGGTATTCCGGAGAATATTGTGTCCGACAGAGGTTCCCAGTTTGTTTCTAGGTTTTGGCGGGCCTTTTGTGCTAGGCTGGGCATTGATTTGTCTTTTTCTTCTGCGTTTCATCCTCAGACAAATGGTCAGACCGAGCGAACTAATCAGACTTTGGAGACTTATTTGAGATGCTTTGTGTCTGCTGATCCGGATGATTGGGTGGCTTTCTTGCCATTGGCCGAGTTTGCCCTGAATAATCGGGCTAGTTCGGCTACTTTGGTTTCGCCTTTCTTTTGTAATTTTGGTTTTCATCCTCGTTTTTCTTCTGGGCAGGTTGAGCCTTCTGACTGTCCTGGTGTGGATTCTGTGGTTGACAGGTTGCAGCAGATTTGGGCTCATGTGGTAGACAATTTGGTGTTGTCTCAGGAGGAGGCTCAACGTTTTGCTAACCGTCGTCGGTGTGTTGGCTCCCGACTTCGGGTTGGGGATCTGGTCTGGTTGTCTTCCCGTCATGTTCCTATGAAGGTTTCTTCTAAGTTTAAGCCTCGGTTTATTGGTCCTTACAGGATTTCTGAGATTATTAATCCGGTGTCTTTTCGACTGGCGCTTCCGGCCTCTTTTGCGATCCATAATGTCTTCCATAGATCTTTATTGTGGAAATATGTGGAGCCCGTTGTTCCCTCTGTTGATCCTCCAGCCCCTGTGTTGGTTGATGGGGAGTTGGAATATGTTGTTGAGAAGATTTTGGATTCCCGTTTTTCGAGGCGGAGGCTTCACTACCTTGTCAAATGGAAGGGTTATGGCCAAGAGGATAATTCTTGGGTTTTTGCCTCTGATGTCCATGCCGCTGATTTGGTTTGTGCCTTTCATCTGGCTCGTCCTGATCGGCCTGGGGGCTCTGGTGAGGGTTCGGTGACCCATCCTCAAGGGGGGGGGGGGTACTGTTGTGAATTCTGCTTTTGGGCTCCCTCCGGTGGTTGTAGGTGGTAATGCAGTTGTCCCAGGGCTGCAGTCCTGGTCAGGTGTATCTGCTGATTGCAATTCTGACTGGGGTATTTAGGTTTGCAGGATTCATTAGTCCTTTCCAGTTGTCAATGGTTCTTTGGAGGTGTTGGACCTCTGTCTGGTTTCTCCTGCTTAGCTGCCAATTCAGCAAAGATAAGTGTCTGTTTCTTTTTCTATGGCACACATGCTGTGTGCTGGATTTTTGATTGTATTTCTGCTCTGTGTGTAGGATTCTCTGGAGTTGCAGATATACGTTCCACGTCTTTAGTTAGATGGTGGAATTTTTTGTATAATCTGCTGTGGATATTTTTGGAAGGTTTTTATACTGACCGCACAGAATTCTGTCCTATCCTTTCCTATTTTAGCATGAGTGGCCTCTTTTGCTAAATCCTGTTTTCTGTCTACGTGTGTCTTTCCTCTCCTACTCACAGTTAATATTCGTGGGGGGCTGCCTATCCTTTGGGGTTCTGCTCTGAGGCAAGATAGTATTCCTATTTCCAGGGGTATTTAGTCCTCCGGCTGTGACGAGGTGTCTAGGGTTTGTTAGGCACACCCCACGGCTACTTCTAGTTGCGGTGTCAGATCAGGATTTGCGGTCAGTACAGTTACCACCTACTCCAGTGAAAGTTATTCATGCGGCTCCAAGGTCACCGGATCATAACACTGCCCCGTCACCCTGATAATGATCCAGCAATATGGCTCCTTAGGAAAGTATCTGCCCCCGTCACCCCGGTAATGACCCAGCAATATGGCTCCTGAGGAAAGTATCTGCCCCCGTCACCCCGGTAATATGGCTCCTGAGGAAAGTATCTGCCCCCGTCACCCCGGTAATGACCCATCAATATGGCTCCTGAGGAAAGTATCTGCCCCCGTCACCCCGGTAATGACCTAGCAATATGGCTCCTGAGGAAAGTATCTGCCCCCGTCACCGCGGTAATGATCCAGCAATATGGCTCCTGAGGAAAGTATCTGCCCCCGTCACCCCGGTAATGACCTAGCAATATGGCTCCTGAGGAAAGTATCTGCCCCCGTCACCCCGGTAATGATCCAGCAATATGGCTCCTGAGGAAAGTATCTCCCCCGTCACCGCGGTAATGACCCAGCAGTATGGCTCCTGAGGAGAGTATCTGCCCCGTCACCCCGGTAATGATCCAGCAATATGGTTCCTGGGGAAAGTATCTGCCCCGTCACCCCGGTAATGATCCAGCAATATGGCTCCTGAGGAAAGTATCTGCCCGTCACCCCGGTAATGACCCAGCAATATGGCTCCTGAGGAAAGTATCTGCCCCCGTCACCCCGGTCATGACCCAGTAATATGGCTCCTGAGGAAAGTATCTGCCCCCTTCAACCCGGTAATGACCCAGCAATATGGCTCCTGAGGAAAGTATCTGCCCCCGTCACCCCGGTAATGATCCAGTAATATGGCTCCTGAGGAAAGTATCTGCCCCTCGGTAATGATCCAGCAATATTGCTCCTGAGGAAAGTATCTCCCCCGTCACCGCGGTAGTGACCCAGCAATATGGCTCCTGAGGAGAGTATCTGCCCCGTCACCCCGGTAATGATCCAGCAATATGGTTCCTGGGGAAAGTATCTGCCCCGTCACCCCGGTAATGATCCAGCAATATGGCTCCTGAGGAAAGTATCTGCCCGTCACCCCGGTAATGACCCAGCAATATGGCTCCTGAGGAAAGTATCTGCCCCGTCACCCCGGTCATGACCCAGTAATATGGCTCCTGAGGAAAGTATCTGCCCGTCACCCCGGTAATGACCCAGCAATATGGCTCCTGAGGAAAGTATCTGCCCCCGTCACCCCGGTCATGACCCAGTAATATGGCTCCTGAGGAAAGTATCTGCCCCCTTCAACCCGGTAATGACCCAGCAATATGGCTCCTGAGGAAAGTATCTGCCCCCGTCACCCCGGTAATGATCCAGTAATATGGCTCCTGAGGAAAGTATCTGCCCCTCGGTAATGATCCAGCAATATTGCTCCTGAGGAAAGTATCTGCCCCCGTCACCCCAGTCATGACCCAGCAATATGGCTCCTGAGGAAAGTATCTTCCCGGTCACCCCAGTAATGATCCAGCAATATGGCTCCTGAGGAAAGTATCTGCCCCTGTCACCCCAGTAATGATCCAGCAATATGGCTCCTGAGGAAAGTATCTGCCCCCGTCACCTCGGTAATATGGCTCCTGAGGAAAGTATCTGCCCCCGTCACCCCGGTAATGATCCAGCAATATGGCTCCTGAGGAAAGTATCTGCCCCCGTCACCCCGGTAATGATCCAGTAATATGGCTCCTGAGGAAAGTATCTGCCCCTCGGTAATGATCCAGCAATATTGCTCCTGAGGAAAGTATCTGCCCCCGTCACCCCAGTCATGACCCAGCAATATGGCTCCTGAGGAAATTATCTTCCCGGTCACCCCAGTAATGATCCAGCAATATGGCTCCTGAGGAAAGTATCTGCCCCTGTCACCCCAGTAGTGATCCAGCAATATGGCTCCTGAGGAAAGTATCTGCCCCCGTCACCTGCCCCGCTTGTCTCTGGCAGAGCTCCTGGCGACGGACGGACGGGCAGGATGCGACCCGTGAACACCTGCTGATGGCGCTGTCAGATATCGATGTGCTGATGGTCCGGGCGTCCTATGCTGAGCGCATGATAGAGAGCAGGTACTGGGGGTGACGTAGGACTGCGGACCCCCGGGCTCTGCTGTGCTGACATTTCTGCTTTTTTTATCACCAGGATCTCTAACATCCACATGGACATCGCGGTGCCCCACGCCACAGGACTGCAGCAGGCGGTGGAGGTGGAGCAGTGCACCTGTCCAGTGGGCTACAGCGGACCCTCCTGCCAGGTGAGTGGGGGCCATCCACACCCTGTACTGTGCGCACCCAGTAATGGCGGCCTGGCACTGATTCACCTGTTGTCCCCCAGGACTGTGACATTGGCTACACTCGCTCCACCAGCGGTCTTTACTTGGGCACCTGTGAGCGCTGTCAGTGCGGGGGTCACTCCAGCGAGTGTGACGGGGAGAGCGGAGAATGCCTGGTGAGTGTCGGTGCCACGCCGTGTCTCCGTGTCTCCAGATCACGCTGCTCATCTGGACCCTGATTGTGTTTCAGAACTGCCAGCACAACACAGAGGGAGCCAAGTGCGAGCGCTGCAAGCCCGGCTTCTATGGAGCCCCGAGGCCAGGGAGCCCAGCACAATGCCAGCCATGCCCGTGCAGGGGCACATCCGGCCAGTAGGTCCCTGCAGCATGGAATTGGGGCGCGGCTGCCGTTCTCTGTCTCTTACCTTCGCTACCTCTTCCCATCAGGTACTTCGGCACATGCTTCCTGGACACGGACGGTCAGCCCACGTGTGACTCCTGCCCCACTGGCTCCATCGGGCGTCAGTGTGAGAGGTGATGATGTCTGTGGTCTGCGGGTGACGGGCCGGGCGTTGTACGCCTCTACACAACATTAATGCAATGCTGCCTTCTTACAGATGTGCGCCTGGTTACAGAGGAGACCCGACACGGGGACAGCCATGCACACGTACGTCACCGGACCTGCGAGTGTGGTACCGAGGCCCGTGGTATCATGTCTGCTCCTGCAGGCGGGGGACGCACTGTCCTCACCAGGCATTCCTGTAGTCATGTGAATATAGTGTGTGTGACAGGTGTACAAAGTGTGTGTGACAGGTGTATATAGTGTGTGTGACGGGTGTGTATAGTGTGTGTGACAGGTGTGTGTGACAGGTGTATATAGTGTGTGTGACTGGTGTGTATAGTGTGTGTGACAGGTGTGCGTGACAGGTGTATATAGTGTGTGTGACAGGTGTGCGTGAGAGGTGTATATAGTGTGTGTGACGGGTGTGCGTGACGGGTGTGCGTGACAGGTGTATATAGTGTGTGTGACAGGTGTGTATAGTGTGTGTAACAGGTGTATATAGTGTGTGTGACGGGTGTGTATAGTGTGTGTGACAGGTGTGCGTGACAGGTGTGTATAGTGTGTGACGGGTGTGTATAGTGTGTGTGACAGGTGTATATAGTGTGTGTGACGGGTGTGCGTGACAGGTGTATATAGTGTGTGTGACGGGTGTATATAGTGTGTGTGACGGGTCTATATAGTGTGTGTGTGACGGGTGTATATAGTGTGTGTGACAGGTGTATATAGAGTGTGTGACAGGTGTATATAGTGTGTGTGACGCGTGTATATAGTGTGTGTGACGGGTCTATATAGTGTGTGTGACGGGTGTATATAGTGTGTGTGACAGGTGTATATAGTGTGTGTGACAGGTGTGTATAGTGTGTGTGACGGGTGTGTATAGTAAAATATTTCCTATCTAAATGCAAAAAGGGTGTGTATAGTGTGTGTGACAGGTGTGCGTGACAGGTGTATATAGTGTGTGTGACGGGTGTGCGTGACAGGTGTATATAGTGTGTGTGACGGGTGTGCATGACAGGTGTATATAGTGTGTGTGACAGGTGTGTGTGTGACAGGTGTATATAGTGTGCGTGACAGGTGTGTATAGTGTGTGTGACAGGTGTGTATCTGCTTATTAATCAGATTTTTATTTTTGAAGGATAATACCAGACTTGTGTGTGTTTTAGGGCGAGTTTCGTTTGTCAAGTTGTGTGTGTTGAGTTGCGTGTGGCGACATGCATGTAGCAACTTTTGTGAGATGAGTTGTGTGGCGACATGCGTGTAGCAACTTTTTGTGTGTCGAGTTACATGTGACAGGTTAGTGCAGCAAGTTGTGTGCAGCAAGTTTTGCGCATGGCGAGTTTTGCGCATGGCGAGTTTTATGTGTGGTGCCTTTTGAGTATGTGCAAGTTTTGTGTGAGGCAACTTTTGCATGTGTTGCAACTTTTGTGCATGTGGCAATTTTTCCGCGGGTGCAAGTTTTGCGTGTGGCGAGTTTTCCATGAGGTGAGTTTTGCACGTGTGGCGAGTTTTGCGTGAGCCTAGTTTTGCATGTGGCGAGTTTTGCGCGTGGCGAGTTTTGAGCGGCGACTTTTGTGTTTCGACTTTTATGTGGCGAGGTTGGTGTATGTGTGGTGAAATGTGTGCTGAGGGTGGTATATGTGTTCAAGTACGTGGTAGTGTGTGGCGCCTTTTGTGTGTGTGTTCATATCCCCATGTGTGGTGAGTATCCCATGTCGGGGTCCTACCTTAGCAACTGTACGGTATATACTCTTTGGCGCCATCGCTCTCACTCTTTAAGTCCCCTTGTTCCCATCTGGCAGCTGTCAATTTGCCTCCAACACTTTTCCTTTCACTTTTTGCCCATTATGTAGATATGGGCAAAATTGTTTGGTGAATTGGAACGCGCGGGGTTAAAATTTTGCCTCACAACATAGCCTATGACGCTCTCGGGGTCCAGACGTGTGACTGTGCAAAATTTTGTGGCTGTAGCTGCGACGGTATCCCGGACACACACACACACATACATACACACACACATTCAGCTTTATATATTAGATGGTGGCCCGATTCTAACGCATCGGGTATTCCAGAATATGTATGTAGTTTATTTATGAAGCTTTCAGAATAATGCAATTTATACGCAGGTTTCTTCCGGCCGCGACCAATCAGTGAAGCCAGGGCCAGCTGCAGGTTTTTGAGGGCCCCGGGCGAAAGAGTCTCACAGCTCACGTAGCATATAACACAGCTCACGTTGCATATAACACAGCCCACGTAGCATATAACACAGCCCACGTAGTATATAGCACAGCCATGTAGTATATAGCACAGCCACGTATTATATAGCACAGCCCACATAGTATATAGCACAGCTACATAGTATAGAGCATAGCCCACGTAGTATATAACACAGCCCACGCAGTATATAACACAGCCCATGCAGTATATAGCACAGCCAATGCAGTATATAACACAGCCCACGTAGTATATAACACAGCCCACGTAGTATATAACACAGCCCACGTAGTATGTAACAGCCCACGTAGTATATAACACAGCAGACGTGGTATATAACACAGCCCACGTAGCATATAGCACAGCCCACATAGTATATAGCACAGCCACGTAGTATATAGCACAGCCCACATAGTATATAACACAGCCCACGTAGTATATAACACAGCCCACGTAGTATGTAACACATCCCATGTAGTATATAACACAGCAGACGTGGTATGTAACACAGCCCACGCAGTATATAACACAGCACATGCAGTATATAACACAGCCCACGCAGTATATAACACAGCCCACGCAGTATATAGCACAGCCCACGCAGTATGTAACACAGCCCACGTAGTATATAGCACCGCCCACACAGTATGTAACACAGCCCATGTAGTATATAGCAATGTGGGCACAATATCGCTGTTAAAAAAAGAATTAAAATAAAAAATAGTTATATACTCACCTTCCGGCAGCCCCTGGATCCAGCCCAGACCTTTAGTGATGCTCCTCGTGATACTCCGGTCCCAGTAATGCCTTGCGGCAATAACCCATGATGATGTACCGGTCTCGCGAGACTGCCCCGTGATCTCGGGTCATTACCGCAATGGATTCTTGGGACCAGAGCGTCGCGAGGAGCGGGAAAGGCTGTCGCGGACGCCGGAAGGTGAGAATATAATGATTTTTTTTTTTAATTATTATTTTTAACATTATATGTTTTTACTACTGATGCTGCATAGGCAGAATCAATAGTAAAACATAGGTCACACAGGGTTAATGGCAGCGTTAACGGACAGCTAAGCGGCTATGTGGGCGCTGACTGGAGGGGAGTAGGGAGGGGCCAATTCGTGGCCGGACTGTGCCTGTCGCTGATTGGTCGCGCCCAGCCGACCGCGACCAATCAGCGCTTCGGGATTTCCGTGACAGACAAACAGACGGAAGTGACCCTTAGAGGATTATATCTATCCACGTGTTGATGTTCTTGCAGCGACCCCCGGCCCCAGCACCGGCTGTCAGTGTGATCTGAGGGGCAGCGTTAATACCACCTGTGACTCGCACCGTCAGTGCCCGTGTAAGGTAGGTGCCCGTGGGTGACGTGAGGTCCTGCGTGCACATTTTCGGGGTATGTGGAGCTGACCCTCTCCTGCTTTCTGCAGCCACATGTGGAGGGTCTTTCATGCAGTACCTGTCGCCCCAGTCACTTCTACCTCAGTGCGGACCACCCAGATGGCTGTTTGCCGTGCTTCTGTATGGGGGTCACCCAGCAATGCTCCAGCTCCAGCTATCATCGTGAACTGGTGAGACGGGACCCCTGATGTCTGCATGTTGGGAGTTGTAGTTCCCGGGGAGCCCCGAGTGACCTCCCGTTTCTCTCTTCCAGGTCACCAGCCCTTTCCTGCCTGGAAACTTCCAGAACTTTGCCCTGGTGAACCGTCAGCACAACGTCCGGATCACCTCTGGATTCGTGGTGGAGATGTCCGTTCAGGGGCCGCAGCTCTCGTATCGACAGTTTGACCAGTTGGGACAGGAGTCCTTTTACTGGCAGCTCCCAGAGAACTACCAGGGGGATAAGGTAACGACCTGGGGGTCTGACTGTGGGGGAGCTGTACTCTGGAGACCCCTTGTGCTACTGGGAAGTGAGCAGAGCAGGTGGCAAAAGCAGCACAGTGACCAGTAATAATGAGCGGCCATGTCCTAAGAAAGGGCCCGACGGACGATTCCTGAGCAGCCGGTGTCAGGGGATAGGACGTGGCAAGAAGCTGGGGGCTGAACAGACTACGACTACAGTGACCTCGGACCTGCGCCTGCCTCTGATGGATTTGATTGGTAACGCCGCGGCTTCCTTTCCTCCTTGGTTGGGGTCAGATCCTGATTGTCTGATTACAAGTATGGCTGCCAGTGCCGAGAGTGGTCAGGGGTGCGGGCAGAGAACCAGACATGTGATATGACATCACCTTCTAGACCCTGCTACCCCCTGGACCTGTTGTGTCGTGGGCTGGGCCAGTTATGCCACGGGCTGGGCTAGTTGTGCCACGGGCTGTGCTAGTTGTGCCGCGGGCTGGGCCAGTTGTGCCGCGGGCTGGGCCAGTTGTGCCGCGGGCTGGGCCAGTTGTGCCGCGGGCTGGGCCAGTTGTGCCGCGGGCTGGGCCAGTTGTGCCGCGGGCTGGGCCAGTTGTGCCTCGGGCTGGGCCAGTTGTGCCGCGGGCTGGGCCAGTTGTGCCTCGGGCTGGGCCAGTTGTGCCGTGGGCTGGGCCAGGTGTGCCGCGGGCTGGGCTAGTTGTGCCGCGGGCTGGGCTAGTTGTGCCGCGGGCTGGGCTAGTTGTGCCGCCGGCTGACCTCTTTCTTTCTTTTCTATACGCAGAGGGAGATGTTCTTTGCTCGCATGCGGCGCGCACACAAGGTATTAGCCTGCATGACGCTGCATGAGCGTGTGGCACATAGTGCGTGTATATATATATATATACTGTCCACCTAGGGACGAGAAGAGGCTGCGGTGTAATCACTGCTTGTGGATAAATGTTCATGGTCGTTTCACCCAGTAGACCCGCGTGCTTCAACCTCTCCGCATGTACTCCGTCAGCTACACACACCTGATCCTACCCCAGTGTACCCGATACTGTACCGATCCCACCCCAGTGTACCCGATACTGTACTAATCCCACCCCAGTGTACCCGATACTGTACTGATCCCACCCCAATGTACCCGATACTGTACTGATCCCACCCCAGTGTACCCGATACTGTACTGATCCCACCCCAGTGTACCCGATACTGTACTGATCCCACCCCAGTGTACCCGATACTGTACTGATCCCACCCCAGTGTACCAGATACTGTACTGATCCCACCCCAGTGTACCCGATACTGTACTGATCCCACCCCAGTGTACCCGATACTGTACTGATCCCACCCCAGTGTACCCGATACTGTACTGATCCCACCCCAGTGTACCAGATACTGTACTGATCCCACCCCAGTGTACCCGATACTGTACTAATCCCACCCCAGTGTACCCGATACTGTACTGATCCCACCCCAATGTACCCGATACTGTACTGATCCCACCCCAGTGTACCCGATACTGTACTGATCCCACCCCAGTGTACCCGATACTGTACTGATCCCACCCCAGTGTACCAGATACTGTACTGATCCCACCCCAGTGTACCCGATACTGTACTGATCCCACCCCAGTGTACCCGATACTGGACTGTGGATGCATGGTTTGCTCCTGGCCTGTCTTCAGGGTATATTAGATGCTTTATCGGTTCTAGTCCACTGGTGGTTCTGGGCCGCGATGCATGGGTTGATGTAGATAACCATCCTGTACGTCCAGCAGAACGAATCATCACTGACCGAAGAGGAAATGCGCAGAAGAGTCGCCGCTGGAGACCTAGAAGAAAGCCATGACCTTCAACATCGTTTTCGACGACAAGCCCAGGTAGCGGCTCACATGGGACTGCCTTTGCTTGCAGAGCATGCTTAAGTGTAGTCCAGAAGAGATCACACAATGTGCCCCACCATCTCCCCAGCACTCGCCACACTGCAGATATGATGCAGGGCTTGTGAGCTCCATATTCCTCATCCACCTGCTGAGCCGCTGATCCCCGGCCTCGCCCTCATTGACCTCCATGCTCTCTGCTCACTCATGACTGCTGCTTCTGTATGTGATGGTGATGATTATGATGCTCGGGCGCTTGCTCCTATGTGTGATCGTGAAGATGCTCCTGCGCTTGCTCCTTTGTGTGAGAGTGATAATGCTCCAGCGCTTGCTCCTGTGTCTGATGGTGATGATGATGATGATGCTTGCGCGCTTGCTCCTGTGTTTTGGTGATGATGGTCACACGCTTGCTCATGCGCAAGAGATTGATGATGCTCTGGTGCTTGTTCCTATGTGTGAGTGATGATGCTGGTCATTTGCTTCTATTTGAGAGATTGAGAGTCACGCTCTTGCTCCTGTGTGTTTTGGTGAAGATGCTCACGCTCTTGCTCCTGTGTGTTTTGGTGAAGATGCTCACGCTCTTGCTCCTGTGTGTTTTGGTGAAGATGCTCACGCTCTTGCTCCTGTGTGTTTTGGTGAAGATGCTCACGCTCTTGCTCCTGTGCGTTTTGGTGAAGATGCTCACGCTCTTGCTCCTGTGTGTTTTGGTGAAGATGCTCACGCTCTTGCTCCTGTGTGTTTTGGTGAAGATGCTCACGCTCTTGCTCCTGTGTGTTTTGGTGAAGATGCTCACGCTCTTGCTCCTGTGTGTTTTGGTGAAGATGCTCACGCTCTTGCTCCTGTGTGTTTTGGTGAAGATGCTCACGCTCTTGCTCCTGTGTGTGTTGGTGAAGATGCTCACGCTCTTGCTCCTGTGTGTTTTGGTGAAGATGCTCACGCGTTTGCTTCTGTGTGTTTTGGTGAAGATGCTCACGCTCTTGCTCCTGTGTGTTTTGGTGAAGATGCTCACGCTCTTGCTCCTGTGTGTTTTGGTGAAGATGCTCACGCTCTTGCTCCTGTGTGTTTTGGTGAAGATGCTCACGCTCTTGCTCCTGTGTGTTTTGGTGAAGATGCTCACGCTCTTGCTCCTGTGTGTGTTGGTGAAGATGCTCACGCGCTTGCTCCTGTGTGTTTTGGTGAAGATGCTCACGCTCTTGCTCCTGTGTGTTTTGGTGAAGATGCTCACGCTCTTGCTCCTGTGTGTGATGGTGATGATGCTCGCGCGCTTGCTCCTGTGTGATGGTGATGATGCTCGTGTGCTTGCTCCTGTGTGTGATGGTGATCATGCTCGCGCGCTTGCTCCTGTGTGTGATGGTGATGATGCTTGCGCGCTTGCTCCTGTGTGTGATGGTGATGATGCTCGCGCGCTTGCTCCTGTGTGATGGTGATGATGCTCGTGTGCTTGCTCCTGTGTGTGATGATGATCATGCTCGCGCGCTTGCTCCTGTGTGTGATGGTGATGATGCTTGCGCGCTTGCTCCTGTGTGTGATGGTGATGATGCTCGCGCGCTTGCTCCTGTGTGATGGTGATGATGCTCGTGTGCTTGCTCCTGTGTGTGATGGTGATCATGCTCGCGCGCTTGCTCCTGTGTGTGATGGTGATGATGCTTGCGCGCTTTCTCCTGTGTGTGATGGTGATGATGCTTGCGCGCTTGCTCCTGTGTGTGATGGTGATGATGCTCGCGCGCTTGCTCCTGTGTGATGGTGATGATGCTCGCGCGCTTGCTCCTGTGTGTGATGGTGATGATGCTCGCGCGCTTGCTCCTGTGTGATGGTGATGATGCTCGCGCGCTTGCTCCTGTGTGTGATGGTGATGATGCTCACGCGCTTGCTCCTGTGTGATGGTGATGATGCTCGTGCGCTTTCTCCTGTGTGTGATGGTGATGATGCTTGCGCGCTTGCTCCTCTGTGTGATGGTGATGATGCTCGCGTGCTTGCTCCTGTATGTGATGATGAAGATGATCGTGCGCTTTCTCCTGTGTGTGATGGTGATGATGCTTGCGCGCTTGCTCCTCTGTGTGATGATGCTTGCGCGCTTGCTCCTGTGTGTGATGGTGATGATGCTCGCGCGCTTGCTCCTGTGTGTGATGGTGATGATGCTCGCGCGCTTGCTCCTGTATGTGATGATGATGATGCTTGCGCGCTTGCTCCTGTGTGTGATGGTGATGATGCTTGCGCGCTTGCTCCTGTATGTGATGATGAAGATGCTCGTGCGCTTTCTCCTGTGTGTGATGGTGATGATGCTCGCGCGCTTGCTCTTGTGTGATGGTGATGATGCTCGCGCGCTTGCTCCTGTATGTGATGATGATGATGCTTGTGCGCTTGCTCCTGTGTGTGATGGTGATGATGCTGGCTTTTGTGTTTCTGTACCTCCCGTCCTGTTTGTATCACTCGTACGTCCTCGGCTGGTGTTCTGTGAGGCGCCACTTATCTCCTGCTTTGATTTTTTATCTGCCGTCCTCCTGTCGTTCATTTCCTTCCTTTCTTTCTCTTCTGCCTCTTTCCTTTGGCTCCAGATGGATAGAAATCAGGAGGAAGTGGACCGTGAGGTCTGGACGCTTCTCTCCATCTTTTCCTCCAGTTCTGCAAAAGGCAAAACTAATGTTTCAGAGGTCGGGTCGGTCCTCTCGCCGTCGTCTCTAGTCGCGCCAGCTGGTCCACCATCCCCTTCTGTGCGCCACCAGCGAGCTCAGGAAATTGCACAATCTCGTGCAAGAGCTCACACATTCCCTCTATCCGGCGCCCCAAGTCGTTCGCCTCAAGATGCTACACATGAGGTATGAGGCGAGGTGTGTGCCGTCAGCCGCGGCCCCCGTGCTCTGTGACTACGTATTGGTGCCATGTCCTTTTTTGCCATAACCCTCCAATTTCCACACCTTAAGGCCGGAGCCTCTGCACGGGCCACTCGTCAGGACTCTACAAATGTCCTTTTCTCTCAGACGCCGGGATTAAGAGGAGCGGAGAAGGTACAAGACCCCCGCTGTGTGCTGTGCATGGGGGGTGCAGGTCCGCCGCTGTGATCCTGACGCCATGTCCTGCTCTGTTCTCTTCCCAGTACTCTCTGGTATACAAGGGCTTCTCTCTTTTCCCGGAGGGGGTCTTCTACTGGTCCTTACCTAAGCTTTTCCTTGGGGATAAGGTAAAGACGCTGGCCTCCCCTTACTCCCCGTGGCCTCCCCTTATTTCCTGTGACTCCAGGCTCCTGGAAGCCAGTAGATCACAGCCATGGATTTTCAGGCCACGTCTTTTACAGAATTTCTGACTTTGTGCCATGTTCCTTTTGCAGGTGACGTCTTATGGTGGAACGCTCCGCTACACACTGACCTACACGTCTGGAATCCGGGGATCACCGCTGCCTGATGCCGACGTGCAGATTACGGTAATGCAGAGATCGGCTGCCATGGTGGATGCTCTCCCGCGTGTCTCCAGGTCATAGTGGTGTCATGTTGGGGTCCAGGAGCTGAGCCCTCAGATGACAGCGCAGCTAGTGACTGACCTATCCTGATCCTCTGCGTTCCCTTCCAGGGCAATGACATCACCTTGGTGGCCTATCAGACTGAAGTGCGCCCTCGCGAGACCAAAACCTTTGAGATTGCATTCAGAGAGGTGAGACTGAGCTAGGATGGGTTGGTGAGCCGAGCCGTGGCACGCTCGTTCCTTACTATCGCCGCCATTTCTGCCCCGCAGAGTCAGTGGAAGCGTCCAGATGGGCAGCAGGCCACGCGGGAGCATCTGATGATGGCGCTGGCAGATCTAGATGAGATTCTTATCCGAGCATCCTACTCCACTGACATGATATCTGCCAGCATTACCGGTGTGAGCATGGAGAGCGCCGGGCCCTCGTACACCAGCCTGCCGCAGGCCCTGGAGGTGGAGGAGTGCCGCTGCCCCCCAGGCTACAGGGGATTGTCCTGCCAGGTGAGAGACACGGCACCCTCCATCTGCTTTTCCATTGGGCCGTTATCTGCACTGTCTGCGAGTACTGAGTGTGATCTCCATGACAGGACTGTGCCCCGGGCTACACTCGCACCGGAGGAGGCCTGTACCTCGGACACTGCGAACCCTGTGATTGTAGTGGACACTCGGAAACGTGTCACCCAGAGACTGGTGTCTGCTCGGTAAGTCCCGGAGACTACACTGGCTGTATTACAGGAGGACTGTACAGTGGAACATATTGGGGGTTGTAGTCTTCTGCTTGCGAACTCCCAACTATGTAGCCGTGTTTGAGAACATAGTAACACAGTTAGTAAGGCCGAAAAAATCCATGTGTCCATCCAGTTCAGCCTATATTCCATCATAATAAATCCCCAGATCTACGTCCTTCTACAGAACCTAATAATTGTATGATACAATATTGTTCTGCTCCAGGAAGACATCCAGGCCTCTCTTGAACCCCTCGAGTGAGTTCACCATCACCACCCCCTCAGGCAAGCAATTCCAGATTCTCACTGCCCTAACAGTAAAGAATCGTTGTCACAATAATGTAAAAAATGCCATATTGTGAGTTTAGTTCTAGAAGGTACCATGGCACAGACACACGCTGCAGATGCGACCCCCCTTTCTCCCCCACTGCATTCGCTGATACAAAAACAAAGCCCTATGGCAAACACACTCTGTGCAACATGATACCAATGTGTAGCAGCCCCCCCTACTGAACAGTTTATGGCTTTAGCCGCAAAAGCCAACCTCTGTGTAAATCCCTCATTCCCCCCTCCAACCTGATACCAGCCAAAACTGGTATAGAAAGCATGAGCTTCTATTGTTCTTTTAAGGTTATATATGATGGCACCGATCAGGGCTAGAAATATAAGGATTATATATTCCAGATGTCCATTGAGGGATCTATAGCTCCCTGAAATCGCTATAAGCTAAACCCAACGAGTGTAAAGAGCGGGTTTCTCCGTAAGCGGGTTGTGTAAATACGCCGTGTTTACACTTAAAGGAATCCCCCTGATGTGGGGCACAATCCTGATCATTGTGTCTTTCTTAAACGAGATTCATACAGCGAGCTAGGCATAAAAAATGGTTGCCATAACTAAGAAAAGGGGAGGATTCAGCCTCTCAGTGAGGTCACTACAGGGGGAGTGGCTTGGTTTTAGACTGGGAAATAAGAGAGTGAAGCAGCAGTCTTCACGTGTCTTTGTCCAGCTTCTAGCTGATATACAGATGTGAGGTATGCATCTAGATGTGTCCCCTCCTCCACAGCACACAGCCAGCCATGAGATAAGATGACATAACAAAATGTAAGTGTTCTTTTCAACTTTAATCCCATTTTATTCGTAATTGTACAGTACATATGATACTTGTCTTCTTTGTAATATCTTTTTATACTTTGTAAACACTGCCTACCTTTTTTTGGAGTAAAATATAAAACTACTAGCTTGTCTCTCCTCCATACCTATACATATTTCACTACAGCCTCCCAGTCTCAGACTGGATGACTGATCTGTCAATAACTGCATCCCAGACACACTGTTGGGTATAATCGTGACACACAGGGCCGTCAGGAGATGCCCAGCACGCTATAGCACTACTCCACTGTACAGGGTTATAGCCGTGTGACGTTACCCAGCAGTAGATTAGTCCTACACGGTCTCATCTGGTCCTTACTACTTTACTGACAATTTTTTTTTGTCCTAGAACTGTCTACATAATACGGTCGGGGAGTTATGTGACAAGTGTGCTCCTGGCTTCTATGGGGATGCCACTGCGGGAACCCCCGAGGATTGCCAGCTTTGTGCATGCCCATTAAGTGACCCCGAGAACCAGTAAGTATACCCATGTGCAGTAATGGAACAGAGACGATATAGAAGTATTCTCTCCTCCACCTATCCTGTCCACCGTATTTGATCCTCACAGACCTGTAATAGTCTTTCCTCAATGTCCTCTCCTACCCTCATTATATCTTGCCTTTGTGCTCCTCTGTCCTTGTCCTCTTCTGCCCTGCTTTCATGCTCTTCTTCCCTCCTCCTGTTCTGCCCTCGTTTTGTTCTGCCGTCATCCTCTTCTGCCCTAGTCCTCTCCTGCCCTAGTCCTTTCCTGCCCTAGTCCTTTCCTGCCCTAGTCCTTTCCTGCCCTAGTCCTTTCCTGCCCTAGTCCTTTCCTGCGCTAGTCCTCTTCTGCCCTAGTACTTTCCTGCCCTAGTTCTCTCCTGCCCTAGTCCTTTCCTGCCCTAGTTCTCTCCTGCCCTAGTCCTCTTCTGCCCTAGTCCTCTCCTTCCCTCATCTTCACTGGTTTATGTCCTCGTCCTGTTCTGCCTCATCCTCTTCTAACCTCTTTCTTGTCTTCCACCCTCATCCTCACTGTTTTCTACCTTGTCCTCTTGTGCTTTCGTCCTCTCCTGCATATTTGTCCTCTCCTTCCTTCGTCCTCTTGTGCCCTTGTCCCCTTGTGCCCTCGTCGTCTTGTGCCCACGTCGTCTTGTGCCCTCGTCCTCTTGTGCCCTCGTCCTCTTGTGTCCTTTTCCTCTTGTGCCCTCATCCTCTTGTGCCCTCGTAATCTTCTGCCCTCGTGCTCTCTTGCTCTTGTTTTCTCCTGCCCCTGTAATCTTGTTCTCTTGTCCTGTCCTCATGCCCTCGTTCTGTCCTTGCGCCCTTTTCCTCTTGTGCCCTCATCCTCTTGTGCCCTCGCCCTCTCTTGCCCTTGTCCTCTCTAGCCCTTGTCCTCTCCTGCCCTTGTCCTCTCCTGCCCTTGTCCTCATCTGCCCTTGTCCTCATCTACCCTTGTCTTCTCTTGCCCTTGTCCTCTCTTGCCCTTGTTGTCTCCTGCCCTCGTACTCTCCTGCCCTCGTCCACTCGTGCTCTCGTCTTCTTGTGCCCTTGTCCTCTCGTCCTTTCATGTCCTCTTCTTCTTCTGCTTTCGTCCTCTCCTGCCTTGTCCTCTCTTGCCCTCGTCCTCTCCTGCCCTCATCCTCTCCTTCCTGTGTCCTCCCTCGTCCTGTTCTGCCCTCGTTTCTCATGCCCTTGTGTCCTTTGAGTCCTTCTGCTCTCTTCCTCATCTGCCCTTTTTATATTGTTTCTTCATGATATTTCTACACTTCTCTTTGATTTTCTATCGTTTTGAATTTCAGGTTTTCTAAGACCTGTGAGCCGGATGGTGCTGGAGGCTACAGGTGCACGGCCTGCCCCATAGGGTACACAGGACAATACTGCGAGAGGTCAGTTCTAAGATGGATCCTTGTGTTCTTGTCCTCCTGTGTACATAGGGTCGGTTAGGGTCTCATGCCCTGGTCCTGCTCACTTCCCTGATTCACTGCCGTGTAATGTATAGTCAGATCGGTGGCACATGTCCGGCACGTTTGGTTATTCTCCCCATTTGTGTGGAGATTGCTTCCTGTACCCGGCAAACAGGAGGAGCAGTGACACCAAGAGTGCAGTCTCATATTATTTTGTAATCTTCTGCGACAGGTGCGCTGCAGGATACATTGGCAACCCCAGCGTCCGTGGACAGAAGTGTTTCCCCGAGGGTAAGAAGGCAGGCTCATGGTTGGATGATAAAGCTGCTGCAATCAGTGTACGGAGCCAGGTGATACATCGTCCCACTTCTATTCCAGACAGACAATCAAATTTCATCGTCCGAATTTACCCCGAGAAGAAATCTGTCACTGCAGGTAGTGAGACGAGTCTCCGATGCCAGGGAAGTGGCGACCCCCCATACTACTATTTCTGGTCTCGAGAAGATGGGAGACCTCTTTCTGCAGTCACCCAACTGCGGGAAAAAGGTACAACAAAGCCAGAAACTGACATGTTTGGTACATCACCCATGTCTGGTGTCTCCTGAAATTAGCTCGGACAGAGTCTCCTCATGTGATGTCTCCTGATGTCAAACCAGGCAGAGCCTCATTGTGTGATTTCTCCTGAGATCAAGCCGCGCAGAGTCTCCTCGTGTGATTTCTCCTGATATCAGGCCCGGCAGAGTCTCCTCGTGTGATTTCTCCTGATATCAGGCCCGGCAGAGTCTCCTTGTGTGATTTCTCCTGAGATCAGGTTGGGCAGAGTCTCCTTGTGTGATTTCTCCTGAGATCAGGCCGCGCAGAGTCTCCTCGTGTGATGTCTCCTGATATCAGGCCGGGCAGAGTCTCCTCGTGTGATTTCTCCTGATACCTGGCCCGGCAGAGTCTCCTCGTGTGATTTCTCCTGATACCTGGCCCGGCAGAGTCTCCTCGTGTGATTTCTCCTGATATTAGGCCGGGCAGAGTCTCCTCGTGTGATTTCTCCTGATATTAGGCCGGGCAGTGTCTTCTCGTGTGATTTTTTCCTGATATTAGGCCCGGCAGAGCCTCCTCGTGTGATTTCTCCTGATATTAGGCCCGGCAGAGTCTCCTCGTGTGATTTCTCGTGATATTAGGCCCGGCAGAGTCTCCTCGTGTGATTTCTCCTGATATTAGGCGGGCCCGGCAGAGTCTCCTCTTGTGATTTCTCCTGATATTACGCCCGGCAGAGTCTCCTCGTGTGATTTCTCCTGATATTAGGCCGGGCAGAGTATCCTCGTGTGATTTCTCCTGATACCTGGCCCGGCAGAGTCTCCTCGTGTGATTTCTCCTGATATTAGGCCCGGCAGAGTCTCCTCATGTGATTTCTCCTGATACCTGGCCCGGCAGAGTCTCCTCATGTGATTTCTCCTGATACCTGGCCCGGCAGAGCCCCTCATGTGATTTCTCCTGATACCTGGCCCGGCAGAGTCTCCTCTTGTGATTTCTCCTGATACCTGGCCGGGCAGAGTCTCCTCGTGTGATTTCTCCTGATACCTGGCCCGGCAGAGTGTCCTCGTGTGACTTCTCCTGATATTAGGCCGGGCAGAGTGTCCTCGTGTGACTTCTCCTGATATTAGGCCGGGCAGAGCCTCCTCGTGTGATTTCTCCTGATACCTGGCCCGGCAGAGTCTCCTCGTGTGACTTCTCCTGATATTAGGCCCGGCAGAGTGTCCTTGTGTGACTTCTCCTGATATTAGGCCGGGCAGAGTGTCCTCGTGTGACTTCTCCTGATATTAGGCCGGGCAGAGCCTCCTCGTGTGATTTCTCCTGATACCTGGCCCGGCAGAGTCTCCTCGTGTGATTTCTCCTGATACCTGGCCCGGCAGAGTGTCCTCGTGTGACTTCTCCTGATATTAGGCCGGGCAGAGTGTCCTCGTGTGACTTCTCCTGATATTAGGCCGGGCAGAGCCTCCTCGTGTGATTTCTCCTGATACCTGGCCCGGCAGAGTCTCCTCGTGTGACTTCTCCTGATATTAGGCCCGGCAGAGTGTCCTTGTGTGACTTCTCCTGATATTAGGCCGGGCAGAGTCTCCTCGTGTGATTTTTCCTGATAATAGGCCCGGCAGAGTCTCCTCGTGTGATTTTTCCTGATATTAGGCCGGGCAGAGTCTCCTCGTGTGATTTCTCCTGATACCTGGCCCGGCAGCATCTCCTCGTGTGATTTCTCCTGATATTAGGCCGGGCAGAGTCTCCTCGTGTGATTTCTACTGATATTAGGCCCGGCAGAGTCTCCTTTTGTGATTTCTCCTGATATCAGGCCCGGCAGAGTCTCCTCTTGTGATTTCTCCTGATATTAGGCCGGGCAGAGCCTCCTCGTGTGATTTCTCCTAATATTAGGCCCGGCAGAGTCTCTTCGTGTGATTTCTCTTGATATTAGGCCCGGCAGAGTCTCCTCGTGTGATTTCTCCTGATATTAGGCCCAGCAGAGTCTCCTTGTGTGATTTCTCGTGATATTAGGCCCGGCAGAGTCTCCTCTTGTGATTTCTCCTGATATTAGGCTGGGCAGAGTCTCCTCGTATGATTTCTCCTGATATTAGGCCGGGCAGAGTTTCCTCGGGTGATTTCTCCTGATATTAGGCCGGGCAGAGTCTCCTCGTGTGATTTCTCCTGATATTAGGCCGGGCAGAGTCTCCTCGTGTGATTTCTCCTGATATTAGGCCCGGCAGAGTCTCCTCGTGTGATTTCTCCTGATACCTGGCCCGGCAGTGTCTCGTGTGATTTCTCCTGATATTAGGCCGGGCAGAGTCTCCTCGTCTGATTCCTCCTGATATTAGGCCCGGCAGAGTCTCCTCGTGTGACTTCTCCTGATATTAGGCCGGGCAGAGTCTCCTCGTGTGATTTCTCCTGATACCTGACCCGGCAGAGTCTCCTTGTGTGATTTCTCCTGATATTAGGCCCGGCAGAGTCTCCTCGTGTGATTTCTCCTGATATTAGGCCGGGCAGAGTCTCCTCGTGTGATTTCTCCTGATATTAGGCCCAGCAGAGTCTCCTCCTGTGATTTCTCCTGATACCTGGCCCGGCAGAGTCTCCTCGTGTGATTTCTCTTGATATTAGACCGGGCAGAGTCTCCTCGTGTGATTTCTCCTGATATTAGGCCGGGCAGCGTCTCCTCGTGTGATTTCTCCTGATATCAGGCCGGGCAGAGTCTCCTCGTGTGATTTCTCCTGATATTAGGCTGGGCAGAGTCTCCTCGTGTGATTTCTCCTGATATTAGGCCGGGCAGAGTCTCCTCGTGTGATTTCTCCTGATATTAGGCCCAGCAGAGTCTCCTCGTGCGATTTCTCCTAATACCTGGCCCGGCAGAGTCTCCTCGTGTGATTTCTCTTGATATTAGGCCCAGCAGAGTCTCCTTGTGTGATTTCTCCTGATATTAGACCGGGCAGAGTCTCCTCGTGTGATCACTCCTGACATTAGGCCGGGCAGAGTCTCCTCGTGTGATTTCTCCTGATATCAGGCCGGGCAGAGTCTCCTCGTGTGATTTCTCCTGATACCTGGCCCGGCAGAGTCTCCCCGTGTGATTTCTCCTGATACCTGGCCCGGCAGAGTCTCCTCGTGTGATTTCTCCTGATATCAGGCCCGGCAGAGTCTCCTCTTGTGATTTCTCCTGATATTAGGCCCGGCAGAGTCTCCTCGTGTGATTTCTCCTGATATTAGGCCCGGCAGTGTCTCCTCGTGTGATTTCTCCTGATACCTGGCCCGGCAGTGTCTTCTCGTGTGATGTCTCCTGATATCAGGCCGGGCAGAGCCTCCTCGTGTGATTTCTCCTGATATTAGGCCCGGCAGAGTCTCCTCGTGTGATTTCTCCTGATATTAGGCCCGGCAGCGTCTCCTCGTGTGATTTCTCCTGATATTAGGCCGGGCAGAGTCTCCTCGTGTGACTTCTCCTGATATTAGGCCGGGCAGAGTCTCCTCGTGTGATTTCTCCTGATACCTGGCCGGGCAGAGTCTCCTCGTGTGATTTCTCCTGATATTAGGCCCGGCAGAGTCTCCTCGTGTGATTTCTCCTGATATTAGGCTGGGCAGAGTCTCCTCGTGTGATTTCTCCTGATATTAGGCCGGGCAGAGTCTCCTCGTGTGATTTCTCCTGATATTAGGCCCGGCAGAGTCTCCTTGTGTGATTTCTCCTGATATCAGGCCGGGCAGAGTCTCCTCGTGTGATTTCTCCTGATATTAGGCCCGGCAGAGTCTCCTCTTGTGATTTCTCCTGATATCAGGCCGGGCAGAGTCTCCTCGTGTGATTTCTCCTGATATTAGGCCGGGCAGAGTCTCCTCGTGTGATTTCTCCTGATATTAGGCCCGGCAGAGTCTCCTTGTGTGATTTCTCCTGATATCAGGCCGGGCAGAGTCTCCTCGTGTGATTTCTCCTGATATTAGGCTCGGCAGAGTGTCCTTGTGTGATTTCTCCTGATATTAGGCCCGGCAGAGTCTCCTTGTGTGATTTCTCGTGATATTAGGCCCGGCAGAGTCTCCTCGTGTGATTTCTCCTGATATTAGGCCGGGCAGAGTCTCCTCGTGTGATTTCTCCTGATACCTGGCCCGGCAGAGTCTCCTCGTGTGATTTCTCCTGATACCTGGCCCGGCAGTGTCTCCTCGTGTGATTTCTCCTGATACCTGGCCCGGCAGAGTCTCCTCGTGTGATTTCTCCTGATATTAGGCCCAGCAGAGTCTCCTCGTGTGATTTCTCCTGATATTAGGCCCAGCAGAGTTTCCTCGTGTGATTTCTCCTGATATTAGGCCGGGCAGAGTATCCTCGTGTGATTTCTCCTGATACCTGACCCGGCAGAGTCTCCTCGTGTGATTTCTCCTGATATTAGGCCCGGCAGAGTCTCCTCGTGTGATTTCTCCTGATACCTGGCCCGGCAGCGTCTCCTCGTGTGATTTCTCCTGATACCTGGCCCGGAAGTGTCTCCTCGTGTGATTTCTCCTGATACCTGGCCCGGCAGAGTCTCCTCGTGTGATTTCTCCTGATATTAGGCCCAGCAGAGTCTCTTCGTGTGATTTCTCCTGATACCTGGCCCGGCAGAGTCTCCTCATGTGATTTCTCCTGATATTAGGCCCGGCAGAGTCTCCTCGTGTGATTTCTCCTGATATTAGGCCGGGCAGAGTCTCCTCGTGTGATTTCTCCTGATATTAGGCCCGGCAGAGTCTCCTCGTGTGATTTCTCCTGATATTAGGCCCAGCAGAGTCTCCTCGTGCGATTTCTCCTGATACCTGGCCCGGCAGAGTCTCCTCGTGTGATTTCTCTTGATATTAGGCCGGGCAGAGTCTCCTCGTGTGATTTCTCCTGATATTAGGCCGGGCAGCGTCTCCTCGTGTGATTTCTCCTGATATCAGGCCGGGCAGAGTCTCCTCGTGTGATTTCTCCTGATATTAGGCTGGGCAGAGTCTCCTCGTGTGATTTCTCCTGATATTAGGCCGGGCAGAGTCTCCTCGTGTGATTTCTCCTGATATTAGGCCCAGCAGAGTCTCCTCGTGTGATTTCTCCTGATATTAGGCCCGGCAGAGTCTCCTCGTGTGATTTCTCTTGATATTAGGCCCAGCAGAGTCTCCTTGTGTGATTTCTCCTGATATTAGGCCCGGCAGAGTCTCCTTGTGTGATTTCTCCTGATATTAGTCCGGGCAGAGTCTCCTCGTGTGATCACTCCTGATATTAGGCCCGGCAGAGTCTCCTCGTGTGATTTCTCTTGATATTAGGCCCGGCAGAGTCTCCTCGTGTGATTTCTCCTGATATTAGGCCGGGCAGAGTCTCCTCGTGTGATTTCTCCTGATATTAGGCCCAGCAGAGTCTCCTCGTGTGATTTCTCCTGATATTAGGCCCGGCAGAGTCTCCTCGTGTGATTTCTCTTGATATTAGGCCCAGCAGAGTCTCCTTGTGTGATTTCTCCTGATATTAGGCCCGGCAGAGTCTCCTTGTGTGATTTCTCCTGATATTAGTCCGGGCAGAGTCTCCTCGTGTGATCACTCCTGATATTAGGCCCGGCAGAGTCTCCTCGTGTGATTTCTCCTGATATCAGGCCGGGCAGAGTCTCCTCGTGTGATTTCTCCTGATACCTGGCCCGGCAGAGTCTCCCCGTGTGATTTTTCCTGATACCTGGCCCGGCAGAGTCTCCTCGTGTGATTTCTCCTGATATTAGGCCGGGCAGTGTCTCCTCGTGTGATTTCTCTTGATACCTGGCCTGGCAGAGTCTCCTCGTATGATGTCTCCTTATACTGGGCAAAGCAGAGTCTCCTCGTGTGATTTCTCCTGATAACAAGCTAGGCAGTCTCCTCGTGTGAGGTCTCCTGGAATCGTCCCGGGCAGAGTCTCATCATGTCCTGTCTCCTGGTATTGGCCCAGGCAGAATCTCCTTGTGTGATGTCTCCTGATATTATTATTATTATACATTTTTATAGCGCCATTTATTCCATGGCGCTTTACGTGTGAACGAGACAAATACAATAAACATGAGTAAAACAAGGCGCACAGGTACAGGAGGAGGGAGGACCCTGCCCGCGAAGGCTCACAGAGTACAGGGGATGGGTGAGGATACAGGAGGAGAGAGGACCCTGCCTGCGAGGGCTCACAATCTACAAGGGATGGGTGAGGATACAGGAGGAGAGAGGACCCTGCTCGCGAGGGCTCACAATCTACAAGGGATGGGTGAGGATACAGGAGGAGAGAGGACCCTGCTCGCGAGGGCTCACAATCTACAAGGGATGGGTGAGGATACAGGAGGAGAGAGGACCCTGCCCGCGAAGGCTCACAATCTACAAGGGATGGGTGAGGATACAGGAGGAGAGAGGACCCTGCCCGCGAGGGCTCACAGTCTACAAGGGATGGGTGAGGATACAGGAGGAGAGAGGACCCTGCCCGCGAAGGCTCACAGAGTACAGGGGATGGGTGAGGATACCGGAGGAGAGAGGACCCTGCCTGCGAGGGCTCACAATCTACAAGGGATGGGTGAGGATACAGGAGGAGAGAGGACCCTGCTCGCGAGGGCTCACAATCTACAAGGGATGGGTGAGGATACAGGAGGAGAGAGGACCCTGCCCGCGAAGGCTCACAGAGTACAGGGGATGGGTGAGGATACCGGAGGAGAGAGGACCCTGCCCGCGAGGGCTCACAATCTACAAGGGCTGGGTGAGGATACAGGAGGAGAGAGGACCCTGCTCGCGAGGGCTCACAATCTACAAGGGATGGGTGAGGATACAGGAGGAGAGAGGACCCTGCCCGCGAAGGCTCACAATCTACAAGGGATGGGTGAGGATACAGGAGGAGAGAGGACCCTGCCCGCGAGGGCTCACAATCTACAAGGGATGGGTGAGGATAGAGGAGGAGAGAGGACCCTGCTCGCGAGGGCTCACAATCTACAAGGGATGGGTGAGGATACAGGAGGAGAGAGGACCCTGCCCGCGAAGGCTCACAATCTACAAGGGATGGGTGAGGATACAGGAGGAGAGAGGACCCTGCCCGCGAGGGCTCACAGTCTACAAGGGATGGGTGAGGATACAGGAGGAGAGAGGACCCTGCCCGCGAAGGCTCACAGAGTACAGGGGATGGGTGAGGATACCGGAGGAGAGAGGACCCTGCCTGCGAGGGCTCACAATCTACAAGGGCTGGGTGAGGATACAGGAGGAGAGAGGACCCTGCTCGCGAGGGCTCACAATCTACAAGGGATGGGTGAGGATACAGGAGGAGAGAGGACCCTGCCCGCGAAGGCTCACAGAGTACAGGGGATGGGTGAGGATACCGGAGGAGAGAGGACCCTGCCCGCGAGGGCTCACAATCTACAAGGGCTGGGTGAGGATACAGGAGTAGAGAGGACCCTGCTCGCGAGGGCTCACAATCTACAAGGGATGGGTGAGGATACAGGAGGAGAGAGGACCCTGCCCGCGAAGGCTCACAATCTACAAGGGATGGGTGAGGATACAGGAGGAGAGAGGACCCTGCCCGCGAGGGCTCACAATCTACAAGGGATGGGTGAGGATAGAGGAGGAGAGGGTAGAGCTGGTCATGTGGTGTTCAGCAAACAGAGGATCACTGCAGGCTGTAGGCTTGTCGGAAGAGGTGGGTCTTCAGGTTCCTTTTGAAGGTTTCTGTGGTAGGTGAGAGTCTGATGTGTTGGGGTAGAGAGTTCCAGAGAATGGGGGAAGCACGGGAGAAGTCTTGGATGCGATTGTGGGAGGAAGAGATGAGAGAGGAGCAGAGAAGGAGATCTTGTGAGGATCGGAGTTTGCATGTAGGTAGGTACCGGGAGACCATGTCACAGATGTATGTATCGTCCCACACAGAGTCTCCACGTGTGATGTCTCCTGATATCGGCCCACACAGAGTCTCCACGTGTTATGTCTCCTGATATCGGGCCGCACAGGAGAAGTCTTGGATGCGATTAAATTAGTGCCCTCCCCCTATAACAGTGTTCCCCAACTCCGGTCCTCAAGAGCCACCAACAGGTCATGTTATCAGAATTTCCTTAGTATTGCACAGGTGATGGAATTATTGCCTGTGTAAGTGACGCAAATATCACTTGTGCAATACTAAGGAAATACTGAAATATGACCTGTTGGTGGCTCCTGAGGATCGGACGGAGTTGGGGACCATTGCTCTATAACAACATGTGTGTCTGACCGCACACCAGTCTTCACTTGTCTTGATCTCTCTCTCTCTCAGGTGAGATCCTACACTTCTCTAACTTGCAGCCATCAGATTCTGGCGTCTACATCTGTACCTGCCGTAACTACAAGTACGTGAACACCAGCCGAGCCGAGATCATCGTCGACGGTAAGAGAAACCGCCTGTCTTCATGTGCTCGCCTTAACTCTCCACAACTGGGCCATAATGTCCTGTGCTCACCGCTGTCCTGTGCTCACCGCTGTCCTGTGCTCACCACTGTCCTGTGCTCACCACTGCCTCGTGCTCACCACTGTCCTGTGCTCACCACTGTCCTGTGCTCACCACTGTCCTGTGCTCACCACTGTCCTGTGCTCACCACTGTCCTGTGCTCACCACTGTCCTGTGCTCACCACTGTCCTGTGCTCACCACTGTCCTGTGCTCACCACTGTCCTGTGCTCACCACTGTCCTGTGCTCACCACTGTCCTGTGCTCACCACTGTCCTGTGCTCACCACTGTCCTGTGCTCACCACTGTCCTGTGCTCACCACTGTCCTGTGCTCACCACTGTCCTGTGCTTACCACTGTCCTGTGCTCACCACTGTCCTGTGCTCACCACTGTCCTGTGCTCACCACTGTCCTGTGCTCACCGCTGCCCTGTGCTCACCGCTGTCCTGTGCTCACCGCTGTCCTGTGCTCACCGCTGTCCTGTTCTTCCCTTTCCATATTGTTGCACTCTGCGGCTGTCTGCCCTCTATATACCCTGCTGCCCTCTATATACCCTGCTGCCCTCTATATACCCTGCTGGCCTTTATATACCCTGCTGCCCTCTATATACCCTGCTGCCCTCTATATACCCTGCTGCCCTCTATATACCCTGCTGGCCTTTATATACCCTGCTGCCCTCTATATACCCTGCTGCCCTCTATATACCCTGCTACCCTCTATACACCCTGCTGCCCTCTGCCCGCTAGTGTTGTTCTGCTGATAACGCTGCCTTTCTTTGGTTTATGCCGCCATTCCCGGGATGCTCCGCACCGTGCAGCGCTGAGGTTTGTGCCTTGTTGGTGTCTTTCTATCACCCCTATAACCCGGCGGTCGGGGCTCTGGTTTCTGTGTGATATTTCTGCTCCTCTGGTGTTTCTTCCTGTGCAGTAAAGATGCCGTACATTACCGTCTGGTGCTGCCCAATGGTCCTGCTGGTGCCTGGCGGCTCCTTACACGGTGGCTCCTTACACTGCGGCTCCTTACACTGCGGCTCCTTACACGGCGGCTCCTTACACGGCGGCTCCTTACACTGCGGCTCCTTACACGGCGGCTCCTTACACGGCAGCTCCTTACACCGCGGCTCCTTACACGGCGGCTCCTTACACGGCGGCTCCTTACACGGCGGCTCCTTACACGGCGGCTCCTTACACGGCGGCTCCTTACACTGCGGCTCCTTACACTGCGGCTCCTTACACGGCAGCTCCTTACACTGCGGCTCCTTACACGGCAGCTCCTTACACTGCGGCTCCTTACACTGCGGCTCCTTACACGGCAGCTCCTTACACTGCGGCTCCTTACACGGCGGCTCCTTACACGGCGGCTCCTTACACGGCGGCTCCTTACACGGCGGCTCCTTACACTGCGGCTCCTTACACGGCAGCTCCTTACACTGCGGCTCCTTACACGGCAGCTCCTTACACTGCGGCTCCTTACACGGCGGCTCCTTACACTGCGGCTCCTTACACGGCAGCTCCTTACACTGCGGCTCCTTACACGGCAGCTCCTTACACTGCGGCTCCTTACTCGGCGGCTCCTTACACTGCGGCTCCTTACACGGCAGCTCCTTACACTGCGGCTCCTTACACGGCGGCTCCTTACACGGCGGCTCCTTACACGGCGGCTCCTTACACTGCAGCTCCTTACACTGCGGCTCCTTACACGGCAGCTCCTTACACTGCGGCTCCTTACACGGCGGCTCCTTACACGGCGGCTCCTTACACGGCAGCTCCTTACACTGCGGCTCCTTACACGGCGGCTCCTTATACGGCGGCTCTCTGGGTTGTCCTGACAGTGAATGATTGTGTCTGGTAGGTGATGTTGCTGATGTTGGTGTCTTTCAGCTGCTGCTGTCCGGCCCATTACCGTGACCGTGGAGGAGCAGAGGGTCCAGAGCGTCCGGCAGGGCTCAGATGTCACCTTCATATGTACAGCAAAGAGCACGGTGAGCAGAAGAGCTGACTTTGTCCTGCTCTGTACAGCAGTGTATGCAGAGGCCCTGATGCAGAGGACCACAGGGAGACCTCTCGCCTGCTTTACCCTTCAGCTCCTCTTACTTGCCCTTCTGACTACTCAGTGATGCTTGCTTCTTCCCTCAGTCCCCGGCTTACACCTTGGTGTGGACCAGTCAAAGCAATGGGAAGTTGCCAGAGAGAGCGATGGACTTCAATGGTATCCTGACCATCCGTAATGTGCAGCCGGGAGACGCCGGCGTTTACCTCTGCACCGGGTCCAACATGTTTGACATGGACGAGGGCAACGCCACCCTCCATGTGCAAGGTTGGTGAGCGTCACCATTAGAGCCCCTCCATCCGCTGCATGCTGCTAAAGACCCCCACCCTCCTTGCTTGCTCTCCCTGTAGGCGCCTGTACAAACCGGTGCTGCTCAGCTCCTCTCTTATGCTTTGTGCTCTGTCTGTCATGGCACCTTCCTCTTCAGATTTCATCCTCTGCCTCGTGCATGCTGGAAAGAAACCCTCCTCCGCTCCTTCTGTCAGTCATCCCTCTGGACTCCTCACTGAGGTGATTGGAGGCTTATGCTGCCTGGGCCCAAACTATACTATTAAAGAAGGCGACGTCCCTTCTACCATGCTTTACTGCTCCACGTCCTCTATCCGGCACTTCCCTCCCCCCTGTGCTGTACCGCTCTGCATCCTCTTTCTGCCCCCACACTCCCCCCATGCTTTACCGCTCCACGTCTTCTTCTGCGCACCATCCCTTCCCCTGTGCTTTACCTCTCTGCCTCCTCTGCCCCTCAATGACCCTTCCCCCCTCTGCTTTACCTGTCCGTGTCCTCTGCCCCCGCACCATCCTCTTCCCCCGCGCTTTACCTCTCCGTGTCCCCGCACCATCCTCTCCCCCCGCGCTTTACCTCTCCGTGTCCCCGCACCATCCTCTTCCCCCGCGCTTTACCTCTCCGTGTCCCCGCACCATCCTCTCCCCCTGTGCTTTACCTCTCCGTGTCCCCGCACCATCCTCTCCCCCTGTGCTTTACCTCTCCGTGTCCCCGCACCATCCTCTCCCCCTGTGCTTTACCTCTCCGTGTCCCTGCACCATCCTCTCCCCCGTGCTTTACCTCTCCGTGTCCCCGCACCATCCTCTACCCCATGCTTTACCTCTCCGTGTCCCCGCACCATCCTCTCCCCCTTTGCTTTACCTCTCCGTGTCCCCGCACCATCCTCTCCCCCGTGCTTTACTTCTCCGTGTCCCCGCACTATCCTCTCCCCCTGTGCTTTACCTCTCCGTGTCCCCGCACCATCCTCTCCCCTGTGCTTTACCTCTCCGTGTCCCCGCACCATCCTCTCCCCTGTGCTTTACTTCTCCGTGTCCCCGCACTATCCTCTCCCCCTGTGCTTTACCTCTCCGTGTCCCCGCACCATCCTCTCCCCTGTACTTTACCTCTCCGTGTCCTCGCACTATCCTCTCCCCCTGTGCTTTACCTCTCCGTGTCCCCGCACCATCCTCTCCCCCCGCGCTTTACCTCTCCGTGTCCCCGCACCATCCTCTCCCCTGTGCTTTACCTCTCCGTGTTCCCGCACCATCCTCTCCCCCCACGCTTTACCTCTCCGTGTCCCCGCACCATCCTCTCCCCTGTGCTTTACCTCTCCGTGTTCCCGCACCATCCTCTCCCCTGTGCTTTACCTCTCCGTGTTCCCGCACCATCCTCTCCCCTGTGCTTTACCTCTCCGTGTCCCCGCACCATCCTCTCCCCTGTGCTTTACCTCTCCGTGTTCCCGCACCATCCTCTCCCCTGTGCTTTACCTCTCCGTGTCCCCGCACCATCCTCTCCCCTGTACTTTACCTCTCCGTGTCCCCACACCATCCTCTCCCCCTGTGCTTTACCTCTCCGTGTCCCCGCACCATCCTCTTCCCTGTGCTTTACCTCTCCGTGTCCCCGCACCATCCTCTCCCCCGTGCTTTACCTCTCCGTGTCCCCGCACCATCCTCTCCCCCTGTGCTTTACCTCTCCGTGTCCCCGCACCATCCTCTCCCCTGTGCTTTACTTCTCCGTGTCCCCGCACCATCCTCTCCCCTGTGCTTTACTTCTCCGTGTCCCCGCACCATCCTCTCCCCCGTGCTTTACCTCTCCGTGTCCCTGCACCATCCTCTACCCCCGTGCTTTACCTCTCCATGTCCCCGCACCATCTTCTCCCCTGTGCTTTACCTCTCCGTGTCCCCGCACCATCCTCTCCCCCTGTGCTTTGCCTATCCGTGTCCCCACACCATCCTCTCCCCTGTGCTTTACCTCTCCGTGTCCCCGCACCATCCTCTCCCCCTGTGCTTTACCTCTCCGTGTCCCCGCACCATCCTCTCCCCCGTGCTTTACCTCTCCGTGTCCCCGCACCATCCTCTCCCCTGTGCTTTACCTTTCCGTGTCTCCGCACCATCCTCTACCCCGTGCTTTACCTCTCCGTGTCCCCGCACCATCCTCTCCCCCGTGCTTTACCTCTCCGTGTCCCCGCACCATCCTCTCCCCCTGTGCTTTACCTCTCCGTGTCCCCGCACCATCCTCTCCCCCTGTGCTTTACCTCTCCGTGTCCCCGCACCATCCTCTCCCCCTGTGCTTTACCTCTCCGTGTCCCCGCACCATCCTCTCCCCCTGTGCTTTACCTCTCCGTGTCCCCGCACCATCCTCTCCCCCTGTGCTTTACCTTTCCGTGTCCCCACACCATCCTCTCCCCTGTGCTTTACCTCTCCGTGTCCCCGCACCATCCTCTCCCCCTGTGCTTTACCTCTCCGTGTCCCCGCACCATCCTCTCCCCCGTGCTTTACCTCTCCGTGTCCCCGCACCATCCTCTCCCCCGTGCTTTACCTTTCCGTGTCTCCGCACCATCCTCTACCCCGTGCTTTACCTCTCCGTGTCCCCGCACCATCCTCTCCCCCGTGCTTTACCTCTCCGTGTCCCCGCACCATCCTCTCCCCCTGTGCTTTACCTCTCCGTGTCCCCGCACCATCCTCTCCCCCTGTGCTTTACCTCTCCGTGTCCCCGCACCATCCTCTCCCCCTGTGCTTTACCTCTCCGTGTCCCCGCACCATCCTCTCCCCCTGTGCTTTACCTCTCCGTGTCCCCGCACCATCCTCTCCCCCTGTGCTTTACCTCTCCGTGTCCCCGCACCATCCTCTCCCCCTGTGCTTTACCTCTCCGTGTCCCCGCACCATCCTCTACCCCTGTGCTTTACCTCTCCGTGTCCCCGCACCATCATAACTTTTTGTCTTTTATCATTTATTTTTGTTATGAAATGCTTATTTTTCTAAAATGTGACCTGGTTAGTTAACAATGTTACTGCTGAGCACTAGCATTGCCTGTGTTAGGCCAGTGCTGGGGGTGAGTTAGAGGGGTCCTCCTAACCAAACTGGCTCTTTGCGGGTCCCTACACAGCGTCTTTATAACACAGGAATTGCACGGATAATGTCACTTCTGCATCAGTGCAGTTTCGAAAGGAAGAAGGCGCTTTGGTGACACCATAAGATCCCTGTGCGGCCCAAGGTAGCTTCTTATTTCACTGTGACCCAGAGCCGCCTAAAGGTTGTCCACTCCTGCACTGGATACCGACCCTCTGTCCCTGACCTCTGCCCTTCCTCAACATCTGCTCTATATAGAGATTCTGCCACTGTAATATCAACATCGTCACACATAGTATTTCTATATTCAGCACCTTCCAGATACTTTCCTGCTTTCATCCTCCAGTCACATCCAGAGCTGAAGTCAGAAGTCTGACAAATTCCTGCCTGTGACCGGAGAATGCATGTAACCTGATAGTGAGAGGGGAGGAACATGCTGTCAGACCCCTCAGTCCTCCCTCCACACCTCTCTGTCCTCCTCCTCTAGACTTCTCAGCCCTCTTCCTCCTCCAGACTCCTCCTCCTCCAGACTCCTCCTCCTCCTCCAGACTCCTCTGTCCTCCTCCTCCAGACTCCTCCTCCTCCAGACTCCTCTGTCCTCCAGACTCCTCCTCCAGACTCCACTGTCCTCCAGACTCCTCTGTCCTCCTCCAGACTCCTCTGTCCTCCTCCAGACTCCTCTGTCCTCCTCCAGACTCCTCTGTCGTCCTCCACACTCCTCTGTCCTCCTCCAGACTCCTCTGTCCTCCTCCAGACTCCTCTGTCCTCCAGACTCCTCCTCCAGACTCCACTGTCCTCCAGACTCCTCTGTCCTTCTCCAGACTCCTCTGTCCTCCTCCAGATTCCTCTGTCCTCCTCTTCCTCCAGACTCCTCCTCCAGACTCCTCTGTCCTTCTCCTCCCCCAGACTCCTCTGTCCTTCTCCTCCTCCAGACTCCTCCGTCCTTCTCCTCCAGACTCCTCTGTCCTTCTCCTCCAGACTCCTCTGTCCTCCTCCAGACTCCTCCTCCTCCAGACTCCACTGCCCTCCAGACTCCTCTGTCCTCCTCCAGACTCCTCTGTCCTCCTCCAGACTCCTCTGTCCTCCCCCTCCAGACTCCTCTGTCCTCCTCCTCCAGGCTCCTCTGTCCTCCAGACTTTTCTGTCCTCCTCCAGACTCCTCTGTCCTCCAGACTCCTCTGTCCTCCTCCAGATTCCTCTGTCCTCCAGACTCCTCTGTCCTCCTCCAGATTCCTCTGTCCTCCTCTTCCTCCAGACTCCTCCTCCTCCAGACTCCTCTGTCCTCCTCCAGATTCATCTGTCCTCCTCTTCCTCCAGACTCCTCCTCCAGACTCCTTTGTCCTTCTCCTCCCCCAGACTCCTCTGTCCTTCTCCTCCTCCAGACTCCTCTGTCCTTCTCCTCCTTCAGACTCCTCTGTCCTTCTCCTCCAGACTCCTCTGTCCTTCTCCTCTTCCAGACTCCTCTGTCCTTCTCCTCCTTAAGACTTCTCTGTCCTTCAGACTCCTCTGTCCTTCTCCTCCTTAAGACTTCTCTGTCCATCTCCTTCTCTAGACTTCTCTGCACTTCTCCTCTTCAGGACTCCTCTGTCCTTCTCCTCCTCTCTCCTTCTCCTCTGGACTCCTCTGTCTTTCTCCTCCTCTCTCCTCCTCTGGACTCCTCTGTCCTTCTCCTCCTCTCTCCTTCTCCTCTGGACTCCTCTGTCCTTCTCCTCCTCTCTCCTTCTCCTCTGGACTCCTCTGTCCTTCTCCTCCTCTCTCCTCCTCTGGACTCCTCTGTCCTTCTCCTCCTCTCTCCTTCTCCTCTGGACTCCTCTGTCCTTCTCCTCCTTAAGACTTCTCTGTCCTTCTCCTTCTCTAGACTTCTCGGCACTTCTCCTCCTGGACTCCTCTGTCTTTCTCCTCCTCTCTCCTTCTCCTCTGGACTCCTCTGTGCTTCTCCTCCAGACTCCTCTGTCCTTCTCCTCCTCCAGACTCCTCTGTTCTTCTCCAGACTAGACTACTCTGTCCTTCTTCTCCAGACGTCTCTGTCCGTCTCCTGCACCCTCAGACCTCTTCCTCGGGACTCTCAGGTTCCCTTTGATGTAACATGGGCGGCCACCAGAAGACATCATGGAACCTAGAGTATGAAGGGGAAGTCTCACGTCCAGTAGAATCCTGCCAGGGGCATGAGACTGGTCCGTGCCGCTGGTGTGCTCTGGATCCCCTGGGTCACCCTTGTCCTCCCCTTTATCTCTGCCCCTGTTCTATATGAATAGCACAATGTGAGCACACTGAGGGGTGTGTAGAGACTAGCGGCGCTCTGGCATCATGGCCCTGCCCTGTGGGTCATCACTTGTGGCCTTGTGGCCTCTGCTTCGGTCCTGGGATTTGATGTAGTCATAGTGCTACTGCTCAATTTGCAGCATTGGTAGTGATCTGGTCATTTCCGGAATCGTGCGTTCCTCCTCTGAATTGTCCAGTGGGGGATGAGTGCAGGGTGTAGTGTGGACCACACTATGGTGTACCGTAATGCCCATCTGCCCACGGCATGCTGATTAGCACAGGTGGACGTTGGTGAGAGGGATGGAAAATGTCCGAGTGGAGAGCTGGCTGACGGAACTCCTCACCCCGGTGGAGGGCTGGTGGAGCTCCTTTTCTCCTAGGTGAAGGGGTTTTGGTGGGGTTCTCCGCTCCTGGATAGAGGGGTTTTGGTGGGGCGCTCCTTCTGTCTTGGAAGTAGGGGTTTTCGTGGGGGTCTCCTTCTCTGCTGGGTGGAGGGATTTTGGTGGGGAACTCCTTCTCTCCTGGGTGGAGGGGTTTTGCTGGTGGTCTGCTTCTCTATTGAATGGAGGGTTTTTGGAGGGGGTTTCTTTCTCTCTTAAATGGAGGGGTTTTGGTGAGGGTCTCCTTCTCTCCAGGATGGAGGGGTTTTGGTGGTGTTCTCTCCTAGATGGAGGGGCTTTGGTGGGGTTCTCCTTCTCTCATAGAAGGAGGGGTTTTGGTGGGGGTCTCAATCTCTCCTTGGTGGAGAGGTTTTGGTGGGGGTTTGTTTCTCTTCTAGTTGTGGAGGTTTTGGTGGGGGCCTCCTTCTCTCCTGGATAGAGGGGTTTTGGTGGGGCGCTCCTTCTGTCTTGGAAGTAGGGGTTTTCGTGGGGGTCTCCTTCTCTGCTGGGTGGAGGGATTTTGGTGGGGAACTCCTTCTCTCCTGGGTGGAGGGGTTTTGCTGGTGGTCTGCTTCTCTATTGAATGGAGGGTTTTTGGAGGGGGTTTCTTTCTCTCTTGGATGGAGGGGTTTTGGTGAGGGTCTCCTTCTCTCCAGGATGGAGGGGTTTTGGTGGTGTTCTCTCCTAGATGGAGGGGCTTTGGTGGGGTTCTCCTTCTCTCATAGAAGGAGGGGTTTTGGTGGGGGTCTCAATCTCTCCTTGGTGGAGAGGTTTTGGTGGGGGTTTGTTTCTCTTCTAGTTGTGGGGGTTTTGGTGGGGGCCTCCTTCTCTCCTGTATTGAGGGATTTTGGTGGTGGTCTCCTCTCCTGGGTGGAGGGTTTTGATCGGGGTCTCCTCTCCTTGGTGGAGGGGTTTTGGTGGGGGTTTGTTTCTCTTCTGGTTGTGGGGGTTTTGGCGGCGGTCTCCTCTTCTGGGTGGAGGGGTTTTGGTGGGACTCTCCTTCTCTCCTTGGTGGACTGGTTTTTATGGGGGTTTGTTTCTCTTTATGGAAAGGTTTTGGCATGGGTCACTTATCTCTTGGATGGAGGGGTTTTGGTGGGGGTCTGCTTCTCTATTGGATGGAGGGTTTTGGAGGGGGTTTCTTTCTATCTTGGATGGAGGGGTTTTGGTGAGGGTCTCCTCTCCAGGATGGAATGGTTTTGGTGGTGGTCTTCTCTCCTAGATGGAGGGCTTTTGGTGGGGTTCTCCTTCTCTCTTGGAAGGAGAGGTTTTGGTGGGGGTCTCAATCTCTCCTTGGTGGAAAGGTTTTGGTGGGGGTTTGTTTCTCTTCTGGTTATGGGGGTTTTGGTTTTTGGTGGGGGCATCCTTCTCTCCTGGCTGGATGGATTTTGGTGGAACTTTCCTTCTCTCCTTGGTGGAGGGGTTTTCGTGGGAGTTTGTTTCTCTTCTTTATGGTAGAGGTTTTGGTGGGGGTCACTTATCTCCTGGATGGAGAGATTTTGGTGGGAAACCCCTCTCCTGGGTAGTGGGGTTTTGGTGGGGGGTTGTTTCTCTTCTGGTTGTGGAGGTTTTGGTGGTGGTCTACTCTCCTGCGTGGAGGGGTTTTGGTGGCGGTCTCCTCTCCTGGGTGGAGGGGTTTTGGTGGGACTCTACTTCTCTCCTTGGTGGAGAGGTTTTCATGGGGGTTTGTTTCTCTTCTTTATGGAGAGGTTTTGGTAGGGGTCACTTATCTCTTGGATGGAGTGATTTTGGTGGGGGTCACTTATCTCTTGGATGGAGGGATTTTAGTGGGGATCTCCTCTCATAGGTGGAGGGGTTTTGGTGGGGGTCTATTCTCTTCTGGATGGAGGGATGTTGGTGGGGGTCACGTCTCCTGGGTGGAGGGGTTTCAGTCGGGGCCTCCTCTTCTGGATGGAGAGGTTTTGGTGGGGGACTCCTCTTCTTGGTGGAGCGTATTGGGTGAAGGTCTCCTTCTCTCCTGGATGGAGTGGTATGGGTGGGAATCTCCTTTTTTCCTGATGGAGGGGTTTTGGTGGGGCTTTCCTACTATCCTGGATGGAGCGGTTTTGTCAGGTCTCTACTTCTCTCTTGGATGAAAAGGTTTTGGTGGGGGACTCATTCTCTCTGAGAGGTTTTGGTGATGGTCTCCTCTCCAGAGTGGAGAAGTTTTGGTGGGGTCTCCTTCTCTCCTGGGTGGAGGGGTTTTAGTGGGGATCTCCTTCATTTCTGGATGGAGGGGTTTTGGAGGAGGGTCTCCTTCTCTCCTGGATGGTGATGTTTTGGTGGGTGGGACATCCTTCTCTCATGGATTGAGGGGTTTTGGTGGGGGTCTCCTTTTCTCTTGGATGGAGGGGTTTTGTTGGGGGTCTCCTCTCCTGATTGAAGGGTTTTGTTTGGGGTCTCCTTCTCTCTTGTGGTGGGGGGTTTGGTGGGAGTATCCTTCTCTCCTGGGTGTAGGGGTTTTGGTGGGACTCTCCTCTCCTTAGTGGAGGGGTTTTTGTGGGGCTTTGTTTCTCTTCTTTATGGAGGTGTTTTTGTGGGGTTCACTTCTCTCCTGGATGGAGGGATTTTGATGGGGATTTCCTCTCCTGGATGGGGGGGGTTTGGTGGGGATCTCTTTCCTGGATGCAGGGATTTTGCAGGGGTCACATCTCCTGGGTGGAGGGATTTTGGTGGGGGTTTCCTCTCCTGGATGGAGGTGTTTTGATGGGGGACTCCTTCTGTCCTTGATGGAAGGGTTTTGGTGGGGTTCTCTTTCCCTTCTGTGTGGAAGCGTGTTGGGTGAAGATGTTCTTCTCTCCTGGATGGAGTGGTATGGATGAGAATCTCCTTTTCTCCCCAATGGAGAGGTTTTGGTGTGGGGCATTCCTTCTTTCCTGGATGGAGGGGTTTCCTTTTCTCCTGTGTGATGGGGTTTGGTGGGGTGACTTCTTCTCTCCTGGGTGGAGTGGTTTTGTTCAGTCTCTCCTCTCCTGTCTGGGGGTGTTATGGTGGGAGTCGCCTTCTGTCCTTGGTGGAGGGGTTTTGGTGGGTGTCTGCTTCTCTACTGGATGGAGGGTTTAGGTGGGGTCTCCTCCTCCTTTATGGAGAGGTTTTATCAGATCTCTCCTTCTCTCTTGGAAGAAAGGGTTTTGGTGGGGGACTCATTCTCTCCTGCAGGGGTTTTGGGGGGGGGTCTCCTTCTCTCCTGAGTGGAGAGGTTTTGGTGGGCCAACTCCATGATTAACACTTGCCTGGGTCGAAACATGTTGGTTTCTATGCCTGTTTTTTTTACATCATGAGTATATCCAAACTGCCTGACCTTTTTTGTTACCCGTTTTTAATATGAAAAAATGTTTTACGAAACCTTGAATTTCCTGGGATCATTCGGGGTTTTGGTGGGACTCTCCTTCTCTCCTTGGTGGAGAGGTTTTCAAAGGGAGTTTGTTTATCTTCTTTATGCAGAGGTTTTGGTGGCTGTCACTTATCTGTTGGATGGAGGGATTTTGGTGGGGATCTCCTCTCATGTGTGGAGGGGTTTTGGTGGGGGTCTGCTTCTCTATTGGATGGAGGGTTTTTGGAGGGGGCTTCTTTCTCCCTTGGATGGAGGGGTTTTGGTGAGGGTCTCCTTCTCTCCAGAGTGGAGAGGTTTTGGTGAGGGTCTCCTCTCCTGGATGGAATGGTTTTGATGGGGTTCTCCCCTCTCCTTGGTGAAGGGGTTTTGGTGGGGGTCTGTTTCTCTTCTAGATGTAAGGTTTTTGGTGGGGGCCTTCTTCTCTCCTGGTTGGAGGGATTTTGGTGGGGTTCTCCTCTTCTGGGTGGAGGGTTTTTGGTGGGGGTCTCCTCTCCTGGTTGGAGGGGTATTGATGGGTGTCTTTTCTCTCCTGAATAGAGGGATTTAGGGTTTTTGGTGGGGGTCTAGTCTCCTGGGTGGAGGGATTTTGGTGGGAGTCTCCTCTCCTGGATGGAAGCATTTTGGCGGCGTTCTCTTTCGCTCCTGGGTGGAGGGTATGGGTGAAGGTCTCCTCTCCTGGATGGAGTGGTTTGGGTGGGGATCTCCCTCTCTCTTGGTTGGATTGATTTTGTTGGGGGTCTCCTCTCTTTGGTGTAAGTGTTTTTGGTGGGGGTCTCCTCATGTCTGAAGGGGTTTTGTTGGGGTCTCCTTCTTTTCTGGATGCAGGAGTTTTGATGGTGTCTCCCTCTGTCCTTGATGCAGGGGTTTTGGTGGCGGTCTACTTCTTTCCTGCATTGAGGGGTTTTGGTGGGGTTCTCCTCTCCTGGATGGAAGGGTTTTGGTGGAGTTCTTCTCTCCTGGGTGGAGGGGTTTTGATGGGGGTTGTCTTCTCTCCTGGGTGGAGTGGTGTTGGTTGGAGTGTCCTCTCCTGGATCAAGGGGTTTTGGTGAGGATATCCTCTCCTGTGTGGAAGGGTTTGCGTGGGGTCTCCTTTCCTGAATGAAAGGGTTTCCATGTGGGTCTCCTTCTCTATTGGGTGGTGGGGTTTTGGTGAGGTTTTCCTTCTCTTCTGTGTGGAGGGGTTTGTGTGGGGCTCTCCTTGGTGAAGGAGTTTTGGTGGTGGTCTCCTTGATGGAGGGGTCTTGGCTTTCCTCCTCTCTTGGATGGATGGATTTTTGTGGGGGCCTCCTTCTCTACTGGATGGGTGGATTTTGGTGGGGATCTTCTCTCCTTGGTGGAGTGGTTTTGCTGGGAGTCTCCTTTCCTACATGGAGTGGTTTTGGTAGGGGTCGCCTTCTCTCCTTGGTGGAGGGGTTTTGGTGGGGATCTGTTTCTTCCTTGGAGTGGGTTTTGATTGGAGTCTCCTCACTTGGATGGAAGCGTTCTGGTGGGGGTCACCTTCTCTACTGGATGGATGGGTTTTGGTGGGCTCTCCTCTCCTGGATGGAGGGGTTTTGACGGAAGTCTCCTCACCTGGGTGGAGTGGTTTTGGTGGGGTCTCCTTCTCTCCTGGATGGAGGTATTTTGGTGGTAGAGGTCTCAGGCCCGGTGCCATGTATTATATGAAACTATGCAACCCTTGTGTGCACCAACAGATTGAATAAAAGAACAAAGGGACAGGTGAAATTAGTCTGATATACTATGTGTGCAAGAACAGGGTCTAATGTTTGCAGGTCAAGTGTATGCTCTGCTATGGGGCGGCGTGCTCTGCTTTGGGGCGGTGTTCTCTGCTCTGGATTTGGCTGGCTCTGCTCTGTTGTTGTGTGCTCTGTTCTCAATGTGGCCGACTCGGCTCTGGAGCACTGTGATCTGCTCTGGATGACTCTGATCTGGGGTGGTGTACTCTGCTTTCGATCTTGCCAGCTCTGCTTTCGGGAGGCGTGCTTTGCTCTGGCTGGTTCTTCTTTGTGGCGGTGTGCTCGGCTCTGGGGTGGTGTGCTCTTCTCTGGATCTGGCCGACTCTGCTCTGGTTCTAGCCCTCTCTGCTCTGGATCTGGCCGTCTTTCCTCTTGATGTGGCCGGCTCTGCTCTCAATGTGGCCGGCTCTGCTATGGATCTGGCCGGCTTTGTTTGGGAGCGGCTGTTTGCCAGATGGTCGTTGTTGCACTGCAGTCTGCTCCATCTGTGGCGCTCGGACCTCAGTATAATCCGAGGTCTGGGGAGAGATGCTACTCTTCCTTCTCTGCAGACTATTCCTCCAACTAAAGCTTGTTTTATCCACAGAGACCTCCCATACCCAGATGTTCTATGGACCCTACGAGACCATTGAAGGACACAGACCATGTAAGTTGGCATGGAGTGGTCTTGCCCGTTGAGCATCTGCTGCATGCCAAACCACACCGCCGGCTCCACCCCCCCATCTCCATGTGCCAGGCGCAGCGCCTTTCATGCTAACCCCTGCGCTTCTTACCATACATTGCCTTCTCCATCCTCATGGCCAGAGCAGATGGACATACATGTAACACATGATACATGAGCAATGTGCTCCAGTCTCCTCCGAAGCTGCGCCTCACATCTGCTGGCTAAGTGTACAGCCCCCTCTCTGGTGCCACCTAGTGGATGCGGCGGCCCTGTGCCTCGGTGTTTGGTCCTTCTGGAGGAAAGTCAACCCTGATCAGGAGGACTCCCCTCTCCTGTTGGCGGTCTCTACAAGGAGAAGCCGTGCCCCACTGAATATGGTGTTCTGGAATATGTAATAATGTAGGTTCTAAGCTGGTCAACAGAATTATGATTGCAGCTCTGGATGTGACTGGAGATGGTTGGGGGTACAGTTACATTGTAGTACGATGTCCTTGCTGGCATGGCCCATATGCTGCCCTCTAGGAGATTGCAGCCGTGTGTAGACTCCTCCGGGTGAGACACCTGCACACTCTTGTGTAACCTGTTCTCCACCACATTGTAGCGGGCGCAGGCCTCCCTCCAGTGGCGGTCATTGAGCCCCGGCAGCTGAGTGTCCAGAAGGGTCATCCGGCAGAGTTCCGCTGCACAGCAACTGGGAACCCGACACCCACCGTGGAATGGACTGGTGAGTAGGCGCAGCGAGCGGATGAGAGGGGATGCAGCTGATGGGGGGCTCACTGTGTGTGCTGCGCCCCCTGCAGGTGGTCAGAACGGAGGCATCTCATCCAGAGCCAGTGTCCATCAAGGTGTCCTGCGCTTCTCATCCACCCAGCTCTCCGATGAGGGCCACTACACCTGCCGGGTTCACAACAGTTTTGGGCAGCACGTGGCCGTGGCTGATCTGCGGGTTCATAGTGAGTATGACTTCGGCTGTGTGTCCGCTACGGACGTGCTAAGCACCAGCGTCAGGCCTATTTGTCGGTGAAGGGCCTCCTGCAAGCCAGAGGTGTCAGGAACAAGGAGGATCTACCAGTTAAGAGAAAAACCTAAAAACTGACAATAGAAGAAATTCTAAGACTTCCCTCAAGTAAACGTTGTGAGCAAATTAGAGGATTTCACCCTGCGAGCGCAAAATTGTCTCTGGAAGATACCGACTGTCTCTATCCAGCATCTGAATGGTATAGCAGAGCGTATGCTCAAATTGGGCAGGATTTCGTTTATTTTGCCATTTCGTTGACTTGCAGGTCCATAGCAAACAATGGGAGACTTAATTATTATTATTACTTATTCATATAGCACCATTAATTCCATGGTCTGTACATGAGAAGGGGTTACATCAAAATACAAATATCACTTACAGTAAACTAACAATGACAGACTGGTACAGAGGGGCGAGGACCCTGCCCTTGCGGGCTTACATTCTACTGGATTATGGGGAGAAGACAGTAGGTCGGGGGTTACAGTATCTTCGGTAGTGATGAGGAGGTAGCGGGGTCAGTGAAGGCTGTAGGCTTTCCTGAAGAGATGGGTTTTCAGGTTCTTCTGAAGGATCTGACTGTGGTTGATAGTCGGACATGTTGGGGCAAAAAATTCCAGAGGATGGAGGATATTCGGGAGAAGTCTTGGAGGCGGTTGGGTGAGGAGCGGATAAGTGTGGAGGAGAGAAGGAGGTCTTTAGAGGACCGGAGATTACGTGAGGGAAGATATCTGGAGATTAGTGTGGAAATATACGGAGGAGACAGGTTATGGATGGCTTTGTATGTCAGTGTTAGTAGTGTGAACTGGATACGCTGAGGGAATGGGAGCCAGTGAAGAGATTTGCAAAGAGGTGAAGCAGAGGAGTAGTGAGGAGAGAGATGGATTAGTCGGGCAGCAGAGTGAAGGACGGACTGGAGGGGTGTGAGAGCGTTAGAAGGTAGGCCACAGAGGAGTATGTTGCAGTAGCCAAGGCAGGAGATAATTAGGGCATGCATAAGTATTTTGGTAGATTGAGGGTTGAGGAAAGGACGGATTCTGGAAATATTTTTGAGCTGGATGCGACAGGAGGTGGTGAGAGCTTGGATCTGCGGTTTGAAGGACAGGGCAGAGTCAAGGGTTAATTTACATACTTTTCACAAAAATTCTCCAGGAGAACTTACTAATGCACCTCAGTGAGCAGCAAATCTGGCAAAATGTTTCCTCACGTTCCACCAGAAGGTAGGAGAAAGCTGCTTCTAAAAAGTTAATCTAGAGGAGGATACAGCTGCTTCTAAAAGGTTAAGCTTCTAGAGGAGGATAAAGCTGCTTCTTAAGGGTTAATTTAGAAAAGGACACATCTGCTTCTACATGATTAATTTTGTAAAGGTGTATGCAGCTGCTTTTCAAAGGTGAATCTAAAGAAGGATGCAGCTTCTTTTAATTGGTTAAGCTAGCTTTTAATGGGTTAACCTAGATAAAGATAATATATTTGCTCTTACAAGGGGTTAATATTTTAGAAGAAGAGGAAGCTTCTTGTGGAGGATGATATAAGTCTCTTGTTACATACACAGAAACTGAGGAGATGTGACAGTATTTACCTAGTCCCAACTTCTCCATAATACACAGGAGCCCATCTTACATCTCCTGTTATAGAACTACATCCAGTATAAAGCAACATAACTCGTACCCCTCATCTTTATGTGCTGCACCCTCCATCTTCCCCCCCACACAGTGGTGCAAGCTCAGAAGCAGGAAGCCTCGCTAGAGACAGTGGAGTACCAATGTCAGTCCCTTAAAGGGTCAGAGGTACAATATCAAAATCTGATGGAAATTTTTGTATAGCTTTCTTAATTAAAGGGGATATCTGGGACTTAAAAAAAAATATATATGTGCCTAAGCACTAACAGGCAAGAACTTGATACCTACCTGCCTGTTGTGCCCCGCACCGTCCTCCGCCGACACAGTGTGGTCACAGACTTCCGCTGACTTCATGTCAACAGAGCGGCAGTTTGTCTTCCTGTTGACAAGGCAGGACTACTGGTGTCATGCTGATTGACAAATGGCTATCTGCTGCCTAATTGGGGGAAGCCGACTGTCAGTCAGCATGATGTCAGTAGTCCCACCCTGTCAACAGGAAGTCAAGCTGCTGTTATGTTGACTAAAGTAGCTGAATCTCTGGCAAGAGCAGTCAGTGACCTACACCAGGTACAACAGGGAGTTGGCTCTGTTCACAGGAGCAGTTGAATCTCTGGTAAGAGTGGTCAATGATCGGTGCTGGGTACAACAGACAGGAGCCTCTGTTGACCGGAGCAGCAGAATATCTTGCTGTAGCGGTCAATGAGATGCTGGGTACAACAGACAGTATGTCGGCTCTTTCACAGGAGCAGCTGAATCTCTGGCAGGAACGGTCAATGACCGGCGCTGGGTAAAGCAGACTGTTGCCTCTGTTGACAGGAATATCTGAATCTCTGGCAGGAGCGGTCAATGACCGGCGATGGGTACAACAGACAGGTAGTTGCTTCTGTTCACAGGAGCAGCTGAATCTGTCAGGAGCTGTCAGTAGTTGATGCCCGGTACTACAGACAGAAGCCTCTGTTCACAGGAGCAGCTGAATCTCTGGCATTAGAAGTCAATGACCAACGCCGGGTACTACAGACAGCCTCTGTTCACAGGAGCAGCTGAATCTCATCCAGGAGCAGTCAATGAACAACATCTGGTACAACAGACAGGTATCTGCCTCTGTTCACAGAAGCAGCTGAATCCCTGGCATGAGCAGTCTATGACTGACACCGGGTACTACAGACAGTAGCCTCTGTTCACAGGAGCAGCTGAATCTCTGGCATGAGCAGTCTATGACTGACAGGGTACTACAGACAGGAGCCTCTGTTCACAGGAGCAGCTGAATCCCTGGCATGAGCAGCCTATGACTGACACTGGGTACTACAGACAGGAGCTTCTGTTCACAGGAGCAGCTGAATCCCTGGCATGAGCAGTCTATGACTGACACCGGGTACTACAGACAGGAGCCTCTGTTCACAGGAGCAGCTGAATCTCTGGCATGAGCAGTCTATGACTGACACCGGGTACTACAGACAAGAGCCTCTGTTCACAGGAGCAGCTGAATCTCTGGCATGAGCAGTCTATGACTGACACCGGGTACTACAGACAGGAGCCTCTGTTCACAGGAGCAGCTGAATCTCTGGCATGAGTAGTCTATGACTGACACCGGGTACTACAGACAGGAGCCTCTGTTCACAGGAGCAGCTGAATCCCTGGCATGAGCAGTCTATGACTGACACTGGGTACTACAGACAGGAGCTTCTGTTCACAGGAGCAGCTGAATCCCTGGCATGAGCAGTCTATGACTGACACCGGGTACTACAGACAGGAGCCTCTGTTCACAGGAGCAGCTGAATCTCTGGCATGAGCAGTCTATGACTGACACCGGGTACTACAGACAAGAGCCTCTGTTCACAGGAGCAGCTGAATCTCTGGCATGAGCAGTCTATGACTGACACCGGGTACTACAGACAGGAGCTTCTGTTCACAGGAGCAGCTGAATCTCTGGCATGAGCAGTCTATGACTGACACCGGGTACTACAGACAGGAGCCTCTGTTCACAGGAGCAGCTGAATCTCTGGCATGAGCAGTCTATGACTGACACCAGGTACTACAGACAGGAGCCTCTGTTCACAGGAGCAGCTGAATCTCTGGCATGAGCAGTCTATGACTGACACCGGGTACTACAGACAAGAGCCTCTGTTCACAGGAGCAGCTGAATCCCTGGCATGAGCAGTCTATGACTGACACCGGGTACTACAGACAGGAGCCTCTTCACAGGAGCAGCTGAATCTCTGGCATGAGCAGTCAATGGCCAGTGCCATCTACAACAGACAGGTAGTTGCCTCTGTTGGCAACTACGTGCCTTTTTTTCTTAAAGTCCCGGTTATCCCCTTTAATTACGTATTGAGGCTAGTCTTACAATTTGTTCTCCTTTGGCTTTATGTTTCCTGGAGGTGATAGGTCCTGTTTCAGTTTAGATGCAGGGTGTGGCTTTTTTGGATCCATATTTTGAGCACACAACTTGCACTGAATCTGATGGGAAAGGTAATGACATCTCGGCTACTCACAGGTGGAAATCTGCCTGATGTCCAGGTGAGCCCCGAATTCACAGAGGTCAGAGAAGGTGACACGGCGCGGCTGTACTGCAGAGCGCTCGGAAGCCCCACTCCAACCATCTCCTGGAGAAAGCAACATGGTGTCCTTTCCCCTAAGGTGAGATGAGTTGCAAGTTTCTATATGCTAAAAGGATGCGACCTACTGCAGAATCTGGTGACACTTTAGAGAATCATGACCTGCGGCCGTCGCACAGTCTACAACAGGGGTGTCAAACTGCATTCCTCGAGGGCTGCAAACAGGTCATGTTTTCAGGATTTCCTTGTACTGCACAGGTGATAATTTAATCACCTACACACGATTGCAGCACCTTGTGCAAAGCTAAGGAAATCTTGAAAACAAGCATGGTTTGCGGCCCTCGAGGAATGCAGTTTGACACCCCTGGTCTACAAGGTTTCCGTCCTGCCGCCTCTGGTTTCTAGCATGCTTTGCATTGCTCCCTTTGGTTTCCTCCCTTTCACTTTCTTTCCCTCCTGTCTCTCTCTCTCGGCCCGTCCGTCTGCTCAGGCCCTCACCTCTCTTGGCTTCCTTCACTTTCGAACCAGCAGCCTGGAAGCAATCCTGAGACGGATTCAGGAGTTGCAGGTATCATATATAATTCTATAAAGCCAAAGACATAGATGCAGCCAGGACACGAGCGATGTCCCTTTACGACTCCATGTCTGACTTTACATAATTGTACACTGCCCTGGACACGGGCGATGCCACATAACAACTTCATGTGTGACCTCACATCACTGTACATTGCCCCGGACACGAGCAATGTCCCAATCACGACTCCATGTCTGACCCTACATCACTGTACACTGCCCCGGACACGAGCAATGTCCCAATCACGACTCCATGTCTGACCCTACATCACTGTACACTGCCCCGGACACGAGCAATGTCCCAATCACGACTCCATGTCTGACCCTACATCACTGTACACTGCCCTGGACACGAGCAATGTCACATAATGACTCCATGTCTGACCCTACATCACTGTACACTGCCCCGGACACGAGCGATGTCACATAATGACTCCATGTCTGACCCTACATCACTGTACACTGCCCTGGACACGAGCGATGCCACATAATGACTCCATGTCTGACCCTACATCACTGTACACTGCCCCGGACATGAGCAATGTCCCAATCACGACTCCATGTCTGACCCTACATCACTGTACACTGCCCTGGACACGAGCAATGTCACATAATGACTCCATGTCTGACCCTACATCACTGTACATTGCCCCGGACACGAGCAATGTCCCAATCACGACTCCATGTCTGACCCTACATCACTGTACACTGCCCCGGACACGAGCAATGTCCCAATCACGACTCCATGTCTGACCCTACATCACTGTACACTGCCCTGGACACGAGCAATGTCACATAATGACTCCATGTCTGACCCTACATCACTGTACACTGCCCCGGACACGAGCAATGTCACATAATGACTCCATGTCTGACCCTACATCACTGTACACTGCCCCGGACACGAGCGATGCCACATAACAACTTCATGTCTGACCCTACATCACTGTACACTGCCCCGGACACGAGCAATGTCCCAATCACGACTCCATGTCTGACCCTACATCACTGTACACTGCCCTGGACACGAGCAATGTCACATAATGACTCCATGTCTGACCCTACATCACTGTACACTGCCCTGGACACGAGCGATGCCACATAATGACTCCATGTCTGACCCTACATCACTGTACATTGCCCCGGACACGAGCGATGCCACATAACAACTTCATATGTGACCCTACATCACTGTACACTGCCCCGGACATGAGCAATGTCCCAATCACGACTCCATGTGTGACCTTACATCACTGTACACTGCCCCGGACATGAGCAATGTCCCAATCACGACTCCATGTCTGACCCTACATCACTGTACACTGCCCCGGACACGAGCAATGTCCCAATCACGACTCCATGTCTGACCCTACATCACTGTACACTGCCCTGGACACGAGCAATGTCACATAATGACTCCATGTCTGACCCTACATCACTGTACACTGCCCTGGACACGAGCGATGCCACATAATGACTCCATGTCTGACCCTACATCACTGTACATTGCCCCGGACACGAGCGATGCCACATAACAACTTCATATGTGACCCTACATCACTGTACACTGCCCCGGACATGAGCAATGTCCCAATCACGACTCCATGTGTGACCTTACATCACTGTACACTGCCCCGGACATGAGCAATGTCCCAATCACGACTCCATGTCTGACCCTACATCACTGTACACTGCCCTGGACACGAGCGATGCCACATAACAACTTCATGTGTGACCCTACATCACTGTACACTGCCCCGGACATGAGCAATGTCCCAATCACGACTCCATGTCTGACCCTACATCACTGTACACTGCCCTGGACACGAGCAATGTCACATAATGACTCCATGTGTGACCCTACATCACTGTACACTGCCCTGGACACGGGCGATGCCACATAAAAACTCCATGTCTGACCCTACATCACTGTACAGTGCCCCTCACATGAGCAATGTCCCAATCACGACTCCATGTCTGACCTTACATCACTGTACACTGCCCTGGACACGAGCGATGCCACATAATGACTCCATGTCTGACCTTACATCACTGTTCACTGCCCCGGACACGAGCGATGCCACATAACGACTCCATGTCTGACCCTACATCACTGTACACTGCCCTGGACACGAGTGATCCCCATAATGACTCCATGTGTGATCTTACATCACTGTACACTGCCCTGGACACGGGCGATGCCACATAATGACTCCATGTCTGACCCTACATCACTGTACACTGCCCTGGACACGAGCGATGTCACATAATGACTCCATGTGTGACCCTACATCACTGTACACTGCCCTGGACACGAGCGATGCCACATAATGACTCCATGTCTGACCCTACATCACTGTACACTGCCCTGGACACGAGCGATGTCACATAATGACTCCATATCTGACCTTACATCACTGTTCACTTCCCCGGACGCGAACGATGCCACATAACGACTCCATGTCTGACCCTACATCACTGTACACTGCCCTGGACACGAGTGATCCCCATAATGACTCCATGTGTGATCTTACATCACTGTACACTGCCCTGGACACGGGCGATGCCACATAATGACTCCATGTCTGACCCTACATCACTGTACACTGCCCTGGACACGAGCGATGTCACATAATGACTCCATGTGTGACCCTACATCACTGTACACTGCCCTGGACACGAGCGATGCCACATAATGACTCCATGTCTGACCCTACATCACTGTACACTGCCATGGACACGAGCGATGCCACATAATGACTCCATGTCTGACCCTACATCACTGTACACTGCCCTGGACACGAGTGATCCCCATAATGACTCCATATCTGATCTTACATCACTGTACACTGCCCTGGACACGGGCGATGTCCCATAATGACTCCATGTCTGACCCTACATCACTGTACACTGCCCTGGACACGAGTGATCCCCATAATGACTCCATATCTGATCTTACATCACTGTACACTGCCCTGGACACGAGTGATCCCCATAATGACTCCATATCTGATCTTACATCACTGTACACTGCCCTGGACACGAGCGATGTCCCATAATGACTCCATGTCTGACCCTACATCACTGTACACTGCCATGGACACGAGCGATGTCACATAATGACTCCATGTGTGACCCTACATCACTGTACACTGCCCTGGACACGAGTGATCCCCATAATGACTCCATATCTGATCTTACATCACTGTACACTGCCCTGGACACGGGCGATGCCACATTATGACTACATGTGTGATCTTACATCACTGTACACTTCCCCGGACACGAGTGATGCCCCATAACGACTTTATGTATCATTCTACATATTCTAATGACCAACACTAGCGGCTTCCTGTTTCCCGCACTTTTAGCTCCCCATCCCTTAAAGCAACGGCTTCCCGTCCCTTGCAGTAGCGGCTCCCCTTCCCTTGAAGTACCAGCTCTCCGTCCCTTACAGTACCGGCTCCCCATCCCTTGCAGCTCCCTGTCCCTTGCAGTATCGGCTCCCCATCCCTTGCAGCTCCCTGTCCCTTGCAGTACCTGCTCCCCATCCTTTGCAGCTCCCCATCCCTTGCAGCTCTCGGTCCCTTGCAGTTCCCCATCCTTTGCAGGTCCCCGTCCCTTGCAGCTCCCCGTCCCTTGCAGTACCGGCTCCCCATTCCTTGTAGCTCTTCGTCCCTTGCCGTACCGGCTCCCCGTCCCTTGCAGCTTCCTGTCCCTTACAGTACCGGCTCCCTGTCCCTTGCAGCTCCATGTCCCTTGCAGCTCCCTGTCCCTTGCAGTACCGACTTCCCATCCCTTGCAGCTCCCTGTCCCTTGCATCTCCCCGTCCTTTGCAGTACCTGCTCCCCATCCCTTGCAGCTCCCTGTTCCTTGCAGTACCTGCTCCCCATCCCTTGCAGCTCCCCGTTCCTTGCAGTACCGGCTCCCCATCCCTTGCAGCTCCCCGTCGCTTGCTGTACCGGCTCCCCGTCCTTTGCAGCTCCCTGTCCCTTGCAGCTCACTGTCCTTTGCAGCTCCCTGTCCCTTGCAGCTCCCCGTCCCTTGCAGCTCCTGTCCCTTACAGTACTGCCTCTGTCTCTTGCAGCTCCATGTCCCTTGCAGTACCGTTTCCCCGTCCCTTGCAGCTCCCTGTCCCTTGCAGTACCGGCTCCCCATCCCTTGCAGCTCCCCGTCCCTTGCTGTACCGGCTCCCCGTCCTTTGCAGCTCCCTGTCCTTTGCAGCTCCCTGTCCCTTGCAGCTCCCCGTCCCTTGCAGTACCGGATCCCCATCCCTTGCAGCTCCCTGTCCCTTGCAGCTCCCCGTCCTTGCAGTACCGGATCCCCATCCCTTGCAGCTCCCTGTCCCTTGCAGATCCCCGTCCCTTGCAGTACCGGATCCCCGTCCCTTGCAGCTCCCTGTCCTTTGCATCTCCCCGTCCTTTGCAGTACCTGCCCCCCGTCCCTTGCAGCTCCCCGTCCCTTGCAGCTTCCCGTCCCTTGCAGTACCGGCTCCCCATCAATTGCAGCTCCCCGTTCCTTGCAGTACCTGCTCCCCGTCCTTTGCAGCTCACCATCCCTTGCAGCTCCCCGTCCCTTGCAGTACCGGCTCCCCATCCATTGCAGCTCCCCGTCCCTTGCTGTACCGGCTCCCCGTCCTTTGCAGCTTCCTGTCCTTTGCAGCTCCCCATCCCTTGCAGTACCTGATCCCCGTCCCTTGCAGCTCCCTGTCCCTTGCTGCTCCCCGTTCTTTGCAGCTTCCCATCCCTTGCAGCTCCCCGTCCCTTGCAGCTCCCTGTCCCTTGCAGCTCCCCGTCCTTTGCAGCTTCCTGTCCTTTGCTGTACCGGCTCCCCGTCCTTTGCAGCTCCCTGTCCCTTGCAGTACCGGATCCCCGTCCCTTGCAGCTCCCTGTCCCTTGCAGCTCCCCGTTCTTTGCAGCTTCCCATCCCTTGCAGCTCCCCGTCCCTTGCAGCTCCCCATCCCTTGCAGCTCCCCGTCCCTTGCTGTACCGGCTCCCCGTCCTTTGCAGCTTCCTGTCCTTTGCAGCTCCCCATCCCTTGCAGTACCTGATCCCCGTCCCTTGCAGCGCCCTGTCCCTTGCAGCTCCCCGTCCTTTGCAGCTTCCTGTCCTTTGCAGCTCCCTGTCCCTTGCAGCTCCCCGTCCCTTGCAGCTCCCCGTCCCTTGCTGTACCGGCTCCCCGTCCTTTGCAGCTTCCTGTCCTTTGCAGCTCCCTGTCCCTTGCAGTACCGGATCCCCGTCCCTTGCAGCTCCCCGTCCCTTGCAGTACTGGCTCCCCATCCTTTGCAGCTCCCTGTCCCTTGCAGTACCGGATCCCCGTCCCTTGCAGCTCCCCGTCCCTTGCTGTACCGGCTCCCCGTCCTTTGCAGCTTCCTGTCCTTTGCAGCTCCCCATCCCTTGCAGTACCTGATCCCCGTCCCTTGCAGCTCCCTGTCCCTTGCAGCTCCCCGTCCTTTGCAGCTTCCTGTCCTTTGCAGCTCCCTGTCCCTTGCAGCTCCCCGTCCCTTGCTGTACCGGCTCCCCGTCCTTTGCAGCTTCCTGTCCTTTGCAGCTCCCCGTCCCTTGCAGCTCCCCGTCCCTTGCTGTACCGGCTCCCCGTCCTTTGCAGCTTCCTGTCCTTTGCAGCTCCCTGTCCCTTGCAGCTCCCCGTCCCTTGCTGTACCGGCTCCCCGTCCCTTGCAGCTCCCCGTCCCTTGCTGTACCGGCTCCCCGTCCTTTGCAGCTTCCTGTCCTTTGCAGCTCCCCATCCCTTGCAGTACCTGATCTCCGTCCCTTGCAGCTCCCTGTCCCTTGCAGCTCCCCGTCCTTTGCAGCTTCCTGTCCTTTGCAGCTCCCCGTCCCTTGCTGTACCGGCTCCCCGTCCTTTGCAGCTTCCTGTCCTTTGTAGCTCCCTGTCCCTTGCAGCTCCCCGTCCCTTGCTGTACCGGCTCCCCGTCCTTTGCAGCTTCCTGTCCTTTGCAGCTCCCTGTCCCTTGCAGCTCCCCGTCCCTTGCTGTACCGGCTCCCCGTCCTTTGCAGCTCCCTGTCCCTTGCAGTACCTGATCCCCGTCCCTTGCAGCTCCCTGTCCCTTGCAGCTCCCCGTTCTTTGCAGCTTCCCATCCCTTGCAGCTCCCCGTCCCTTGCAGCTCCCCGTCCCTTGCAGCTCCCCATCCCTTGCAGCTCCCCGTCCCTTGCAGTACCGGCTCCCCGTCCTTTGCAGCTCCCCATCCCTTGCAGCTCCCCTTTCCTTGCAGTGCCTGCTCCCCATCCTTTTCCATCCACTGCTCTCTACCCCTTGGTCATTAGGAGACCCTTCTGTCCTCCCCATTCGGCTGTGGGATGACCCTTGCAGGAGCCATAGCCAGGCCTGCACACGACCCCATTATCCACAGGGCTACTGGTCAGTAAGCCGGCAGGTCCCTGAGGATGGAGGCAGTGTGTGAGCTTCTGGTGACGTGCGGGATCCTGGAGCTGATACATGTAGTGCACGTGTGCAGCTATACGGAGCTCAGATATCCATATAGTCTGTAGAGCCCCTCAGCGCCCAGGGATCTTGTACGGGGCCGAGCATTGCCAAGCAAGCACTGACCTCCCTGTGAGCAGAGGCCGGGGGTCCACGATGGGCGCTTACCCCTGGTGTCTGTGTATTTTCAGGCTCGTACAGAGAGGACAGATATCGCCACTCTTCTGATCCCATCGGTCACAGTAGCAGACGCTGGGACATATCTGTGCGTCGGCACCAACTCTGCGGGGTCCACTCACAAGCAGATAGAAGTGATCGTGGTGCCAGGTGGGTGCCCGAAGACGAAATCGCCCCCACTGTTTGCAAATAGGAAATTCAGCCTGAGGGTTAAAGGGAATCCGTCAGCAGGTTTTTGCCACCAGATCTGAGAGCATGTACAGCACTCTAGGCGGGGTTATATGAAGGTCTCTGGGCGGGGTTATACAGAGTCCTGTGGGCGGAGTTATACAGAGTGCTGTGGGCGGGGTTATACAGAGTGTTGTGTGCATGGTTATACAAAGTGCTTTTAGTAGGGTTATACAGAGTGCTGTGGGCGGGGTTATACAGAGTGCTGTGGGCGGGGTTATACAGAGTGTTGTGTGCATGGTTATACAAAGTGCTTTTAGTAGGGTTATACAGAGTGCTGTGGGCGGGGTTATACAGAGTGCTGTGGGCATGGTTATACAAAGTGCTTTTAGTAGGGTTATACAGAGTACTGTGGGCGGGGTTATACAGAGTGCTGTGGGCGGGGTTATACAGAGTGTTGTGTGCATGGTTATACAAAGTGCTTTTAGTAGGGTTATACAGAGTGCTGTGGGCGGGGTTATACAGAGTGCTGTGGGCGGGGTTATACAGAGTGCTGTGGGCGGGGTTATACAGAGTGCTGTGGGCGGGGTTATACAGAGTGCTGTGGGCGGAGTTATACAGCGTGCTGTGGGCGGAGTTATACAGAGTGCTGTGGGCATGGTTATACAAAGTGCT